>NW_024412448.1:596243-662270 GCF_014898765.1 Herpailurus yagouaroundi | reverse complement strand
TTCCTTCCTTCCTTCCTTCCTTCCTTCCTTCCTTCCTTCCTTCCTTTTTCTTTCATTCTTAATATTATTTTGGGGGGTGAGAACGTAAGTGGGGGGTGCAGAGGATCCGAAGGCGGCTCAGCTCTGACAGGCTGACAGCAGCAAGCCTGATGTGGGGCTCGAACTCCACGAACCGTGAGATCATGATCTGAGCCAAAGTCGGATGCTTAACCGACTGAGCCACCCAAGTGCCCCCAGAGTTGTGATTTCTTAAGAATGAGACTCTGTGTAGAGCATTTTACAGATACAGCATTCTTTGTGTCCACTGAACTTTTGGATTCCGGAGATAAATGATCAAACAAAATATCACTGTCTTCTTCTACACAAGCCACATAGTTTTCCCAAGTGGAAAAGATCCTCCATAGAGAAAGCTTAGAAACCGAAGGTGCTACCCAGAGTGGAAATGATAGTAGCCTACCCCCTGGAGCTGATTTTAGACGTTCGCAAAGTGGAAGATCTGGCAGGTACTTGGTAGTGGGTGGGTGTTGGGACACAGGTTGACCAAAGAAGATAATTTAGGTATTCAGACCCTTTAAGAGAGTTTGTCTTGATTCTTGATGTTAGAAACCAGGAGACCTTTGTGATAGAAAATAATCTTTCCCCCCAGAACAAATAGGACATACATACTTTGTGACAGGAGTAGATTTACAAAGTATGGTGTCCGGAGCAAGCCCTCAGCTGGGCACCTCTGTTTTCATTTGTTCCTTCCTTCTTCAAATGACCCAACTCGAACGATTCTCATTTTTTTTTCCCTGTCTATCCTTTAGACTTACTATTCTTCCTTCTTTTTTTTTTTTTTTTTTTAATGTTTATTTATTTGTGAGACAGACAGGGCATGAATGGGGGAGGGGCAGAGAGAGAGGAAGACACAGAATCCAAAGCAGGCTCCAGGCTCTGAGCTGCCAGCACAGAGCCCAACGCAGGGCTCGAACCCACGAACCGTGAGATCTTGACCTGAGCCGAAGTCAGATGCTCAACTGACTGAGCCACCCAGGCGCCTCACTCTTCTTCCTTCTTATACTCAAAGATGAGGAAGCCCTTAGCTTTTAACTGTAGTGCTTTATTTGGCTGTGTGTATCTGTCACATTAGTAATTGGGTGATCTTGGCTGGAGGTGGGGGGCTGTTCTGCCCTTTTTAAGGTTGGCCCACACACCATTGTGCTCAGATGCCCACACAGGAGCAGAGGCAGGCTGGCTGGATTTTGAATGCAAAAGCATGATACTGTGAGTGGGAGCATGTATAGTTTTAGAATTTTTAAAGGCAAGACAAAGCCCCATGCACCTAATGGGGCCAGAGGATAAACTTTACAACAGACAGAACTTTTATTTCTGTTTTTCTTCATCCAGCAATTTAAAATACTAGGAACAGAAATAGAGTGAAAATTATTCAGTACCTGTATGTATTGCTTATTGCTTAAAAAAATCAATGTATTAAAAAATATCTGCTGGCTCCCAAATTGTTAATACTTGCTGACGTGTATGCATTCTGAGTAATTTAGTGGAGGAAATGAGCTGGATCCTGCATTCTCATCAGGGATGACTTCTCCCCTCAGGGGGTGAAATTTGGTGGTTGGAGGATGAAAAAAATCTTACTCTTTTTATGTGTATATTACATAAATAGATACATAGTATATTTTTGGTAACAAAAGTTTCATGGGGGGGGTGATTTTTTTTTTTTTTTTTTTTTTTTTTTTTAAGGCTGTGGGTCACTGGGCTACCCCATTCCAGTGCCTGTCATGCTCTGAGTCCCTGTGTCTGTCTGTGAGGGTGTTAATGCACCTTCTTTATTTTTCTCCTCTCTAAAACTGGTCTGCGGTGATAAACTCTGAATAATCTGAAGTGTTTCCAGAATGCCTATGGGTGCTTTAAGGATTTATGTGATTCTAACACTGTATATGTAAGGATTCAAAAAAGTTGATTTGTATAGTTCACTTACATCAAGGAACTTTGAGGTTGGTTTAAACATGAGAAAATCAGAAAAAAATACCAAGAGTGGGAAAACATGAGTCCTAAAATATTTCCAACATTATGATTTACGATACTAATGATCTGTATGAGTGGAATTGTTCAGTTAGCAACAGACGTTTAATTGGCATAATACATTTTGCTCATGACGTCATAATGTTTTCAGGGATGGTAAAAACTACTAAATTGGGAATTTTTTGTGTTCCAATTTGGTGAGGAGTTTCTTGTTCTGCACTCTCTCCCTGCCCTCCTCCAACTATGATATTGAGGATGGTTCCTCGCCGTGTTTGAGGTATTAACCTCTACCTTCATTCAGGAGGTAGTATTTTGCAGGTAGATCTGTGCGACTAGTAAGATGGTATTTCCTAATAAGTGAAGCGACTGATAAAGAAATGATATATTTATAATGACATTTTAAAAGAGCCAAGTGTTTCGGCCCATTTTTCTTCTATTTCCCTATCCCTTCCCATGGCATAGTACACTGTCCTGACCTATTTTTCTGCCCTTACGCTGCCTGAAGGAAAACACTTATTTGTATCTTTGCCACTGTGTAGTTTTGGGTTTCCCCCCCTTTTCCAGGAGACGGATGAGCAAAATGTATTGTAGAACAAGAGAGACGTAAATTTGAGGGGCAGTTTCATTGTTTATTAACTGTGTTTGTGGTCAGTGAACCTCTTTGAGCCCTGCTTTGTTCATCTATAAAATAAAAATACCCTCTCTGGGAAGAGTTGTTTTTCATATACATAGAAAGGTTATGTAACAGACACACAATATAACGTTAAAAAGTTAAAAAAAAAAAAAAAAGGCAGCAGTGACCGCTAGCATTGTGCAGCTCCAGTCCAGCACTCTTATTTTATGAGGGATTTGTGTGAGGCCCAGACGAGTCAAGGGACTGGAGCAAGGTTAGAGGGAGGGACAGCATGGATGCCACTGGCTCTGGTTCTTCCGGCTCCACTGCACCTTTCTTTTCTGTAACACCATTCCTTACCGGGCGGACATACATGGTAATGGTGAGGGCTGTGTGTGAGCTAATGCTGATTGAGACCTACATTGCATTGGCAGTGATTACATTTGTGTGGATTCCTAAGGATAGTTCTGTGGAAGCCTCCTAAAATAGGATAATTACTTTGTCCATATTTGTGACTTCATTTACTAGGCTTTATAATAGGAAAATGGATTGGAAGATCTCCTAAAAGCCCATCTGGTCCTTTGATTTTTATGTGTGAAGGGCTTACAATTACCAGGAATTATTCCAAACACATAGAAAACCAGTCCCTGTTGTCCAGAATTGTCTTTTTAAGATGTGGGTGGGTGGAAGATGGGGGTGGGGGAAGAGTGCGCATGAACGAGGTGGGGGAGAGAGACAGAGACACATGCACACACTAAATGCCTGCAATCTGTTGAAACCATATTTTTGAGACTTAAGCTATTGAAGCATTTGCTTATTATGAGTAAAAAGAAAACCAGCCATAAAAATTCATTATGCAATAATCACATTTTCTCACTTACATTTGGGAGATAGTTTGTCATTTCTTTTAAGAGAGAAAGAACTAGAATATTTCTGTAGCACACTGTTTCTTCAACAAAGGTTTTGGGTTTTTCCTTGTAAGACAAACCATCAAACCGTCACTGAGTGCCCTTGAGGGATACCAAGATTTATAGTTGAGGGACCTGCCCACAAGTAGCGCAGTCTAGTAGAGAAGACAGATCGTTAAAATACATTGAGACTGTATGATGGTAGAACTGAGAATGCAAAGATCAGCGGTAGCAAAGAGGAAGTGATTCTGAAGTTGAGCCTTGAGTTTGCCATTTTAAGTAGAGGAAACAGCATATACCAAGTCTGAAAATCATAAAACATCCTGGCAGTTGGGAAGCACTTGCAGTAGCTTTAGTATTTGTTGGAACTTGGAGCTCAAGGCAGGAAGTAACAGCCGCCAAGACTGGAGAGCCAGGCGGGGGCCTGATAGGGAGGAGCTGTGCCCTTGATAGCAGTCTGGAAGCACTGGGAGCTTGTACCAAATGATTGGTAGTGTTTGCTATGCCAGTTAAAGGCCAGCTTCCTGAACTTGATTCCCAGCTTTTCACTTGAGTTACCAGATTCCCTGCCTATAGCTTTTTATAAGTAAGTAAATATTTAAACTAAGAATGTGGTCATAGACCTGTTAAGATGAATGATTCCAAATTAGATTTTACCTACATTGGTAGGGGAAAAGTCCTTACATTCAACATTTTGATGAGAATTTTAAAGCTCTAATATATTTGACCAAGTGTCTCCTACATTGCTGTGTTGCTGGTTTTTAATCCCAATTTAAGCTGTGTGGTAGCCCTTCTTCCTTTTTCATCTGTGGACACACTCATTCCCCATTCCCTTTCAGTGCTTGTTCAGTGTTCAGTAGAAGATACAAAGAACAGTGAACAGGATCTGTAATTTAAAGGGAGGTCACAATGTGATGAGAGGATTTATCAACAAAGGTAGAACTGTCATTGAGAAAAACAGACAATGCCGCTTTTGCTAAATTGTCTCCAAAAACTCTCGTGCATTGGAAATGGTACTCAGCCAGTCTTCCTAACGAAGAGTCCTAGCTACACCCCTGCTCACTCCTTCTGAAGCAAAGGCTTATGTTGTCCAGCCTCACCCACTTCCAGAGGAGGCTTTTGTATTGTCTCAGCTTAAGATGTGAACACACAGCTAGGGAGGACCGGACCTTAGAGGAATGGGAAACCACTGAAGTATTTTAAACAGAATGGCAGTCTAGCTTAAAAAAAAAAAAAAAAAAAAAAAAAAAAAAAACTATTTTCAGCACGTTTTAGATTTACTAAAAAGTTGTACAAAAGCTCAAGTACACCTTACACCAAATCTCCTCTAGAACTAATATCTTATGGTAGTATGGTGTATTTTTTTTTCTACGATTAGTGAACGAATATTGTCACATTATTAACTGAAGTCCACACTTTATTTAGATTTCCTTAGTTTTTTTTTTGTTTTTTTTTTTTTTTCCTAATGTCCTTTTTGTGTCCCAGAGCCCCTTCCAGGTCCACATTACCCTTAGTTGTCATGTTTGCCTGGATTCCTCCACTGACTGAGCTGGTTTACATTTTACCAATGTTACTCTGGTTTGCAGAATTGACAACATTCTGAAAGGGGGCAGAACAAAAGTCAACAGGACCCGTTAAGAAGTCACTGTAATAACCAAGCAGAGGTAATGCCAGTTGGAATGATAGAGTGCTAGCAGTAGAAGTGAAGAGAATGTTCTGACTTGGGATATGTAAAAGCCACGAGACAGGATGAGAAAATTAAGGCAGTGAGTGCAGATAGAGCAGAAAGTAGGTTAGGGATGGCTGCAACATTTAAAAGTTAATGAAAAGGAAAAAAAGCTAGCAAAAGGGATTGAACCAGAGTGGCCAGTTGGATAGAAAGAGAACCTAGCAAGTGTCACGCCCTGAAGGCCAAGGAAGTATCTCAAAGTAAAGGAAGTGGTCACCCCAGTTATGTGCTGCTCATAACCCAGGTCAGATAGGGATGGGGAACTGACCTTCGGATTCAGCAATAGGAGATCATCAGTGACCTCTCTGGATAGTTAGAGTGGAGTAGTGAGAGCAAATGTAGGCTTGGAGTGGGTTCAGAGAGAAGGGTGGGCCTGGGGAAAGGGGCATGAGGAAACTTGCTAGGGAGTGGCAGTGATTATGTAAACTTTACACCAAAAGAAAACACTGCGAACTGGTACTTAAATGTAGTCAGTAATTGTGTGCGGACGTATTTAGGAGAAAGTGTACTGATGTCTGTCTGCAACTTTGAAATGTATCAGAAAACAGGATAGATAGTGGAAGAATGTATTGATGGATCAATATGTGATAAAGCACATACTGTTTTTAATTTTTTTAACATTTATTCATTTTTGAGAGACAGAGATGGAGTGCAGGTGGGGGAGAGGCACAGAGAGTGCGAGACAGAATGTGAAGCAGGACCCAGGCTCTGAGCTGTCAGCAGAGCCTGACGCAGGGCTAGAATCCACGAACCGTGAGATCATGACTTGAGATGAAGTTGGATGCTTAACTGACTGAGCCACCCAGGCGCCCCGTAAAACACATATTGTTAATGATATAAATTAGGTGGGTAGGTAAATGTGTGTTCTTTGTAAAATTATTTTAACTTTGTTCTACGTTTGAAAACTTTAATAGGGACGCCTGGGTGGCTCATTCGGTTAACTGTACGACTCTTGATCTCACCTTAGGTCATGATCCTACAGTTCGTGGGATCAAGCCCCATGCCCCGCACATGGCTCTGGCTCTGCACTGATAGTGCGGCACAGCCTGCTTGGGATTCTAGCTCTCCCCCTCTCTCTCTTTGCCTCTCCTCCGCCCTCTCAAGATAAATACGTGATTTTTTTTTTTTTTAAGAGGGGGTGGGGATAGGAAAAATGGGTGATGAGCTTTAAGGAGGGCACTTGATGGGATGAGCACTGGGTGCTATACATTAAATGATGAATCACTGGATTCTACTCCTGAAGCCAAGACTACACTGTATGTTAACTAACTTGAGAATTAAGGAAAAAAAAGAAAACTTTGAAAATCTAATGCTGGGGGTGGGGGAGGGAACAGGAGAAAAGAAATTGGGAATAGAGACAACTATTCCGGGGAGTTTTGATGTAAAGGGAAGGAAAGATAGGAGGTAGTCGAATCAAAAGAAATCTGTTTTTTACCCCAGTCCCAAAGAGGGGAGAAATAACGGCATTTTTATTTACTGATAGCAGAGATCCAGTAGAGACAGAAAAAAATTGGTGGTACAGAAAGAAACGAATATTACTGGATGAGCGTCCCGGAGGAGGGTCAGAAGAGACGAGATGTGGCACAGAAATACTAGCATGGGCAAGAATAATAGGAGGCAGAGGATAAGACTATAATGTTTGTTTATTTTTGAGACAATGCGAGAGACAGAGTGCAAGCAGTGGAGGGGCAGACAGGGAGACACAATCTGAAGCAGGCTCCAGGCTCCGAGCTGTTAGCCCAGAGCCCGACACAGGGCTCAAACTCACGAACCACCAGATCCTGAAGTCGGACGCTTAACTGACTGAGCCAACCAAGGGGCCCAGGATAAGACTATAGATACAGATAACTGTATAGGTGTGGCAGGAGCTTATTAAGGTGTCTTCTTTTAGCTTCTGTTTTGTCAGTGAAGTAGGAAGGAAGGTCATCTGCTGGGAAGGATGGTGGACTCACTGTTGAGACTTAGGAGGTGAGAGTCCTCTGGGAAAGGGTGAATGTAATGAGAGCCCCCTTGTGGGTTTTCATATGGTCTGATAACTGACACACAGTTAAAGATTCAGAAGGAGAATGGTGCAAATGGAAGGAAAGACATGATCGAATTTTTAAAAAAAGAAGGAATTGGGGCGCCTGGGTGGCGCAGTCGGTTAAGCGTCCGACTTCAGCCAGGTCACGATCTCGCGGTCCGTGAGTTCGAGCCCCGCGTCGGGCTCTGGGCTGATGGCTCAGAGCCTGGAGCCTGTTTCCGATTCTGTGTCTCCCTCTCTCTCTGCCCCTCGCCCGTTCATGCTCTGTCTCTCTCTGTCCCAAAAATAAATAAACGTTGAAAAAAAATTTAAAAAAAAAAAAAGGAACTTCTCATAGCTGATAGATGTGAATTTTCAGATGGAAGGGCCTACCCACCAAGCACCCAGCATGCTGAAAAAAACCAGATCCACACTCGGATACATTGTTGTGAAATTTCAAAGTGGCAGTGAAAAAGAAAAAGTTCCAAGAGCATCTAGAAGAAACAAGTCTGTATAAAGAACTGATAATCAGACTGCCAGTAAATAAACTCCGCATGAACAGCTCCAAATACCGAAAAACAGTGTCCTTTACGTTCTGAGGGGAAGTGCTGTTCAGCCGAGAATTCTGTGGAGTTCTGTGCCTAGTCGGACAGGGCTTCAGGTAGAAGCATAGAATCAAGGCATTTTCAGGCATGCCAGGACTCAAAAGGTTTACTTCCCAAGCACCCTTTCTTGTAAGAGTACTTAGAGCGCACTACAGTTAAAACCAAGAATGGGGAAGACATGAAATCTAGAAATCGATACATCCAGCTGAGAAAGGTATTGGAGGAAAACCCCAGAATGATAGGCCTGTTGAAGAGGGGAGTGGGTATCCCAGATATTTTATAGCATTCTTGAAAAGTTGTAATAACTTAAAAGTGAAATGAAGCCAGAAAAAAAAAATTGTTTTAAGGCCCACTTGAACTCTAGGAAAAGCAGAAGGCCACCCAGTAAAGGAACTGTAATTTTTTTTTTTTAACTAGCTTAACTTTTTCTCCCAGAGGTGCAAACTATGACCTTGACAATGAAAATTCAACTGTAGAACATAGCATTTTGGTTCTAGTCAGTTCAGATTTGACAGCTTAATCGCTACAGGTCTGTTGTGTGCAACCAGTTGTGACATTAAAACCCTTTTACTGCATGGAGTGGCGGCGGGGTGGGGGGAGGGGGGCGGGTTATAAAGGCCTAACCATAGCATCCTGCAGCTGCAAACAGGAGTCATACCTGAGTTGATGGCAATATGTCAAGTCATTTGGGGGGAAACTACTTGTTATTGTTGACAAGGGAGGGAATCCCGTATGGCTGCTTCCCTCTTGCATTTCCAGGCAGCACGGATTAGTTCTGCCCTCAGTTGGTTCTGTGGCTAGGCCAGAATCAGGGGGGTTGGAGGCACACAAGTTTCCCGCTTTAAATGCCACATATAAGCAGGAAGTTGTTCTTGTAGTCTGGGATTGAGGGTCTGACAAAGCTATCGTTCGCATTAATACATCCTATTATTTAGTCCTCAGTCCCTGTATTCTCTGCAGGTTGTGACATTTCCGTGGGACGAAAATGATGATTTTCCACACAGAACAGTGTGTAGGTGCTTAGAGAAAGAAAACTAACAGGAGAGCAAGGCTGGGCTTGTCATCTCTGATGGTCCCCAGCAGCAGCTTGGTCGTTCCCCAGTGGCACCGCCCCCCAGCCCTCCCTGCCAGCCTGCTCTTTCTGGCGGTGCAGGTGCCTGAAAGAGGCCACAGAGCTCGTTAATTACTAGAGAGGGAGGCCTGTGCTCCATCAGCAAAAGGAGGGGTAGTCAGTTTAGCCTGTTAACTGCGGCCGTTTGTCTTCAGTTGCATTAGAGGTGCTTAGAGAAAGTTGTCCCATCCTGGGCTGTCGTGTCCGTTTTCTTCATGAAAGTGTCCAGTTTGAGGTCTTTTAAGACTTGTAATGTCACTTCTGGAAGTTAGAGAAAGCTTAGTAAGTAAGTGACTAAGCGTGGGTTAGGGTGTACTCGTTAAAATGGAGTATTTTCATAGATTCTAAAGTTTGTCTTCACGTTATACCTGTTTGAATTGGTTGTCTGAAAAAGTAATGTCAGTTTTGTCTATTTTTAATTGTATAGCAATTAAAATATGACCAATGTTCTCAAAGAACTGAGGGATTATCCCTTTTACCGTTTTATAGATTTTCTTTTTTTTTTTTTTAATTTATGGTGGAAAATACTTTAGCTTTTAAATTAGGTCACCCTGGGGCGCCTGGGTGGCTTGGTCAGTAAGTGTCCGACTTCGGCTCAGGTCATGATCTCACGGCCGGTGAGTTGGAGCCCCGCGTCGGGCTCTGTGCTGACAGCTCAGAGTCTGGAGCCTGCTTCAGATTCTGTGTCTCCCTCTCTCTCTGACCCTGCCCCGTTCATACTCTGTCTCTCTCTGTCTGAAAAATAAATAAACGTTAAAAATAAAATAAATAAATAAATAAATAAATAAGGTCACCCTGAGAAGCCCATGATAGGACGCCAAGTTTTCTATCACACCTTATACTGTACTATGTTCCCTATCCCTGCAAATGGGGATTTTGTGCGTGGAGGAGTACATTCTTAAAATAATGTGTATGGACTTTCAAATATTTAGAGCTTTTCAAAACCGTCAAAATCCCCCTACCCTACTCTAAATTTCCATCTCCTCCTGCCTGGCTTGCTGCAGTAGCTTCTTCCTGCTGCCAGTTTTGTCCCCACAAAAGCCAGCGTCGTTCTCTCTGAAGGCCTGCCCAGGTCTCTGTCCGTGACCTCCAGCACCTCTGCTTTGGACATCCTCCCTGGGATTCAGTGTCCGAATTCTAGGCTAACCCCCAGGAACCTCCACTCATACTCTTCCCTCTGCTTAGAATATCCCTTCCTCGCTCTTCCCTGTGTCTTCACCCCACCCCCAGCCTAGCTAAGACCTCCTCATGCTTAGGTCTCGGTTGAAGTGTTACTGCCCACAGGAGCTTTCCTTGACACTCATCTCTGCGCAGGATTAGATCGTTTCTCCCTGAGATGTGCTCTCCTACAAAGTGCCCTAAACTTTTCATCATGTAATTTATCCTACCTAAAGTTATGATTCCCTTGCCTTCCCCACGGTCTGTTCCTTGCAAGTAAGGATCAGTTCTTTGTTGTGTCCCTGGCACAGCATCTGACTCAAAGTGGGCACTCGCTGCATACTTGTCTGCTCCCTGATTATTTTATTAGGACAGGACCTTAAGAATGGTATTACTGGGTTACTAGGTATGAAAATTCAGATCTTTGATACGTACGGCCAGGTTCCTTTTCATAAAACCATAACACCTTTTTTCCTACTCCAACCAGTAACTTTTTCATCTTTGCCAACATGATCATCCACAGGGAGGGGAGATAAAGGGTGGTCTGTCAAATGAGTGACAGAAACAGAAGACTTGGAGTGAGCCACTTGATCTGGTTATCCCAGGCACGCCTGCATGAAATCCTTGAAGTCCTTGAAGATTTCTGGGCTTTAGGACTCTTTGGCCCTTTCGCCAAGTGGAGGCAGCAGCGGAGAGGACAGCTCGACTTGCCTGTTACGCAGTAGTTTCCCTGCAGTGGAGTAGCGCACCACCAGAGTGGTTACCTGTAAGAGGTGACTCTGCCTGATGGAGCCACATCCAGCTATCCGGTGTCTGTAATTACCGTTTGTCGTTTAGACACGTGACCGCTTCATCACCGGAGGATAACTCGTAACCTGGCAGAGGGTCACAGGCAAAACGTGATAAGATAACAGTGGCCCCTTCTTCTAAATATAAGAGGGGAGATTCGTTTGTTTACCATATCCTCTGACATACTGAGTTGCTGTACCTTTAGGTTCTTGCTCTATTCCTGGACTCTTTGAAGTTGTCCTTTTTATAGTTCCTAGACAGGAACTGAATTTTATACATCAGCCATGAGACTGATTTGGAAACCGATAGCTGTGGGTTCCATATTCAATTCAAACTCAGCAATTTCCCTTGTCCCACATTTTACTTACTCCCTCATTATTTACATATACAGCTCCCTTAGTTCATAATTGCTTCTGAGGGCAAGGACCATGTCTGTCTTTTTTTTTTTTTTTCTTTTTAATTCCCATTTTAGCTTCCTAGCATAATGCTTTCAGTGTAATTAGGACACATAAACATTCACTAAAGTGCAATTCAAAGTGGACAGCTACTGTCAATTATTATGACCATCTAGTAATGACCAGGTAACAGGCTCTGGATTTTCATACCTTCACCCTCTTTCTCAAAAGTTCCCAAGAACTATTTGAATAGTAAATAGAACAATCATTTGGCTGCTTAAGAATAAGGTCCTCATAAAGCAAGGCTCTTTTATAATTTTCTACTCCCAGGTTAGTTGGTAGAAATTGGATACTTGTATTCTCATTGCCACACAACAAATATCACTCTGTATAACAAAATATCTTTTTAATGAGTTCCAAAGGATACATACAACTGATCTTGAGAGTAATTTCAATCACAATCCTGGGAGGAAACAACATGACACCCTTAATCCAGCTAATTGGAGGACACTTCATTTATTATTAATTTTAGTTCACGAGCAGGGAGAGAGACAGAGTGAGAGAGAGAAAATCCCAAGCAGGCTCCACACTCAGCACAGAGCCTGACTTGGGGGCTCGATCCCACAACCCTGGGATCATGACATGAGCCAAAATCGAGTTGGACACTCAGCCGAGCCACCCAGGCACCTCTTGAGGAGACTTTAATAATGAGACTGTTTACAAGGTGTAGACAGGGCTTCTCTGGGAACCACAGGGGATGGTGCCATGTCAGAGCAAGGAACCGGGTTGCCATCAGAGGCCTGCAGAGAGTGGGGCAAAGGAAGTGAGGGAAGTTACCAACCAGTTACCTGAGGGAGAAAAAGATTGTGTCAGAGGGGCTAAGACCACAGTTGAGGGTTCAAGATTGTCCACAGAAACCCCCAGATTGCAAGAGACCACTGAGAGCGTGAGAGCCTGTAGAGGAGCCTGTTGATGGGGTCCACACAGGTCCAGGGACGATAAGACAGAGAAGGGTGTCAGCTGGATCTGGAGAGGCAGGTGGAAGGTACCAGTACAGGGGTACCATCTACCTTTTAAAATTATTCTTGGGCACCTGGGTGCTCAGTCAGTTAAGCGAGTGACTCTTGATTTTGGCTCAGGTCATGATCTTAAAGTTAATGAGTTCGAGCCCCGCATCGGGCTCTTGAAAACAGTGCTGAGCCTGTTTGAGATTCTCCCCCTCTCTCTGCCTCTCCCCGATTTGCACTTTCTCTGTCTCTCAAAATAAATAAAAACTTAAAGAGAAAATAAAATTATTATTTTTACTCCTGGTGTCTTTATTTTTTTTTTATTTAAATTTTTTTTTCAACGTTTTATTTATTTTTGGGACAGAGAGAGACAGAGCATGAACGGGGGAGGGGCAGAGAGAGAGGGAGACACAGAATCAGAAACAGGCTCCAGGCTCTGAGCCATCAGCCCAGAGCCCGACGCGGGGCTCGAACTCACGGACCGTGAGATCGTGACCTGGCTGAAGTCGGACGCTTAACCGACTGCGCCACCCAGGCGCCCCTACTCATGGTGTCTTTAAAAGAAATTTGCCCAGCAGTTCCACATAGGTGTTTTTCTAAAATGCTTTTCAGAAAAAAATCAGTGACCGAGACACCACTGAACCACATCTAAATACCAAGGCTTTTGGGGAACCTGGGTGGCTCAGTCAGTTAAGCGACCAACTTCAGTTCAGGTCGTGATCTCACAATTTGTGAGTTGGATCCCTGTGTCGGGCTCTGTGCTGACAGCTCAGAGCCTGGAGCCTGCTTAGGATTCTGTCTTCCTTTCTCTCTGCTCCTCCCCTGCTCGTTCATGTTCTCTCCCCCCCTCCTTTTCCTCCTTGCCTCCCTCCCTCCTCCCTCCTCCCTCCCCCCTCCCTCCCTCTCTCTGTCTTAAAAATAAACATTAAAAGGACAAGTTTCATTACCAAGCCCTTTTGATTCCACCTCCAAAAAACGTCTTGAATATGACTTCTTCCCTCTACTGCGCTGCCCCTGCCTGTGTCATGGGTCCCCACAACTATAGTGTCATCACCTGTCTTGCCACCTGTCTTCCCTGCACAATGCAGCCAGCAAAGTGTCACTTTTCAGTACCTTATTGTCATCCCTAGCTACCACTTCTCATTCCCTGATTTGCACACAGTAGCTCTGCCCACAGCATCTGCAAAAAGACCCTTTGGCTCTCCCCCCAAATGCCACTCTGATCACCTCCCCTAATGGCAGACTAGATAGTTCCTGTGTTTGTTTCCTCCCTCAGATTATACTTAGCAGTAATCCACATTTTCACCTTATTATTGTAATTACCTGGCTGACTTCCTGCACTCACCTCCACCAAGGGAGTACTCTATCCAGTACCTCTGTGTCTGTTTTGTGTTACACACTGGTCTGATTTAGAGCCAGATTCACTGCTTTGGAAGTGGAAATGCATTTGCAACTGGCTTTTTTAGCTCAGAATGTTAACATGCTAGGTGTAAGGACCCCTGGCCTTGAGTTTTTAAGAGGCCTAGATCCTTATGTGGCTGTCGGTAAGTAGCTCAGTGACTACTGGTTTTGGTGTTTTTGTGTTTTGTTTTGTTTTTCTTTCAGTTACATTTTCTGAGGTAGCTCTCAGGTAACAATGTAAATCAATAGATCTTAGTTCACATCTTGAATCAGTTAAGCCTTAATTGAAATTTAATAAACTCTATTGTCATTAGTTTTTTTGGAGGCAGGGGAATTTCTTGGTAGCGCCTGTCCCTGTTGTGTTTATGACACTGAAGCAGTGAGGAGCGAGTACGTCTTAGACGCTGGAATTGGTGAATGGGCGCAGGTTTGCTCATCCTCAGAAAACAGTAACTCCTGCTGCTCTGGCTTGGCTGGCTTTGTTTTTTATTTTGTTTGGTTCTTTGAGGGGAGGGTTGTAGAAATTGACCTAAAATTGAAAACGTTCTGTTGTCAGTAAACAATATGGAAAAGACAGTATCTTTCTTGTTGTTATTGTTTTTTATTTGGGGGAGGGGGGTGCATGTGCACTGGGGAGGGGTGGAGAGAGAGAGAGGGCTCTGCTCTCAGCACAGCTCATCACATGAGATCATGACCTGAGCCAAAGTCAAGAGCCGGATGCTTAACCGACTGAGCCACCCAGGTGACCCAAGACAGTATCTTTTACAAATATATTATTGTTAAATAATTAGCTATAGTTAGAGATTATTTTGGTTATTTCCGGTTGGGAAGTTCTGGTACGGCCAGTAAGGTTTTACTTTCAACTTAAGGAAACTTAACCTGTCATTTTTAGTTAATGGCAGCCAAGTGTGGCCAAGAGAATAATCCATCCCCCGTTTGTTTGACAGCAAGTTGGGAAGTGTGTTCCTTCCACTCACAGTTCTGCATGGGCTGAGGAGAACTAAAGATGCAGAGAGTATAACCTAGTTCACACTCGATCCAGGAAGTTTTCCTGTGTCTTCTAAACTGGACTTGGGTCTTTCTCTTCAGTGTTGGGAACTCATATTTTCTGTTGAGTTGGTCCTTGCTGTAGGTAGTACCCCTTACTACTTCCTCTCCCAGCGCCTGTCTCCCTGTGTTGCACTAGCAGTTACCAAACTCCGAGCTCCTGGGGAGGGGTATGCACTGTCTCCTTCGCTCCCCTAGCTCATGGCCTGGCACTCCTGTGCATTGTACCTGCCTAGAGCAGACCATCATTGCTGAACTTTTCAAATGCGCAAAATTTTCTCTCTTGAAACTCTCTGGTATCTATCGCTGTCCCTCTCCCTCCCCCACGTCTCCCAACACCCTGCCGTTGAAATTCTGACGTTCTGAGAGCATTTTACTTTTCTGTTGAACAGTCAGCTACACCAATGTAATACAACTTCCATGAATCACAGAACACAAAAGACAATTATTTTGAGTGGAAACTCTTGGTACCCTTTTGGTAGAAAGAGTTTATTTTGGGGTATTGCCTGTGCACTTAGGTTTCACTGCCTCCAGGTTTATCTGGGTGGAGTAATAGCACGTAAAGTGTGAACTACCTTCCTGTTTTGTTGAAATGTCACAAGCAGCTTTTAATGACAACTGAACCTTAAGGGGTTGAAGAAAGTGTCTGATTTGTTTTTTGAGTACTTAACTGTTGCTCAGAGAAAGAGAAATATAATTTGGTTAGCCTTCTTGATTGTTCATTTTCCTATATATATAAACATAAAGGAAGTCTTAACATTTAAAAAAATGCATGAACTCTTAATATAATCAGTGTGTGTGTGTGTGTGTGTGTGTGTGTGTGTGTGTGTCTAATCATTTTTCTCTCCACATCAATCTAGCTGCCATTCAGTGGAAGAATAGTTAAGTCCGAGGTCTTCTGGACTGTCTTGTGTAAAAATTTTTCTGGAAGGGTTGTAGCTATAAAACAATACCCTGCAAAAGTCTGTCACAAGTCAGACATGCAGACTGAAGCAGGCATGTCAGCATTTCAGGAAGTGCTCCCTTGCTGAAAGGTATTAGTCTGGACAGTGTAGCAGCTACACTTCCTCTATCCCTGTTCCATCCAGTCATCACTCCTTTTCTCCATTCCATACTGAAATTTCTCCTCCCTACCCACCCATTCCCATATACCTGCCTTATATCTTTTTATCTTGGGGAAAGTAACAGCAGATAGTCCTGTGGAAAGGATTTAGCATACCCCCTTTGAGATCTTCACATGGAAGTCTTTGGGCAGTGGTGCCCAAGTAGGACGGCAAGACTGACTGCCTGATGATTCTATTACTTGCTTTACTTTGCCTCTCCCTCCTTGGGGAAACAAACTTGTGATGGTCAGACTTCTTACTAGGGTCTGTTTAAGAGGCTGTTGTTTTTCATCAAGGAATTTGACGGTGGTGTATCATCTGTGCTGCTCCTTAGACCAGCTAGCTCTGGGTTATGGTATGCGTTACTTATAACACAGCCCCCATATACAAGTCAGTTCCTCAAAATATGCTAGACACCATTCTAAGCACTATGAGGACCACAGATGGAGAATTGGGCACAGAGCCAGCTCCAGGGTATTTGCAGTTTATTTTAGGAGAGGGCCAAAGCACACCCGTACACAGTACAAAGTATAGTGGTAGATAAGATGTTATAAGCGATTATGTTACTGTTGAGCATGATCCTCCATGGACTACTATAAAAGTAAAACAGAGAAAAGTTGACCAAGGTGGTTGTAAGCTCTGAACTGAATCTTTAGAGCTTATCAAATAGATAAGGAAGAGAACAGTCTAACCAAAGGGAAGTACGGTGTGTTTAGAGGTTGATGAGTTGACTTGCTTGACTGAACTGAAGGGTTCATTTAGAGAACTAAGTGGGTAGGAAGGCAGTTAAGTGGGTGATGGCCAAGTTATGAAAACTGGAATGCCAAACTAAGGATAACTTGAATCTGTGGAAGACTACTCAGTACTTTTTAAAGAGAAAAACAGTGGCGTTTCAACTGATTTGGAGCATTCAATACATTGAGGTCAAACTAAGGCAGCTTTAATGCTTGGGCATTTGGTACACCTCAGCCTCCTGATTCACCACTGTTCCCCTTTCAAACTGATCTCCGTTGGTAGCAGCTGTTTAGAGAGGGTACAAAAATCGAGCTTGAGCAACAGGGAAGAAGATACTATTTCTGGGGTACAACTGGTTCATATTCAAATGGCAGTGTAAAAGCGATGAATGATTTTTACTAATGGAAAATTTGGGAGTTTGAGTGTTTTTTTCCTCCTTCCCTCCCTCCCTCTTTCTCTCTTAATTGTTTAAAGGGCAAAACGGAGCCCCTTTCACCACGTGTCCCTAGTGGTCAGACGGTAGGCTCAACTAACAAATGCCCATTGGATTTGTTTACTTTGATAAATGCAATCCTCTCTTAAAAGAAAATAACATAAAAAAGTCAAAGATTTCAGACTCCTGGATCCCCAAAGAAATGAATCTTCTAGAAATACCCTTCTCAAAGAGAACTAAAAAAAGCTTTTCTTGGCACAAATGTTATACTTTTGCTGAGAGAGGTCCTCACCATAAGGTAAAATACCTCTTCTCTTGGTATCTTTATGTGAATACTTTTTTTAATGAATAGGCCTTTTTTTTAATGTTTATTTTTGAGAGAGAGGGGGAGAGAGAGCGTGCACACTAGAGTCGGAGGGGGGCAGAGAGAAAGGGGGATAGAGGATTTGAAGCAGGCTCTGCACTGACAGCAGCAAGCCCCGACACTGGGCTCAAACTCACAAAATGTGAGATCATGACCTGACCCGACGGACGTCAGATGCTTCGCTGAGACACCCAGGTGCCCCTGAATACGCTTTCTTTCAACTATTTATTTATTTATTTATTTATTTATTTATTTATTTATTTATTTTTAAGTAAGCTCTATGCCCCATGTAGGGCTTGAACTCATGACCCTGAGATCCAGAGTTGCAGACTCTGCTGACTGAGGCAGACAGGGACCCCTCTTTCAACCATTTAATAAATAAAACGGTATAGTTTGATGTTTACACACAAAACTTCATAAATGCATTTCGTTTTTCTCAACTTTCTGGTCTCTAAAGGCCGACTGCCTGTCAAGTGTCTTGACTGGGCCACAGGTTCCCCAGCAAGTGTTGAAGGAGCTGTAGTCCTTCAGCCTGGAGACTGACCTGGTGGCTGAACTTGGAGAACTGTTGCTCTCCGTGTGCTTGGGTAAACAATTGAAGGTTTCTGTGGGACCAGGAACCTTAATTATTAAACTGCCTTTAAGTTGGTCATCTCATCATTAAAAGCTGAATAGCTTATCTACAGTGTGGGTGTTTTTCGTGATTTGGCACACAGTAGAGCAGCCAGCCTAACTGAGATGTTTTTCACATTGACAAAACCCGTAACAGACGGAGCGGTGATTGCAAAGCACTTATCTCAAGTGTTAGCAGTGAATCAGTGCAAGTCTGAGACCGAATCCGTAATCCATGCAAAGGGAGTCTAAAGTTGAAGAGCATTCTAGGAGTTTCCAATAAAATACTCAACAGACAGCTGAAGACAACTGATTTAAAAACAAAATTCTTTTTTAACGTTTATTTTAGAGACAGAGCACAAGAGGGGGAGGGGCAGAGAGAGCCAGAGACAGAACCTGAAGCAGGGTGCAGGCTCTGAGCTGTCAGCACAGAGCCCCACACGGGGCTCAAACCCATGAACCATGAGATCGTGACCTGAGCCAAAGTTGGACACTTAACCGACTGAGCCACCCAGGAGCCCCTGAACACAACTGATTTTTAAGTGGCTGTCCCAATGCAGTTACCCTAGCCAGGACCCTGTCAAATTTTTTAGGGGTTCAAGCCTTTTAAAAGCGTGTATGTGCATCGTGCGTGTGTGTGTTCTCCCTTTTCTAAGAACTTCAGGTTAATATGATGACCAGATTCTTGAAATCTGTCTTCACATCATGGCAGTTTTTTAGTATTGTTCTTGTAGCATTGATTGACCTTTGAAGAGCAGAGGAAACTCACTGGCTTTTGTTGAATTTCCATGATGCAGGGATCATATCGAAGTGGTATTTTGGGGGCCTTATGTGTAAGAGTCTAAATATGCAATTGCTCCTATCGTTCATGCACAAGTGCTCTTACACAAGTTGCTCTGTGAATTGATAAAACTCTGGATTGGCCTACTGTTCCATAACTGCACTACATACCTATTCTTTAAAAATCATGTTTTTTGTTGTTTGTTTACAAAAAACTGAATATGTTCAGGCAGGAGAATAGCCCCATATTTCAAATTACAATCTAAACTAGCAGTCTATAAACAAAATACTTATCTATCATTTTCCTAAAAGATACCTTTTTCCATAATTTGTATAGAAAGTTGAGTACAGTTCTTGTCTTCCAATATTGGTATAGAAGAGATGGGGGAAAAGAATTAGCTGTTATTGTAACCCTTGAACTCCGCATTTAAAATCTTTTTTGAAGTAAGCCCAGAGTCTTGTATTTGTGTGTTTTCAGAATAAAACAAGAATCCCTGTGCTCTGTTAATATGTGTCCTGCTGGTGCCCACGAACAGCATTACATGAAATTTAGTAGAGATAAAATTCAGTCCCCCCAAGATTGCCACATTTTCTATGATCTGATGCTGCTCATGTGTAAGGCAGAGTTAACTGTTGTGAAATTTGTCCACTAAGACAGCTGAAATGTAGCTCTGTACTGATTGCTACATTGTTTATCACGTTTTCTCATGAATCACCTCAGTAACCCCGGGAGGTGTAGTAGGTATTACCACCACTTTATAGGTGGGGAAACCAAAATTAGAGAACAGGTCATTTGCCCAAGACCACATAGTTCACTGGTGAGACTGGAATTTGAACTCATGTGTTCAGCCCCTTGAATCCAGATCAGGTGGATCCTAAGAGGCCTGAGACTGAAATTTTTGACCTGACCTCCCTTTCCCTTTGCCCTCCCTCCCCATCCCTCCACCTCCTCCTTCCACTTGGAAAGCTTTGATTTGGTATAAATGGAAATTTGCATTGCTTTAAGAATGATGTCCGATTGGGGGTGAGGGCAGCAATGAATAGTATCAAAATCACATAATGGAGAAACGTAGAACCACATGGTGAAGAAAGCTGTATTTCTGAGAAAATTTTTTTCATAGAGTAGTGATAGTAAGCTACGATTGTGGGAGTTTCTGGAGTCTCGCTGTGTTGTTTTCTGCTTCCCTGTGTATTTGGGGGGTGAGAAGTTTGTGGCCAAAGTGTATGAGGAAGCCCTGGTGTGATTTTCTGATGTGTGAATTGGACCAGAATAGGACCCTGTTCTCTTGACTGAAAGATTTCTAACTATTTTTTCTTAATTAAGTGAACTCTACCCACCACATGGGGCTCAATCCGATGACCCCAGTGTCAAGAGTCTCCCATGCTGTACTGAGTGAGCCAGTCAGACACCGAGTATTTCTTTTAGTTGAAGTATGTTATGCATATAGAAAAGTTCATGTATCCTAAGTACCCAGTTGAGTGAATTCTCTCAAACCAAACATACCCAGGTAGCCAGCATACAGTCAAGAAACGGAACATTAATGACACCTCGAAAGCCCCTGATATGTCCCCTTCCATGGACTGGAGTGGTTTTAGGTGTCCTGTCTAAACCTCACATCATTCCTCATCTTTTAGGTGTCTTTCTGATTTGGTTCTGACATTATTTTCAGTCTTTTTGCCAAAAAAAGAAGAAAAAGAAGAAGAAAAGTCACTGAAACTTGTCACTTCCTCCTTTTGTAATCTCCTCTCTTGATCAGTTTGCTTCTGTTAAACTAGAGTGTTTTGTGTGGCTACAGAGTCATAATCTGAGGGATTATGAGAGTTAATAGAACCTGCAGCTGTGAGGTAAAAGCTGAAAATATTCCTTGGAATGTTCAAGACTGATTGAAGATTTGGTTGTTGAACTCCACCATCTATTTTCTTTAAGAGGGAACGAGTGAATGCGCTTGCCTTCCATCGTGGCGAATGGTGAGAGGGGCGCTTCCTCATTCTCAGAACTCTGATCAGGCTTTTTAAATTGCTAGCGAAGGATGTGAGTGTTCATGTAAATCCTTAGGAAGTTAAACCCAGTCTTTACAGGTGCAGACTCCTCCCCATATGGTTCTGGTCCCCTTGTCTGCTCCACTGTGGACTCACTTCAGTTATTTTGTGTCCTTTGCTGTTTTAAGCATTTAGATCTGTGAATAAAACTTAATTTGTAAATATGTGTTCCATCATCCCAGCTGCAGGCTTGCGTGTCGTGCTGAGGTACCAGTGAAGCCGCTGGGTGGGAAGACCTGGTCCGTGCCTCCCAGGGTGGCCCAGGCTGGCAGATACACGGTTTCTCCTGAGCTGTGCCTCCAGCGAAACCAGTCTTCTAAGTTCTAGAGTAGAGAAGTTTAGAGGCATGCACAGCAACATTTTGACTTTCTGGTAAAGTGATATTCAAGGTGATAGAATGTTCCAGAAAACCAAAAATTTTAACTATTCACATACATTAAAAATAATCTAAGTGCATCAATTCCATATTTCCCTGCCTTCCTGGGGAGAAAATCATACTAAACACCAAGTAATAATTTTGTTTTGCAGAAAAAACCGTAGTTCTAAATTGCTGCCAAGTCTGAGAGTTGTCCCATAAATTCTTTTGTTAGGGGGGAGCATTCTTCAGGGGGGTTGTCCTTAGTAAAGGTGATAAGAATGTGCACCTATATGAACTGGTGTGTAACATAGTTATCCTCTTCTGCGAGGTTATTGGTCACAAATTAAAACTGGTCCTTTTCTGGCAGATTACCTTATTCTGTTTTGATGCCCAAATGGGCCAGAGCCCCCTCCTTGTCAGCCTGATTCTCCTCTTTTTCCAAGAAATCTTTAAGGTAGAGAATGCATCATTTCAGGAATTTTAAAGACATTTTGAAAAACTCTTATTCATAGGCCTACAGGTTTATTACTGATGTTATTGTTATTATTAATTAGGTAATTACTGGGCCACATTTTTCTATAAGCTCTTCTTTTTGGTAGATAACAGAATACTGCCTTTTTTTTTTTTTTTTTTTTAGTGTTTATTTTGAGTAAGAGAGAGTGCACATGTGAGCAGGGTAAGGGCAGAGAGGGCGGGAGAGAGAGAATCCCAGGCAGGCTCCACACTGTCAGCGCAGAGCCCCATATGGGGCTTGATCTCATGAACTGTGAGATCATGACCTGAGCTGAAATCAAGAGTCAGTTGGACATTTAACCCACTGAGGCACCCAGACGCTCCCTTAAGCAACTTCTGAAATCACTCCTTCACCCTCATGCTGTTGAATCTTCTGTGACACCAGCACGTTATGGGCTTCCACCCGAGGTCACCGCATCTTGGGTGACACTGGTAGAGAGTGACCTCACTGTTCAGGGATGCCAGCGCTATCATGGCAGGGAGCACCTTGGGAACACTTATCCTCAGTATGGGCTGTGTGATGGTCTAGCAACTGCTAGCCACAGTTCATTGTCTTTAAAATGCAGATTTCAAAATTATGAATGTATTTTACATGTATTGGTTTGTAACGTTGCAGTATTTAATAAAACTTAATGATTGGTTTAAAAGGGAAAACAGTAATCAAAAGTTTTCATCACTGAAACTGCTGGGATTTACCAGTAGCCGGTTTTTTAGAGCTATTCACATTCATTAACTCTTGGGGGATTTGCCCTCTTAGCCTGCCCGCTGAAACTATCTGACACCTAGGGCCAGAGGCTGGCGAGCGTCACAGATCAGCACCAGGACTGTAGAACGCCTCAGGTTGTAACTTCTGTTCAGGAGTGAATTTGCTTAGAGCTGTTGCTGATGCAGCTTGGCTGTTTGTTGGGTAGCTGACCTGTCTAAAGTTGGGTCTTCCTTTGGAATGTCAGTCCCGTCTTCCTCAAGTTAAAATTATCACAAATCAAAAATGCCTTTAATATACCCCTCACCTACGAAAACATCATAGCTTCATCCAGACTACTTTCATTGTTCTCGAAACACTAACCTCTACTTGGGCAAAATCATGTAACACAAAGCCTATTTCCATAATAAAGTGCAGATTGTTTCACATCATTTATTGCAAACTGTACTGAAAGAAACAATGGCTGGGTGTGTCTGGCTGGCTCATTCAGAAGAACGTGCTACTCTTGATCTCAGGGTTGTTGAGTTCGAGTCACACGTGGGGTATAGAGATTACTTAAGTAAAAACAAAAACAAAACTTGAAAACCAGAGTGGCCGAATGGGTACAGAATGGCTGTCAGTGCATTAATTAGTGACCCTCGGGATTGCATGGCTGACTGGGAGCTTCAGCTGCTGCACATCACAAAAGAGAATAGGACCATGTATTGCTAGCCCAAGAAACTATCACAATTCAAAATTTGAAGTACAGTTTTTTCCTGAATGTGTCACTTTCACACCATCATAATGCCAAAAATTTATAAGTCGAACCATTATAGGTCAGGGACCATCTGTACCTAGACATCATGCACTCTGAGCAGTCGAAGTTCTGATTTGATAATGAGTACAGCATCGTTCAGCATCTTGAATAAATCATTTGGTGTTTTGGTTGTGGTTTTTATTTTTATTTTTTAGAGAGAGCATGCACGAGCAGGGGAGGGGGCAGAGAGAGAATCTTTTTTTTTTTTTTTTTTTAAGATTTATTTTATTTTTAGAGAAGGAGTGCGAGAGAGCAGCAGAGCGAGTGAGAGAGGAGACAGAGGGAATAAGAATGAGAATATCTTAAAGCAGGCTCCGTGTTCAGCACAGAGCCTTAACACGGGGTTCAGTCCTACAACCCTGGGATCATGACCTGAGCTGAAATCAAGAGTCGGACGTTCAACCGACTGAGCCACCCAGGCACCCCTTGAATAAATCATTTTGTAAAGAATTTTACCAGCTTTCTTGGGGCGCCTGGGTGGCTCAGTCGGTTGGGCGTCCGACTTCAGCTCAGATCATGATCTCACGTTCCGTGAGTTCGAGCCCCGCATCGGGCTCTGTGCTGACAGCTGAGAGCCTGGAGCCTGTTTCAGATTCTGTGTCTCCCTCTCTCTCTGACCCTCCCCCGTTCATGCTCTGTCTCTCTCTGTCTCAAAAATGTTAAAAAAAATTTTTTTTTTGTTTAAAAGAGCACGTGACTTTTGATCTTGCAGTTACGAGTTAAAACCCCACATTGGATATAGAGATCACTTAAAGAAAAAATAAACTTTAAAAAACATTTTTAAAAATTTTTTTAATTAAAAAAAATTTCTTTACAGAACTTTGTTGTATAGTATAGACTAACTGCCACTCTGCTGGTCCATCTACCTTTTCTTGTGTTCAGCATTTTGGAGTTGGGTTCATGTTTCTATTTTCTCTTTTAAGTCATTAAAATGCCTTCTGCTCTTTACCTTTTGTTAGAAATCTAGAATTCAGAGGTGGCTTTTATACTCTATCTGTTCTCTTCTCCTTATACTGTCATGCAGTATCATGGTCCAGCCTATCCATGTAAACTCTCAAGGAACAGTTTGGGATCTGAAAATCAACGTGAGATTCAGTAGCTCATAACCTTGGGTAGTCATGTCACATTTGTAGAGGATGTTTTCAGTCTAGAGAATGCTGTGTTTCGGTTTTATGGGCTCTGGATCTTCCCCCTGAATTGGGCTGGGTGGTGTGCTTCCAGCATTTTCTAACTCAAACGCATTGTGGCCTTGAGGGTGAGTGAAGTAGGATTTGCTGTGCTTTTTCATTAAAAAACGATTCATGTATGAGGACACAAGGATGTACGTACATGACACACCTGTTTGGTGGCTGACCTGGGATTGGATCTGTGATTCTGGAGATGGGTTCTAGAGAAGTCTTGAAGTTCTTTGCTGCTGCTTCTCCATTCTGCTGTTCTGCCTGCTTTCCTAGAGAGCATCCCTGTAGGGCTCCCTTCATTCTCCAGCATCAGTGCCTGCTGTTGTCCAGAATCTCTTTTCCCAAACTGGTACTTTCCCCGGTCATTCTCCCATCTGCATCTAGGGGTTAACGCTAGATGTTTGGGGGCCCCAGACTCTCATTTTCAGAGACAGTTTCTTTTTCTTTTTAACTAGAATATATAAGAGGTGGCAATCAGTTACGTCCATGTAACTGATCATACTTCAAATAACACCTTATACAAACAAACCTAAATGGCAACATTCATTGTCTTAGTGGCTGCCTTTTTAAGAATGATAAGGAGGGAAAAAAAAAGAAAAGGAAATGATTGATTTTTTTTTCCCCCTTGTTTTCTTTCTTTTCAGGTTTTAAATGAAGAATGTGATCAGAACTGGTACAAGGCAGAGCTCAACGGGAAAGATGGCTTCATTCCCAAGAATTACATAGAAATGAAACCACATCCGTAAGTTGGGCTCTGCTAGTCTTCCAAGGGTCAGACCCATCTGCTTATTTCAAAGAATGTTTTTAAAATTGAGATCCTAGAGATAATAGTCGTATTTTTTATCTTCCCAGAAAATTAACAAAGCATGTTGATTTTGCATGTTAATAGTATGTAATGATAATACTCAATAGTAGTATGTTTTAGACTGATAATAGTTGCTGGTTATCTTTAATGAAGCAATTGTTTCATTTTTGAAACAGTAGTTTATATACTATTACATAATAATAGTACACGTTTTGGATTGATACTGTCTGTGATCTTCAAATAATAAAACAACAGTAATGCCACTCCAGGATTCTTTTTCACAAAACCCCTGGGGCCAGAAGTGTTTCATAATTCTACATGTTTTGAGTTTTAGAAAGGGTACTTAACCACAGGGTCTTGTTGATACATTTGATTACCCTATAGGACTTTATCTTAATAATCTTTGTATCCCCAGAGCACAATGCTTGGCAGTATAATAGGTTTTCAGAAAATGCTTATTTTAATCACTACCCTTGCCTACCACTTAGTGTTCCCGCGTTAGAGAAAACAAAATAATCTCCCTACTCCAGGCTCTTGAGAGCAGTGAATTTTTTTCTCTTTTTCTCCCTAGGAACCTCCCCTCCCCCACCCAGTTTATGCTGGTAGGTGACATGGTGGGACCCTGGGAGCCCATACAGACCACAGCCTTCCCACCCTCACCCACCATCTCCTTCACTGGCCCTACTCCTCCCTCGGAAGCAGTCTCTTCCATTCCTTGTACATCGGTGGGAATTGAGGCGTCGTGCTCAGACTAGCATGCCATTGAGACACGAGGGAGGAGTCAGTTGTGTCTACTTCAGTTAACACAAAATGATAAGAAGCCCTTTAGATGACCCACCTTGAATAGCAGCCCAACTGTCCCTCTCCTTCACTGTCACTGCTCTCATGGGTGCCCGTCATTTCTTTCCTCTCCCAAGCACTAGAGCGAAGATCTTAACCCCTCTAATCACACACCCGGCTTGGTGTCACAGAGCCCGAAGGGGCCCTTAAGATCATCTAGTTCATTTCTCTTTATCCTAGAAATTAGGGAAGCTATTTTTATTTCACTGCTATAATTTCAGTAACTTATGAATTTAGTTCTCATTATAAAAGACATTGTAGGAAACTGTAGAGCAGTACATGAGTTTCTCTCTACACACATACCCCTTTCAGAGGTGACCACCACTGGCAGTCAAGTACAAGCCAAATGCTGGGCGCCTGGGTGGCTCAGTCTTTAAGCATCTGACTTTGGCTCAGGTCATGATCTCACAGTTGGTGCGTTTGAGTCCCACATCGGGTGAGCTTGTGCCCTGCTCTGGGTAAAAACACAAGCCCCAGGTGAACCTCACTTCTCTCTCTCTCCCTCTCTGGCCCTTCCACATGTGCACTTCCTCTCTCTGTCTCTGTCTCAAATAAGAGCTAAATGCTATCTTTTTTTTTTTTTTTTTTTTTTTTTTTTTGAGTAGGCATTAAAAAAAAAAATACTTCCAAAGGTGTCTGTGGAAGAGATTCCTGGACCCCTGTCAGTGGATTGCTAATACTCCTTATTTGACGTCCCCATAATATTAGATCAGGGGTTTACGAACAGCCGTGCCCGGGTCACTAAAACATAGGCACAAATGGTAACGACCAAAAAACTCCAGAAGATGAACACAAGACTAGTACAGATGTCCTGGAAAGTATACTAAGGACAGCTTTGCATCCTTGTAACCATTTAGTGTCAGTATTTGCTTTGGGGGCTGTGGGAACTTTCCATGGACAGCATCATGGGATGCACTCCATGGGGAAAAGCAGTTGGGTAGTGGTTACCGGGAGTGGGGGGGACTCCTTAGATCACACAGTGGGAGCTCCCTCGGTCCGTATAAGCCAGGTAGTCTGTACACCTCTGTTCTTTCAGTTATCCTCAAAATAGATCAAAGGTTGGCTAAACTCTGTGTAAAGGACCAGATGATAAATATTGTAGACTTGGAGAACTATTTGCGATATCTGCCATGTCACATATTTCGAATTTTTTTTAAATAACCCTTTAAAAATTTGTCAAAGTCTTAGATTGTGGGCCATATAAAAACTGGGCATATTTGGGCCGAGGGCCATACTTTTAATTTGCTGGCTCCTGCACTCAATCCAGTCATAACAAAGTAAACTTCAGTTCCTTTTCATTTCCATATTTCCATGCTGAAAGGGAATTCAGCAGAATATCATACTGCAACTTTTATATTAAATAAAATGCCAGTGGCTCTAAATCCTTGTTTTTCTTCAAATTGTTGGAGGTAATGTAGGCGTTTCAAATCCAACTGTTGGGAAAACACAAGAAAGGCCTCCTTCCTCAGAAAGTACAAGTTACTGCCCCATTGCGCAGCTGATGGTTTAGCCCTCGAGGAAGAGTCCCTATCCTGCCTTGTCCTCTTTCAAGGACCCTAAAGAACTCTGGAATAATGATCTATCGGGAAGCATCCAGGACAGCCTCCGTGGTGGTGGTTTTTGCAGCCTCTGGCTGAAATGCGGGCAGTGCTTCTCCACTGCAGGCTCAGAACAAGGAAACCATATTGCTGAACAGACTGTGGCCATGGGTCTTTGCAGCAGTTGGCCTCATGGACACGTATTCTGTTCCAGGACTGCTCTGACTGGTCATCCATAGGTACAGGGTCCACGTCGCTCCCATAGCTGTGGGAGAGCACAGGGGATTAAGCCCCCCTTCCCTCTCCCCTCCCTCCTTCCTGTTCCCCTACCTTTAGTTTTTGTTAGGAGGAGGGAAGTTTCAAATGGAGTACGGCCTAATACAGCATTCAGGTTAACAAAAGTAAACAGACTACCAAGTGATTGGTGGCAGAAGTGTTGCACCACGGGTTGTACATACTGGGGGTGGATCCAGATCTATGCTTTTCACACTGAGTGCATGTGGATGGGAGCCTGTGGGGTAAAGAATTAAATTGGACATGAGCCACCTCCTCTCGTTAGCTTTCTCCTTTGCTATTTGTGTCAGAGTATAAACCCAACTTTGAAAGATTTAAAAGATTGTGACGGTAGTCATGTTGTTACATATACGTGTCACTATTTAAATGTTATAACTGGGAGCGATTGCTTATGTTGTATGAATACCCCTTATGTTCCGGGACATCCATGAGAGGGACAGGGGGAGAGAGGGGGAGAGAGAGAGAGAGAGAAGAGAGAGAGAGAGATTAGTAAAAACGGAAGCAGATACAAAAGAAGTATAAAATGGTCTCCAGCTAATTTTCTGGTTTTCCATCTGGGTGCTTATAATGAGTGTGTAAACACACTTTGTAAAAATCCCAATACAGAGTACTTTATTTCACTATAGTTTATCTTTTTTTTTTAATTCTTTTTTTTAACGTTTATTTATTTTTTTTTATTTAACGTTTATTTGTTTTTGAGAGAGAGAGAGAGAGAGAGAGACAGAGCATGAACAGGGGAGGGGCAGAGAGAGAGGGAGACACAGAATTGGAAGCAGGCTCCAGGCTCCAAGCCATCAGCCCAGAGCCCGACGCGGGGTTCGAACTCACGGACCGCGAGATCGTGACCTGAGCTGAAGTCGGACGCTTAACCAACTGAGCCATCCAGGCGCCCCCGTTTATTTATTTTTGAGACAGAGACAGAGCATGAATGGGGGAGGGTCAGAGAGAGAAGGAGACACAGAATCTGAAACAGGCTCCAGGCTATGAGCTGTCAGCACAGAGCCTGATGCGGGGCTTGAACTCATCAACTATGAGATCATGACCTGAGCCGAAGTCAGACGCTCAACCGACTGAGCCATCCAGGCGCCCCAGGTTTATCTTTTTTAACTGAAAACAAAACTGAGTTAGTTTTAAGCTGGGGCAGGAAAACACTGGCCAGATCTACGAATTTGTGCGTCGGAAGCAAGGGTCTAAAATCGACCCCCCATAACTGCTGACAGTTGCTGCTGTGGGGACTTTGAGGGAAGTCTTGCTTTTTATTTTTACTCGACAAATATCTATGCTATTTTAAAATTCATATTATTTATACTTTAAAACGGGAGGAGAAGGGACAATACCTGCTTGGTGGGAAGATGTGGGGGGTTAGGAGAAAGAGAGAGCGGCTGTTGAGTGACTCCCCCCACCGCCCCAACCCCGAGTCAGATGCTTACTGCCTGCAAGTGCATCCCACATTTGAAAGCACTAGAGATTAAAATAGAAAATCTGTTAATGGTCTCAGTACAGTCAGCTGCCCTTTCGTAGTTGGAGATCATTCTGTTGTATTAATATGTGACGTCTCTCGTGCGGCCTGACTTTCAGGCCTGGAGGACTTACCCTTGAGTTACTTGTAGGAGCCAGAAGCTAGCTCGTAGCAGCTCCTCAGCAACCTGGCATTATAGTACTCAACGTGAGGAAGACACAAGAAGGTAGGTTTAGGAGTGTTTAAAGGTGAATCCAGCTAATAGCAGCTTCTGAACATATCTTACCTAGCAGCTCACTCCGTTTGAATGTCAGTATAGTATGTTACTTTAGAGGGCCGCCTGGGTGGCTCAGTCGGTTAAGTGTCTGACTTCAGCTCGGGTCATGTTCTCACAGTCCGTGAGTTTGAGCCCCGCGTCGGGCTCTGTGCTGACAGCTCAGAGCCTGGAGCCCTGCTTCAGATTCTGTGTCTTCCTCTCTCTCTGCCCCTCCCCTGCTCATGCTCTGTCCCTCTCTGTCTCAAAGATAAATAAAAACATTAAAAAAAATTTTTTTAGTATGTTACTTTAGAGATTCCGTACTTGTAAGGTAGAAGTTAGATTTATTACTTTAACGGACTTTTTGGTACCTTTGTTATTACAGCTTATATATAAACAGACTTCCAAAGTACCATGTAAAGAGTCTGATGAGGCAGATAGATCTTTATTAGCTCTAAGTAATACCATTGCTTTTTATTTTTTTTAAATGTGTGTTTGTTTATTTTGAGAGAGAAAGTGAGCCAGGGAGGAGCAGAGAGAGAGAGAGAGAGAGAGAATGAGAATCCCAAGCAGGCTCCACGCCTCCACACCGTCAGCATGGCACTCGATCTCCCAAACCGTGAGATCCATGACCTTAGCCGGAATCAGGAGTTGGATGCTTAACTGATCGAGCCACCCAGGCACCCCTATCATTGCTTTTTAAAATAATAACACATTAAAGACAAATTTGAAAAGAGAGTATTGTTTTCACAGTTCACTCATCCTAATTAGTAATGGTTTTCGTGTGAAATAGGCAGCTATGACTTTAAGCTCTTTTCACTGGTTCTCCTCCGCCTCCTCCACAGGCCAGATACTCCCATAGTTTTGCATGAATTCACCCACTTTTTCTTGTGGCCAAGGTGAATTAGCATTGAGAGCAGAAGAATCTGTAACCTGCTCCAAATGAAAAGCTGAATTTTGCCACTAGCTGCCTCTGCATAGGATAAATTATAATGTTCCTGATGGTTCCTAGAAGCCGACTCCGAGCAGTGATGGCAGAGAGCGGGGCCTCGAGAGGAGTGCCAGCCTTTGTGATAGCAGAGGCTGCTCTCTCAGAGCCTGACCCTCTTTGCCTTGGCCCTGTCTCGAGTTTCTGGGCCTTCCGGTTTCCTACCTCCATTTCCCTTAATCCCACTGTAGCAAAACCGTGACCTTGGCAAATGGCTGCAAGTAGAGGCCTGTCTCTCCTTATGTGGTTCTTCCGGTGCTTCATATTGACAGACCCGGGCTTTCCCCAGTGCCCTGCTGATGAGTCAGTAGGGAGCCCAGTGGGCCTTGGCCTGGGAGGCCCATCTTTAATTGTCTTCCTCTATAGGAAGAGTGGCCCACGATCATGCCTTCTGAGTCACTTTCTGGAGAGTAGGGTAGGGAACAGTCATTTGAAGGGAGATGGTCCATCTCTCAAGGGAGAAGCTGACTTGAATGGCTTTGTGGGGCATGTTGACACTAGAGGGTAAAGAGGGAGGCCCCTTCCTTTGGCAAGGAGTGTTCTGTTACTCACATTTCGGAGGCTGGATATCCCGTTTCTTTGTGGGGAAGCAGATGTTGACTGGCTTGTCTTCCTTCCTTAGGTGGTTTTTTGGCAAAATCCCCAGAGCCAAAGCAGAAGAAATGCTTAGCAAACAGCGGCATGATGGGGCCTTTCTTATCCGAGAGAGTGAGAGTGCCCCTGGGGACTTCTCCCTCTCCGTCAAGTAAGTACTTCCCGCTCTGGTCTCCTGGAGTCCTCTCTCTGATGATCTGAATTGTGAAGCCACAGGCCGGGTGTCTGGCTACACACACCAAAGGTTAGCAACTGGTAAAGGATTGGCCTAAACTGTGTTGTACCGAGTCAGAAAGTTTTACATTAAAATAGTAATTTCTGGCTCCTCTTAAAAATTAGTTCTACCAGCACTGAGTTTAGAGCCCCGTGACTCCAGCGTTCAGTTGGTGATGCCTAGCTTGAATCTACACCGTCCTGGGCCTCTCACTTTACCTTTAAAAGGTTAACACAAGGGTTTGGGGGTGTTTTGCTTTCCCCTGTGGTAGATATAAATGTGAAGGGGAACTGGAAAGCAGGGAACGAATGGGGAAGGTGGGAATTTTACCGCCCAAGGAATCATGGAGGCTAGAAGTTGGAACCTTGAGGATTCAGAGCAAATCGCTTCTCATCTGTGAAATAAGGATTTTTAATCAGTGTCATTTCCATATGTGTTTTGACTCCATCTTTTTCCATTTAATGTATTATCATAGGCACCCCTGCCCTGGGAATCTTACACATCACTTATACATCATTTATACGACAGTGTGATTAGGTTACATACAGACCCAGATCACTGGGTGTTGTATGTAAGTGATGAGTCATTAAATTCTCCTGAAATTAATATTACACTGTATGTTAACTAACTAGAATTTAAATAAAAACTTGAAAGGTTAATTAATTTTTTTAATGTGTATTTATTTTTGAGAGAGAGAGACAGAGCATGAACAGGGTAGGGGCAGACAGGGAGGGAGACACAGAATCCTAAGCCTTCAAGCTCCAGGCTATTAGCTGTCAGCACAGAGCCCGACATGGGACTTGAATTCACAAACCATGAGATAATGACCTGAACTTAAGTCAGATGCTTAACCAACTGAGCCACCCAGGCACCCCTACATTGATTAGTTTTAAGCGAAGCCCATAAGACGGTTTATTTGCCATTTGCACAGAATGTAGATATTTCAGTTTCCAGAATCAACTGAATATCTTGTTTCATTTTAGGAACCGGTACGGTTTTTGGAAATGTAGATTTAAACTGAATTTTTGTGTTCCTTTCCTCACTGAAGGTATGGGAGGCAGTTTTTTGTGATACAGTACTTCACAGATCAGTGTCCTATAGAGTGGGTTTTTTTAGTCCCAACATGAAAAAAGTCAAACCGGGTCTAATTATTATTATCAGAATTTTCCTCTTCTACCAATGCCTTTTTTTTTTTTTTTTTAAGTTTCATTTATTTGAGAGAGAGAGGCAGAGAAAATCCCAAGCAGGCTCTGGCTGTCAGCTCAGAGCTCAATGTGGGGCTGCATCCCACGACCCTGGGATCATGACCTGAGCTGAAATCAAGAGTCGGATGCTTAACCCACTGAGCCACCCAGGTGCCCCCTAGGTGTTTGTGTTGTTGAAGGTAGTAATAACATCTGTTTCAAATTTTATTTTTGAAACAATAAATGCATGGGCTCTTTAAAGTTTTTTTGTTTTTTTGTTTTTTTAATTTTTTTAACGTTTATTTTTGAGACAGAGCATGAATGGGGGAGGGGCAGAGAGAGAGGGAGACACAGAATCGGAAGCAGGCTCCAGGCTCTGAGCCATCAGCCCAGAGCCGGACGCGGGGCTCGGACTCATGGACCACGAGATAGTGACCTGAGCCGAAGTCGGACGCTTAACCGACTGAGCCACCCAGGCGCCCCTAAAGTTTTATTTGATAAAACGGAATGGTTTCAGGAGATTGCCAGTGGCTACTGCGTGAGCATGCACAGTACTTACTGGTAATCAAGGCCTCCAACCTCATACCACCTGCCACGGTGGTGGCCGTCACTCAGAACTAACCCACGAGTAACTGCTTGTCCTCCTCGTTTGATAGTGTTTGATTTCTACTCACATCAGCATAAAACGTAAGGAAACAGATGATGAAACACAGGATAACAAGAAACATCAAGGTAGTAATCGCACCTCAAGATACTCAGGGCCATGGTCTCACAGTTCATAGGATCAAGCCCCACATTGGGCTCTGTGCTGCAAGTGCAGAGCCTGCTTGAGATTCTCTCTCTCCATCTGTCTCTGCCCCTCCCTCTCTCTCTCTCTCAGAATAAATAAATAAACACTGAGGAAAAAAAAAAAAAAACCTTCTCAAAGGAGATTCAAGAATCACAGTCTCTGAGATGTTTCTCTGTTGTCAAGATGTGAGTCAGTGATGGACTGTGGTAGGTAACAGCTCACTGTCTGGGACCCAGTACACCTTTTAGAAACTGTCTGCCTCACACCAGTGGGGGTTAGGCTTCTGTGGCTTCTGTGGAGTCAGAAGTGTCTCTTGAATGTGGCCTCCTTCCTCCCGGCACACAGGGATTCCCATGAAATAGCAACACGGTTTCTGAACTCATGGAATCCCCTGCTTGAGGCCCAGTGCTGCCACCTGCTGGGTGGTTTTTAAGAAGTTTTTCCATTTCTTTCCCCCTTTAAGACTGAAGGAGAGAAGAGACGCTGTCCTTCATTTACAGATGTTCAAGTGCCTTGTGAGGGCTGAGCACTGGTGCCCCTGCTGAGGACCCAGCAGTGAGCAGGACAGGCAGAGCCTTGCTGAGCTGCTGCTCCAGCCACGTAGCACTGTGGTCAGGGGCGGTCAGCACCCAGTCGCGGTCCCACTCCTGTGGGCTGATGGAAGAGGGTGATAGGCAAGCCTCTTGGACTTACTGTTCTGCTGCGTCCTTTTGTTCTGATACTTTTCTCCCATGAGTAGAGCTAAAATCCCTACGCAGGAATCATGACTCTAAACTGTCCCAGTTCCAGGAAAGTTGTTGAAAGTATGTCCAGTCCCTCCTCTCTCTCCTTCCTGTCCCACCTTTTGTCATCTTGAAATCTCACATAAGGTTTTAATTATTTTTTTGCTTGAAAAGTTAACGAAGTCACATTCTTTGCCTTGAATGAGGTTCTGTTTGATGTGGTACAGTGCAGGGCACGCAGAGGCATGCCATAGGTTGGGCCATTCTCTTCTGTTTTACAAACATCTTCAGAATTGACCTGATGGACAGGGTTTCCCTATCTGGCCAGGGTACTTCCTGTCATCACTGGTAAGCATCAGTCCCCTAGAGGCTTCTCAGGAGCACTTGGTGTCCTAACTCTCCAGCGAGGGAGTCTTCTTGGGCCTCAGCCTGTGAGGAGTGTTGCCAGAATACTAGTCCTCACAAGACCCCTCCTTGATCTGATGGGCCGGTGACCCCCAGGGAGCCAGGACAGAGCCCTCTGACCTGTTCTCTGCGCCCCCAGGTTTGGGAATGACGTGCAGCACTTCAAGGTGCTCCGAGATGGAGCTGGGAAGTACTTCCTCTGGGTGGTGAAATTCAACTCTTTGAATGAGCTGGTAGATTATCACAGATCTACATCCGTGTCCAGAAACCAGCAGATATTCCTCCGGGACATAGAACAGGTGCCGCAGGTAAGCCTCATTAGAGAGACTGGGATCACTTTGAGCGATTCAGAGTAGCTCCTCGGGCAGGCCAGTACCTTCTCAGAGGATTACCGCCAGGGCTTCTGTGCTCAATGTTCAAAATACTACCTTTAGCTCATGTTAAAGGTTTGTGGTTGAAACAAAATAGTTTTGCCTTTTCCAGAGGCTCCCTCGGCTGAGGCAGTGCGTTGCTGGTTACCACCTATGTCTCTCTAGGGAAACGGTCTTTAACGCTGTCCAATATTGTATTGCTGGAAGCAAGTTAGGAGGAGAACCTCGCTTGTTGAGGGAGTGGAGTCCACGCTCATTCCTGTATTCCTATGTTACGGGGAGCTCCACTTTTGTTTCAAACAAATTTTTTTTTTTTTTTTTAATTTTTTTTTCAACGTTTATTTATTTTTGGGACAGAGAGAGACAGAGCATGAACGGGGGAGGGGAAGACAGAGAGGGAGACACAGAATCGGAAACAGGCTCCAGGCTCTGAGCCATCAGCCCAGACCCCGACGCGGGGCTCGAACTCACGGACCGCGAGATCGTGACCTGGCTGAAGTCGGACGCTTAACCGACTGCGCCACCCAGGCGCCCCTCAAACAAATTTTTTTAATGTTTTTATTTATTTTTGAGACAGAGAGCATGAGCAGGGGAGGGGCAGGGAGAGAGGGAGACACAGAATCCGAAGCAGGCTCCAGGCTCCGAGCTGTCAGCACAGAACCCGACACCGGGCTCGAACTCACGAATTGTGAGATCATGACCTGAGCTGAAGTCAGACGCTTAACCGACTGAGCCACCCAGGCACCCCTGTTTGTTTTATTTATTTATTTAAAGTTTTTATTCTGAAGAGCGGGGGGGGGGGGGAGGCGCAGAGAGAGAATGCCAGGCAGGCTGTGCACGGACCGCACAGAGCCCAATGTGGAGCTCGAACTGACCTAAGCAGAAATTAAGAGTCGGACACTTAACCGACTGAGCCACCCAGGTGGCCCTCCACCTTACTTTATTTAAGCTATTGACTCTGTAAAACCTTAAGGACTTTATAAGCAATAAAGTGATGGGAAGTAAAGCCTTTTCAAAGCCTGGAGTTGTAAACCAAAGCCTGATTGCTGTTTCCCAAGTTCCTTCCCTAAGAAAGCAGTACTTGCTTCGATGGTGTGGTGCCCTGGCCGCCGTGGCGGAATAGACTCCAGCGTGTTCTAGCGTGTTGTGGGCTTTGGTGAAAGTGCTCTGTACCCACGAGAGTAGACGTAGGACCTATAAGGATAAATGGAGGGGGAGGAGAAATGGGAGGTCATCTCAGGAGACACAAAGAGTCACACACATCTGTTGCGCCCTTGTGACCAGCCCCACCTAGCAGGGGGCTGGCTGTGAGCAGAGACCCAGCATGTGCTCTTTCCCTGCCCCTCTTCTGCAGCAACCAACATACGTCCAGGCCCTCTTTGACTTTGATCCCCAGGAGGATGGAGAGCTGGGATTCCGTCGGGGAGACTTTATCCACGTCATGGATAACTCCGATCCCAACTGGTGGAAAGGGGCCTGCCACGGGCAGACCGGCATGTTTCCCCGCAATTACGTCACCCCTGTGAACCGGAACGTCTAAGAATCAAGAAGAGATTATTTAAAGAAAGTGAAAAATTTAAAACACATACAAAAGATTTAAACCCACGAGCTGCCTTAACAGCAGCCCGTGAGGGAGCTCAGAACACCTGGCTGGGTCACCTGGTGACCCTCTCACTTTGGTTGGAACTTTGGGGGGGCGGGAGGGGGTGTTGGATATAAAAATGCCAAAACTTACCTATAAATTAAGAAAAGAGTTTTTATTACAAGTTTTCACCGCTGCTCCTTTCTCCTCTTTTTCATCCTTTTCCTCTTCTGTCCATCAGTGCATGACGTCTAATACCACATATAGTCCTAGCTGATGCCAATAATAAAAGAAAAGAAACCAAGCAGGCTGGTATTTTCTCTATGCAAACTGTCTGTCGTAGTCGGAATGACAGAAGAAAGAACAGCCGTCGTCGTGCTCCTCGATGCGCAGAGGAGAGGGCAGGGCAATGGGTGGCAGCCCCTGCTGGTCACCTTCTGCCAGAGGGGCGGCCCCCAGCCCCAGCGTCTTGTGACACAGTTGGAAATGGAGCAGGGCAAAAGGAAGGACTGTTGGCCCCTCACGGCTTCCCGAGAAAAGTCAACCTGAAAACCTTTGTCTCTTTTCTATGTTGTTTTCTCTCCACGTGGTATCATTAAGCACGTTGATTTTTTCATAGTGCCTTTTTCCTTATTTCAAGAGTTGCTTATGAGTGGTGTTTTGGGTTTTTTTTTATTTGTTTTAAAATAAGTTAAAGACAGTCCAGAGCTTTTCAGCCAATTTGTCTCCTACTCTGTGTACATCATCCTCCCTGGGAGGGGGAGGGAGAGAGGGAGTGGGGTAGAGGAGAGGAGGCCAGCGCAGGTGGAGGGTGTGGGCATTTCTGCCTGTCTGCAGCCACGAGCCTGGAACGTTCAGCTTTAATATTTGTCCAGCCCTCTGGGGTCTGCAGTGGCACCTGCTGCCGGGGAAGGAGGAGAGGTTACAGCTTCTCCCACATCGGACTGGATCTAACCTAGGGAGGAGGGGGGGTCAGAGTCCTTGACCTTGTGATCTAGGCTGTTGTCTGCCCCTCCTCAACTCCAGAGCGCCCACCGTCCTTCCCCCCACCCCCTCCAGACACAAAACCCTGGAGCCAGCAAGTTCCAAACAGGAAAGCCCAAGGAAATTAAAACGTCCCTCTGTGACTGTCCCAGGTTGTACTGTGTTCCAGCACTGGGGTGGAAGATGAGAGCTTCCATTTTTCTTGCTCTGAAACAGAGGTGTCTGTTCGTGGCTTTCTTCGTTTGTGCTGACTCCCTAACCTGCCCAGGCGAGCACTGGGGCAGCGTTAATGAAGTGGCTGGGTTTTCGTGTCTCTGTTCCCAGGGGGCTGTGTTTATAGCTGCTCCCCCCCCCCCCCCCCGCCAAGGAAGTGTCTCCGTGAGGCAGGGACTGTTTGGGGAAGGACAAGTGGGAAATGTAGGAAGGCCATGTCCATGGCAGAGCTCTCTCTGCACGCCTTGTCAGCTGCTTGCCCCTCATAGTGATGTGCCTGTGAACTTTCTCCACCTGATCCCATTCCTGCAACAAAAAATGGGGCTGCCCGGAGTTGGTGACGGCCTTTGGATTCTGAAGTCTCCAGTTGGTTGGAGGTTGGAGTCTCCCCTGGACTTTGGTTATGGAGCGGGACTCGGCCCGGAGTACTCAGAGGCCCCGGAGGCGGCTGCTCTTCTGGACGGAGCATCTGCCACCTCACGCCCTTTCTGGTAGCTTCTCCTTTCCTTGGTGATGATAAGAGGAATCTCTGGCATTCTACACCTGGACCATTTGATTGTTTTATTTTGGAATTGGTGTATATCATGAAGCCTTGCTAAACTAAGTTTTGTGTGTATATATTTAAAAAAAAATCAGTGTTTAAATAAAAAGACTTATGTACTTAATCCTTTAACTCTGCGGATAGCATTTGGTAGGTAGTGATTAACTGTGAATAATAAACATACAATGAATTCTTCACTATGTATCTTTTCTCCTTTTTTTCCCCCTTTCGTCTTCAAGTAAAAACCTAAAAGCTATGTCAGATGTCAGGACTCCTGTGTCCTGTTTTCTGACTCACCTAGCCCCTTGGGGAGCATGTGGATCTTGCTGGGCCCCTGAATTAGGGATGCCCACACTCAGCTGTTCATCAGGGTCCCTGGGGGGCTTGTTCACAATGTGGATGCCCAGACCCCACCCTTGGGTGCTCCGAGATGCTTGAGGGCACAGCCAGGCATGCCTGCTGTTTTGGGGTTTTTTTTTTAACGTTTATGTTTGAGAGCACGTGAGCAGGGGAAGGGGCAGAGAGATTAGGGGGAACAGAGGATCTGAAGCAGCCTCCTTGCTGACAGCAGAGAGCCCCATGTGGGGCTTGAGCCTGTGAACTGTGAGATCATGACCTGAGCCCAAGTCAGACGCTTAACCAAAAGAGCGTGGCTTCTTTGGTTCTCATCCCCTCTCCCCATCCCTTAAATAAAGGACAGAGGCACAGAATGCTGTGTGTTGAAGCAGTCTCCATGTGCTAAGTAGCTAAAAAAAAGCGTCTGTTCAGCTGGCTGTTGCAGGGTGAGACCAGGAGTGTCTGACCACATCATGCTGGCTGTCCTAGACCAAACAAGTGTTGTTTGGGGAGAGCCTGATGGAAATTGAACCCAAGGAATTTCTTGGTCTGTGTTGTGTGTGTTTTATGTTTTTTGTTGTTGTGTTTTGTTTTTGAGAGCAAGAAATTGGGAGACTGTGCCAGTGGGGGAGAGGAAGAAGGACGGAGACAGAATCTTTTTTTTTCTTTTTTAAGTTATTTATTTTGAGAGTGAGAGAGTGCAGGAGGGGCAGAGGGAGAGAGAGAATCCCAACCAGGCTCCACACTGTCCATGCAGAGCCCCGTGCCCGGTTCAAACTCGTGTACCGTGAGATCATGACCTAAGCCAAAACCAAGAGTAGGACGCTTAACCGACTCAGCCACCCAGGGGCCCCGTGTTCGTGGTCTAGTTCTTAAATACAGTTCAGCATACTACCTCATTTGTGGTTGCCCTACTTGTGCAGTAGTTTTCAATTCGCATTTCTTCGATGACCTCAGTAGATACCATCCTGCTGGACTCTGCTGGTCTCCTGGACCACCTGTGCTAGCTACTCCGAAGCTGAGCAGTTGTTTCCAAAGTGGGGCCATTTTAGTGAAAACTTAAGGCCCTGCCCATCAGCCTCCTTGTGGCTTTTTGCTCTGTTTGACTCATTGCATCAGAACAGCATTGGAATTAATGGGAACGGTGATGCTTTTGCAGAGTTTGGTCACAGGTTTCTTGGTGTTTGGATCCCCTTCCACCATGAATGTGTAATTCCTGGGGAGGCATGCCCCATGGACAGCTCAGCTGCGTTTGATGCCTACGAGTTAGGCGGACGAGTGGCCTTGAGACTTCCTCGTACTGCACTCAACTGCGGTGGCCCTGCAGCGGCAGGAGGTCCAGTACACCCGGCTCACTGGTAACAGGCTCATTTTGAAACACGATTGCAGAGGGAGCAGTGCTGACAGCTCCCATCGAGGGCTTCAAGGCAGTCTCTGCAGCACCAGACCCCACCTTCAGGTACTCCAAGATGGTGCTTGAGGGCGCAGACACCGACGTCATGGAAAGAGATAAGGCCAGGGGCACAGGAAGTCTGCCTTTCCTTGTCTTGCCCCCTTGACCTGCTTACAGTCGGCGATGTGTGGATGGAGCTCTGCTTTACCAGAGCGCCTGGATAACTGGGAAGAATGAACATGGAATGGTATCTGGTGCCTTAGAAATGCTTTCATTCCCCAAGACACCATGTTTCCATGAAATGCACATTCTCCAGTCCTGAGCCCTGTTTTACACTAAAGAACAGGGAGACGCTGTATATGCTCTTGAAGCGTGTGTTCATTTGGTGGTTTTGTTTTTAGTTTATTTTGAGAGAGAGTGGGAGCATGAGTGGCGGAGGGGCAGGGGGCTAGGGAGAGAGCGAACTGTCAGTGCAGAACCTAACTCAGAGCTTGAACTCACAAACTGTGAGATGAGAAATGTGAGAGGAGATGGACAGAGAGGATATGGACAGAGAGGAGAAACCTGTATTGAGCAAATACCCTATTTCTGGTATCGTGCTTGACATCTTACGTATTACTCACTTCTCCCAAAACCCTAGGAGGCAGACTTTGTATTCCATCATATTGATGAGGAAATAAGGTCCGAGGAGTTAGGTAACTCGCCCAAGGTTACACAACTCGTAGGATCCAGAGCTAGGACTACGAACTTTGCCATGGACTGAATGTGGGTGTCCCCTCCCCCCCCCAATCCAAATATTGAAGCCCTAACCCCCAGTGTGATGGTATGAGGAGGCAGGCCCTTTGGGAGAGAATTAGATTAGGTGAGGTCGTGGGGGTGGGGTCCTCATGTTGGGTTAGAGCCTTTATAACCAGAGCTTTCTCTCTCCACCTTGTGAGACAACAGCGAGGCTGCAGCGTCTCAAGCCTGGAAGAGAGCCCTCACCAAGAACCGAATCTGCCAGCACCGTGATCTCAGACTCGCCAGTCTCTGGTATTTTGCTATAGCAGCCTGAGCTGACGGAGACAGACTTCAAAGCTTTCCCCCATCATGTCCAGCTGCTTTAGGAGTCTTTGAGGGTAGAAGGTTGGAGGGAAGTCCAGCCATGTTTTTCTGAAGTTCAGACCTGCCTGCCAGGCCAGAAAAGGCAGCAAGGATTTGGAGGAAAACCAATTAGTAATGTTTTTTAAATGCATCTGCCCCTTGTTTTCACCTCTTAGGGTAAGGGGTGCAGCTGGAGAGTAGGAAGACCGTGTTCTCTCTGGTCTATACCCACTAGCACTGAAACAGGATGACTCCACAAGGAAGTGAGGCTCTAAGGGCTTGGACAAGACCCTCATTACTGCCTCTGGCTGTCTGATCCCTGGCCCATCCTATCAAAGGAGGAGGATGGGCTAGAGCCAGTCTCATCCTGCAGTAGAATCCTCCGGGAGCTTTGCAAAGAATTTTTTTCCCTTAAATGTGTATTTCCTACTTCCCCTCTTCCATGAGCTTCCAGAACCAGCTATTTTAGCCAACAATGTTTTTCTTTTTTTATTGTGATAAGAAAACTTAGCACAAGATCTCCCCTCTTAAATTTTCTTTTTTCTTCATGTTTATTATTTTTGAGAGAGAGAGCACAAGTCAGGGAGAGAGGAATGAGAGGGAGACCTAGAATCCAAAGCAGGCTCCAGGCTCTGAGCTGTCAGCACACAGCCCAACACAGGGCTCAAACCCACAAACTGCAGGATCGTGACCTGAGCCAAAGTCAGGACGCTCACCCGACTGAGCCACCCAGGGCGCCGCTCCCCTCTTAAATGTTCATGTGTACAATACGTTATCGTTGACCGATAGGTACCGTGTTGTATAGCAGATCTCTAGAACTTACTCATCTTGCTTAACTGAAACCTAATGCCTGCTGATTAACCATTTTAGTCTTTGATTCTATGAATTTGATATTTTCGACTCATGTAAGTGGAAGCATCCAATATTTGTCCTCCCGTGACTGGCTTGTTTCACTTAGCACAGTGTCCTCAGTGTTCATCCCTGTTGTCCCATATTGCAGAATTTCCTTTTATTAAGGATGAGTAGTATTCCATTGTGTGTGCGTGTGACATGTTCTTTATCCACTCATCTGTTGATGGACATTTCGGTTGTTTCTAAGTCTTGGCTACTGTGACTAGCCTTGCAACGAACATGGGAGTGCTGATATCTCCTTGAGATCCTGAGTTCAATTATTTTGGATAAATACCCAGAAGTAGGATTGCTGGATCATTAGGTAGGCCTGTTTGTAATGTTTTGGGGAAACTCCATACTGTTTTCTGCAGTGGCTGCAGCAATTTACATTCCCACCATCAGGACACGGGGGTTCCTATTTCTCCACATCCTTGCCAACACGTGTTGCTTTGCCTTTTTTAAATTAATTTATTTTTTTGCCTGACAATAGTCATCCTGACAGATCTGGCATTTTGTTCGGAAAAAGGTAATCTCTCCTCACAGGTTACTTTACTTAGGCTACAAAAGTGATTGAAATTTTATGGGCAGAAAGCATTTGTAAAAGAACTTGTTTCCCTTAGAACAAAATGTTTTGAATAAAAAAAAAAATAAAAAAAAAAAAAAAGAGGGGCACCTGGGTGACCCAGTCAGTTAAGCATCTGACTTCAGCTCAGGTCATGATCCAGCAGTTCATGAGTTCGAGCCCCGCGTCGGGCTCTGTGCCGACAGCTGAGAGCCTGGAATCTGCTTTGGATTCTGTGTCTTCCCTCTCTCTCTGCCCCTCCCCCACACATGCTCTGTGTGTCTCTCTCTCAATAAATATTCAAAAAAAGAATTTTATGCAAATAAGGTGTTGGCACAGATTTAAGGCGATTTCATGACAAGGAGTCATCAAGCATCCCATTTAAGCCCCCCATCTCTCAGTCTGTCATTTGCTCATTAAACTCATTCTGTGGGATCCCGGTGCAGGGAGATCTAGAAGCAGTGGAAGAGCCTTCTTAGAGCTCACCTAGTTGTGGGGTTTAAACTTGAGATTTAAAACCAATTTTATCTGTATGACACCAACTGCCAGACCACTTCAAACAGTCCAGGAATTCAGGAGGAAAGTGAGATAAAAACCCGTATGGAGAAATCGATACCTTCCTACATGTAAACACCCACCAGTGAGATGGCGTGTTGGAAGAGAAGGTCTGATCTCCAATGTCAACAAAACAGATAAAATATCTGGAAATAAACATCACAAGAAACGTGCAAAACCTCCCCGAGGAAAACTCTGAGACCTTCCCAAAGGACATGAAATTGAAAAGGCGGAGCTGTGTTCTTGGCGAGGAAAAAACCCAACGTCATAAAGATGTCAATTCTTCCAAAGGTAGTTTATAAATTGAACACGATCCAAATAAAAACACCCAGAGGCTTTTTTCCTGGAACTATCTGAAGTTTATGTTGAAAACATGAACAAGCAGAAGAGCCGGGAGAACTTGAGAAGGGAGAGCAGTGGGAGAGGGGTGGCGCATCGGACACCCCCACCTCCTGGGAAGACTCAGGAATGAGCCTGGCGGCCATGCCCAGCAGGGCCACTAACAGCGACAGAACGGAAAGCCCAGAAACAGGCCCCCAGCATATGGAAACTCAGAGTGTAAAATGCATCCTCTCAAATCTCAGAGCTGAAAAGGGACGTTTCTTGTTTTTTTTAATGTTCATTTGGGAGGGCGGGGGGAGAACCCCAAGCAGGCTCTGCCCTTTCAGCAGAGCCTGAAGTGGGGCTTGAACTCACGAACCATGAGATCTCTCCTGAACCAAAATCAAGAGTCAGACGCTCATCCGACTGAGTCACCCAGGCACCCCAACAATGGACCTTTTAATAAATATAATCTGGACAACGGGTACCGTTCTGAAAAAAGACAGCTGGGTCGAACCTCACAACGATCACCAGGGTAGCCTTCAAATGGGTCAAAGGTTGAAACATAAAAGAGTGAAACTATGGATGAATTCCTTTGCCCTCAACAAGAACAGAAGCCGTGGGTGGGCACAGGGCTGACCGGAAGTGGGCTGGCATGCATGCATGGATTACCAGGTGTGGGAGCTGGCATCAAGGAGCCCACAGTATCCTGGGCAACCCTCACATAGCTTTTCAAACTTTCTTGAGGCTGAGAAAGGTAGCTTGTACAAGGTCACCTCCTGGTTACTCCCAAAGCATAGGAGGCAAACTGTCCAAGGTCACCCAGAGTCTGGGTCCTAACCACTGCTCTGCGGCTCCTGACTGCAGATGAGCCCCGCCAGCAGGTGGCTATTGAAACGGGGTGCTGGGCTTGGTGGTGGTGGCCAGAGGGCAGGGCCACAGGCAGGTCAAGGAGGGGTCCTGGCTTCAGGGAGCAGCTCCTCAGTTGGACGAAGAGACCAGCGACATCAATTGGAGGGAAGGCAGGCATGTGGGGTTTTGAGGCTGTGGCAGAGCAAGAGCTCACAGGAAGCTGGTCAGGAAAGGCTCCTCGGGGCGGGGGGGGGGGGGCGGGGGTCAGTTGTGGCATCAGGCTGAGGATAAGTAGACAAGCAGAGAGGAAGAGAGCCCTTGGCCCAGATCAGAGAGAAAAGTGGATGCTGGCTACAGCCAGGGACACTCAGAAGGAACTTAGGGGGCCAAAGAGTTGAGGAATTGGCCCAGAGAACCAGGCTCAGACTGTAAAAGGCCTTGAGAGCCAAGATTGTAATCAGTACCGGTTCCATTGCACTTCATGGTTTGAAAACATCAGGGTGTCTGGGGGGCTCCGTTGGTTAAGCATCCAGCTCGTGGTCTCGGCTCAGCTCGTGATCTCACAGTTCAGTGGGTTCAAGCCCTGCATCGGGTTCGGTGCTGATAGCATGGAGCCTGCTTGGGATTCTCTCTCTTGCTCTCTTTCTGTCCCTCCCCTGCTCATGGTCTCTCTCTTTCTCAAAATAAATAAATAAGCTTTAAAAATTTAAAAAAAAAAAATTGAAAACACCTACACACAATCATGGATCCTCAGGCCAACCTGGCGACATTGGCTTTTTTTTTTTTTTTTTTTTTTAAACAGATGGACAAGGGAATTGGAGTTTAAGGCCCTGCCCAAGGTCACACAGCCTGGAATAAAGCCCTGGGCCTCCCCGCTTCCCCTTACATCACACCTTCCTGAGGGTCAGGAGTCTGCACTTGGTCCTGGAAGCTGGGAAGTTTTCTCAGCAGAGGAGGGAAAGTGTGGCAGGGCAGGGGGGCCACAGTCTGGGTGGGGTGGAGGCTGAGGGGCTGGCTAAGGATAGCCTCAGGGAGGGTCCTCACAGCACATACGGGCTGCCTGAGCACCTCCAGCGCTGGTTTGCCTCCTGCCCCTTCTGCCCGCCTCTGTTGCTTCCTCCTCTCCCCTTGTCCAGCCTTCAGGGCCTGGCCTTCCTCAGGCTCAGCAGAATTCGGCCCTGTTTCCTCACCAAGAGTGGCAAGTGTGGGGTCTCAGCCGGGTCCATGGCTTCAGGGCCGCCTCCACGCCCACAACCTCTCTTCCTGGGTCCCCTGCTCAGATTTATGTCCTGAGCTACAGGAGAGGAGGCCATGCTGCTCCTAGACATTTGCCCACAAACACCTCAACTTCCACGAGCCCAACATCCTCCCCGCCCCCCCTCCGCTCCCCTGCTCTCCCTACCCCAGGGTTACCCAACTCAATCAGCAGCAGCCTAAGGGTCCTTGTAAGCCCCAACAAGTTTCCTCTCTTGTAATGCAAGTGCCTGACTTAAGATTTGCTTGGTGATCTGCTTCCCAGGGCTATCTGGAATAGCACAGCTCTAGGCCCAAGGCCAAGGAGAGATGGAAAGCCTGCTGCTTCCCCAGCACTGAGGCTCCTTTGAATTTTTTTTTTTTATTTTTTTACCGTTTATTTATTTTGGGGGAGAGGGGCAGAGAGAGACAGAGAGAGACAGAGAGAGAGAGAGAGAGAGAGAGAGAGAGAGGATCTGAAGCAGGCTCTGTGCTGACAGCAGAGAGCCCAATGCAGGGCTCTAACTCACAAACCGCAAGATCATGACCTGAGCGGAGGTCAGACACTTAACCAACTGAGCCACCCAGGCGCCCCTAAGGCTCTTTTGTTTTAAAGATCTTGGGGCACCTGGGTGGCTCAGTTGGTTAATCTTCCGGCTTCGGCTCAGGTCATGATCTCGCAGTTTGTGGGTTTGAGCCCTGTGTCAGGCCCTGTGCTGACAGCTCGGAACCTGGAGCCTGCTTTGGATTCTGTGTCTCCCTCTCTCTCTGCCCCTCCCCTGCTCACACTCTCTTTCTCAAAAATAAATAAGCATTAAAAAAAAAAAAAAAAAAAAGAAAGAAAGAAAGAAAGAGACCCGGGAGCTATACAGAAAAACAGTGCTGTCAGGAAGAGAAAGTGCTGGAATCGAGGGGATTACTATTTGTATTTCGGGAGGGCTTCTCTGAGAGAGGACTCCTATGTGAGCAGAGGCCTGAACGAACCACAGGACAATCTCCACAAACATGCGCCCAGTGACTGACCAAGGGCACAAGAGGTAGGGTCAGAACAATTAAGAGAGAACCAGCCAGCCGTGCCCTCCTGAGCCGCGAGCCTGGGGAGGGGGGCGAGGCCCCAGGGAACTGGCAGAGGCGACTGGAGGACTGCAAGGTGCTGGTCTCGGGGCAGCATCGCTCTCTTGCTGCTCATTTAGCTCGTCGCCCCCGACCTCAGTGGTACAGCATATCAAGTGCATCCAGCCAGCGGCGGGGAGGAGAGAACGTGGGGGGCCTCAGGGGCCAGCCAAGCGTAGAAGTGGCGCATATCACGTTCCAGCGCAACGTCACATGGCCACACAGAACCGGCACGCACACAGTCCAGCTGACTGTGAAGGCATGAGACTGACCAGAAGGCATGAGAACCCGGCTGGGCTGTGCCGTAACTCTTCACGCCCTTGAACTGCCCTGGCCCCATCAGCCCCTTCCAGGTGATCCTGATTTGTTCTGGGCACCGGTGCTTGTCCCTCCCCAAACTCACGCTGCCTCATGCCACTCATCTACAAGACCGACGGGACCCTCGGCGTCTGCCGCGAGGTGGCTGTTGCTCCGTCTGTGTTAGAGGCCAGGAAGACCCACCGGGAGTGTCTCCGCCTTGCAGGAGGCTGTCCGGGTTCCTCTCTAGCGGCGTCCCAGCCCCCACCTCTCCTAACACTGCACCTCCTGCTGCTTCGGGGAGGGCCCACTTGTCCCGGGTGGGGGCCCGAGACAGCCTCCTGCAGGAGCTGGCCCACGTCCCATCTGCCCCCCACCGCCCACCACGCACAGAACGTGAAATCCTCTCACGCGCTGGCTTGCATATCAACAGGGGAGTCACTACGGAGATCGCACCGGTGTCACACACAGACGCCCCAAAGTGGGATAGTTTCCAGGTTCGGGCTGACCGAGAACAGAGCGGAAAGGCGCGGCGGATGGTCTCGGGGAGGGGTGTAAATGGGCTCCCCTCAGCCTCTAGCTAGAGCAACAGGTGCCGCCAGTTCCAGAGTCAGAAGGCCACACTCCCCAGGAACCAGGTCGACCACAGAAATCGCTGCCAGGAGTGCTCAACGGGCCCGAACGGGAGCGAACAGAAGAGGGGGCACCCTGTGCCCTTCGATTCCCGAGCGCAGGACAGGACCAGGGGAGGAGTGAGGGCAAGGGCCAGGTTTGCACCCATTACGCTTCGGGGCACTTACATGAGCTCAGAGCGAACACACCAGTTGTCATTCCGGAGGCGTATCAGACTCAGGAGAGCTACGGTGACCTGCTTTCCCAGCCCGAGTTCTGGATCCAGCTGACAAGGGGGTGGGATATTTAAAAATAACAAAATAAGACTGTCCATGGGGCGCCTGGGTGGCTCAGTCGTTAATCTGACTTCGGCTCAGGTCATGATCTCGTGGTTTGAGCCACGGGCTGTCATTTCCTGCCCCCCCCCCCCCCTTCCCTCCTCTTCTAGAGTAGTGGAACACTCAATTTGTAGCCTGTACATGACTTTTTTTAAAAAAATTTTTAACACTTATTTAATTTTTTTTAATGTTTATTTATTTTTGAGAAAGAAACAGAGTGGGAATGAGGGAGGGGCAGAGAGAGAGGGAGACACAGAATCCAAAGCAGGCCCCAGGCTCTGAGCTGTCAGCATAGAGCCAAATGTGGGGCTTGAACTCACCAATCGCAAGATCATGACCCGAGCTGAAGTCAGACGCTCAACCGACTGAGCCACCCAGGTGCCCCTCAGCCACTCCAGCTTTTAGGTGTGGTCCTGTGACTGAATTCTCACCAATAGGATTCAAGTGAAAGTCTCATGTGGGAGCTCCAGGTAGCCCTCCCAGAACCCCTTTCTCCTCCGAATCCTTCCTCCATCCTGTTGCTAGAATTCCAGCTGCTGCCTGGGGTCAGTGAGAGCCACACCTGGGATGGTGGCATGATGAACTAGGCCTCTGTGCCCGTGGGACATTCGTGAAGACAGTGGCCTAACCAGCCCTGGACACTGTCCCCTGCCCTTTGATGGATTTAGCCGCTGTTACCGTAGGGCCCCGTCACTGTCATGGCTGAATCTAATCCTGAAACCCTACCATTCATGCATGTGTATCAAGTGTTCATCCTCCACATTCTCTGACACCTCTTTTTCTCCAGAGCTCAAGGGGCCTCAGAAGCAGGTGTATCCCCACCCCAAAGGTGAGCAAAAAAAGACACCCAAAGAGGCCCCACAGTCTTTCTCCATTCAACTCTCCTCCGTGTAGGAAGCTCCTCCGTAGCTTCACCGACTGAGCAATCCGGGTGCCCCAAGTGTTGAGCATTTTGAACATGGATCTGTGCAGGTGCTGGAGACAGAAGAGTGGGAAGGTTGGCAAACGCCAACCTTCAGGGAGCTCAAAACGTAGGGAGGAAGCTGACCAGTGATCCGTCTCAGGACAGGGATAGGGTATGGGGGAAGCGGGGGGTGAAACACAGACTCAGATGGGGTCAGGAAGGGCTTCAGAGAGACGCTGGGGGAAAGAAGAGAAAATTGTGTATGCAAAAGCACGTGGCATCAGACAAATAGAAAAGAAGTATTAACAAGCATGTGGAGACGTTGGAACCCTCATACGTTGCTGGTGCGGATGTGAAATTGCTGTGGAAACCAGTTTGGTGATTCCTAAAAACAAACAAACAAACAAACAAAACTAAACATAGGATTACGATATAACTCAACAATTCCACCTCTAGGCATGGACCCGATGAAAGAATTGAAAATAAGGATTCAGATACTTGCAAGCCAATGTTTGTTGCAGGATTGTCCACAATTGCCAAACTATTCAAATACCCATCAAAAGACAAATGCATGAACAAAATGAGGTGTATGCGTGCAAATGGAATATTTTTCAGCCACATAGAAAAATGAAGTTCTGGGGTGCCTGGGTGGCTCAGTCCATTAAGCACCTGACTCTTGATTTCAGCTCAGGTCATGATCTTGTGGTTCGTGTGTTCAAGCCTCTCGTCTGGCTCCACACTGACGGTGCAGAACCTGCTTGGGATTCTTTCTCTCTCCTTCTCTCCCTGCCCCTTCCCCCTCCCAAAATGAATAAATAAACGTAAAAGAAAAAAGAATGAAATTCTGATTCGTGCTACAATGTAGACGAACCTTGAAAACATTATGCTAAATGAAAGAAACCAGACACAAAAGGACAAATATTGTATGGTTCCACTTACATGCAATATCTAAAGGAGGTAAATCCATAGACCTGGAAAGCAGATTAAAGATTCCCATGGGAATGCAAGCTGGTGCAGCCACTCTGGAAAACAGTATGGAGGTTCCTCAAAAAACTAAAAATAGAACTACCCTACGACCCACCAATCGCACTACTCTGCATTTATCCACGGGATACAGGTGTGCTGTTTCAAAGGGACGCATGCACCCCCATGTTTATAGCAGCCCTATCAACAATAACCAAAGTATGGAAAGAGCCCAAATGTCCATCGATGGAAGAAAGAAATAAATGTGTGTGTATGTATATATATATATATACACATGTATATATATATATATATACATACACAATGGAGTATTACTCGGTGATCAAAAAGAATGAAATCTTGCCATTGGCAACTACGTGGATGGAACTGGAGGCTATTATGCTAAGTGAAATTAGAGAAAGACAAATATCATATGACTTCACTCATATGAGGACTTTAAGAGACAAAACAGGGGCGCCTGGGTGGCTCAGCCAGTTAAGCGTCCAACTTCAGCTCAGGTCATGATCTCATGGTTCATGGGTTTGAGCCCCACATCGGGCTCTGTGCTGACAGCTCAGAGGCTGGAGCCTGCTTCGGACTCTGGGTCTCCCTCTCTCTCTCTGCCTCTCCCCTGCTCATACTCTCTCAATAATAAAAACATTTAAAAATTAAAAAAAAAATTAAGAGACAAAACAGATGAACATAAGGGAAGGGAAACAAAAATAATATAAAAACAGGGAGGAGGACCAAACAGAAGAGACTCGTAAATATGGAGAACAAACTGAGGGTTACGGGAAGGGTGGTGGGAGGGGGATGGGCTAAATGGGTAAGAGGCACTAAGGAATCTACTCCTGAAATCATTGTTGCACGATATGCTAACTAATTTGGATGTAAATTTTAAAAAATAAAAAAAATAATAATAAAAAAAAGATTCCCAGGGGCCAGGAAAGGAGGGGAATGGGGAATTATTGTGTCATGGATACAGGGTTTCTGTTTGGAGTGAGACAAACATTTTAGAAAGAGTGGTGATGGTTGCACAACATTGCAAATGGAGTGAATGCCACAAAATTGGACACTTAAAAATGGTTGAGGGACGCCTGGGTGGCTCAGTTGGTTAAGTGTTCATCTCTTGGTTTTGGTTTGGGTCATGATCTCGCAGTTTATGAGTTTGAGCCTTGCATCAGGCTCTGCGCTGACAGCACAGAGCCTGCTTCAGATTCTCTCTCTCTCTGTCTCTCTCTCTGTCTCTCTCTCAAAAAGAAATAAGTGTTTAAAAAATAGTTGAAAATGGGGTGCCTGGCTGGCTCAGTTGGTGGAGCACAGGACTCTTGATCTCAGGGTTTTGGATTTGAGCCCCATGTTAGGGGTAGAGATTACTTGAAAATCATCTCTGGGCGGGAGTTCCGGTTGCCCCACAGCTTTGCTAACGTTTGGTGTCATCGTCTTTTACAACTTTAGCCACTGCGGTGGATGTGCAGTGGTGCCTTATTGCCATTTCAAATTTGCACTTCCTTTGGGCTTATGCTGTCGGGTGCTTTTATGCTTTGCTTATTACCCATTTGTATCTTTCTTTGTGAAATGTCTGTTCAGCTCTCTTGCCTAATTTGTTTATTGGGTCGTTCATCTTTTTTACTGTCAACTTTACGTCCAAGTTTGAGGTTCCCAGAAGTAGTCATTCTTGAGTCTGGTGAGATCAGAAGTTGTGGAGGAAGGAGACGTGGTCTGCAGTTGACCTGGGGCACAGCAGCCTTTCGTCTGTGATGGAACTGCACCCACTCTTCCTCTGCGCGTTACGCGGTGACTGACGACGGGCTTCCCACAGACACAGCAGGAAACACCTTCTCAGGGAAGCTCAGAAATGAGTAATGGGTGAGGTGTTGTCACCCACGAAGGCGGATGATCTTGTCAGAGAGAACCAAATGCTGGAAACCACAGAAAGCTGGAAGCCCAGAGACCCCTCCAGCAGACTTGGAAAGCTTTCTCCTGGGGCTGACATTGACATTCCTGATAGCTTCTTGATGTTTGGCTCTGCTGACAAGAGCAGAAGAAAGTTGAAATGCATAAGAAATCAGCTCTTAAAAGCTACTGGACAGTGAATCCTCTTTCTTTCGTGTGTGTGTGTGTGTGTGTGTGTGTGTGTTTTCCCGCCCTTTGGTTAGTATGCTGGTGTTTGAATCATTTACTGAATCTGAAAGGACAGAAAAGGGAACTTGGTCAAACATGCCCCTATCTTTGGCCCCTTGCAAGCTGCCCCAGCTTCCTCCAGAACCCTCCTACAGTTGTTGGTCTTTGATGATTTTCTCAAACTTACAGCCCCAAAGTTTAAAAAATAAGTAAATGACAATGATGGAAAGTTACATGCACACAAAAACCTACACCCAGATGTTTACAGAAGCTTTATTCATAATCACTAAAACGTGGAAGCAGGGCACCTGGGTGGCTCAGTCAATTAAGCGTCCACCTCTTGGTTTCAGCTCAGGTCATGATCTCATGGTTCGTGAGTTCGAGCTCCACATTGAGCTCTGCAGCTGGCGCTAAAGAGCCTGCTTGGGATTCACTCTCTCTCCCTCTCTCTCTGCCCTCTCCCGCCCATGTTGTCTCTTTCTCAAAAATAAATAAATAAACTTTAAAAAGGTAAATAAAATGTGGAAGCAACCAAGATGTGCTTCAGTATGTGAATGTGTGATGCATCCAGACAGTGAACTATTGGTTCTAAAAAGAAGTAAGCTATCACACCACAGAGAGATATGGAGGAAACTCAGGTACGTATTACTAAGTGAAAGAAAGCTCCAGAAGGGAAGAAATTCTGATTTGCTCATTGCTATATCTCCAGCATCTAAAAACAGTGTCTGGGGGCACCTGGGTAGCTCAGTCCATTGGGCATCCCAATTTCGACTTCAGCTCAGGTCATGATCTCATGGTTCATGGGTTCGAGCCCCGCGTCAGGCTCTGTGCTGACAGCTCAGAGCCTTGAACCTGCTTCAGATTCTCTGTCTCCCCCTCTCTGTCCCTCCCCCACTCACACTCTGTCTCTCTCCCTCTCTTTCCAAAATAAACAAACATAAAAAAAATTTTTTTAACAGTGTCTGGCTAGGCAGACCCTCAATAAATATTTGATGGAAAAAAATGATGGGGAATAGAGGCCCTTCATCTCACCCAGAGTCATAAGAAAGGAGGAAGAAATAAGGAGAGCCTGGGATGATCCACTAAGATGTGTACCGCTTAATTCAATCTTCCTCCAAACATGGGCCACCAACCAAAATGCTTATTCCTGGGCCACATGCTAGACCTGCTTGATCAGAATGAGGGGTACCTAAGGAGGGGTACCCGCATTTTTAAATAAGCACCCCAGATGATTCTGGCATCAGCTGAAGTTGAGAAGCCTTGGGATGCTTACTAAAAATGCAGATATTTTTATACCTTTGGAAGCACAGAGGCAGCAAAGCTTGGACACCCTGTAGTCCAACACTTCCATCTCTCCCTCTTTTTTTAATGTTTATTTATTTTTGAGAGAGAGAGAGAAAGCGCATGCAGGGGAGGATGGGGGGGGGTGGACAGAGGATCTGAAGCAGGCTCTGAGCTGACAGCAGAGCCCAACCCGGGGCTCGAACCCATGAACAGCGAGATCATAACCTGTGTGAAGTCGGACACTTCACCGACTGAGCCACCCAGGTGCCCCTAACACTTCCATCTTCATAGGTAGAGAAACCGTGGCCCAAAGGAAGGCGTGCCTGGCTACAGAGCCACAGCAAATTACCTCCTGGCTCTCAGGACTCTTCTTGGTGGCACAGCTGACGGCTCGGGCAGTAAGAGATTCTTTTGCCTGTGATTGGACAGATCATTGGTGGAGGAGTTGATAAATACCAACCCTATGTGGTCAAGGCCAAGGAGGTATTTACTTCCTCTGAGGAGGCAGGGGAAATCCAAAGAAGCTTTTAATAGGTCTCTTTAGGGTAAATTTTGATGAGGTCACAGAAGGATTCACTTCCCCAAGCTGACGGGAACCGCTTTTCTCCGGTTTCTCTTTCCGCACGATAGGATATACTTAGTATATTTAACTTAAAATGAGATGACCAGATTTTAAATATGCAAAAGCCGGAGCCAAGGTGTGAGCCCAGGAAGGCTGGCACCTGCCAGTGATCTCATTTCCGCTGGGCCACGAATTTGCCATCTGCCTTTGAAGGACCTTGGGCACACCGCCTAGCCCCTCTGGGCCCTGGCTGGACTACGTGATTTCCATGAGTCTTTACAGTTCTTGTGATCTGTAGTTCCCTGAGTCTAACTCACCCTACAACTAGCCAGTAGCCAAAGTCCTGCTGCCTTACCTATTGAGTGACCATGGGGAGACCTGTTCTAAAATGTGGGCTTGTTCTAGTCCAGAACAAAATAGAACCAAAGATCTCCATAGCTGAAGAGATTATGTGGGAGAGGTAGCCAGTCAGTCCACAAAACTGATGAAAACAGAGATATAACAGAGGCTGGGCTTTCATGGCAAAATAAGGCAATCTAAGCAAAGAGACAGAGGAGGTGAGTGAAGACCGGGGGTGGGGGTGAGGGGGTGCCCTGAAGGGCAAAGTGGAGGACATTTTCATGAAGGACAAAATGTCAAATTTCTGTACCTGGTTCTGCCCACTGTGGGCCACCATAACATTTATAACCACCCACTTCCCATGTGGACAATGCTTGTCAAAGGAAAGCGGAAGTCAAAATTCTGTGTATATATGAAAAACTGATGTTTTAAAATGTTTATTTGTGAAAGAGAGAGAGCATGTGCAGGGGAGGGGCAGAGAGAGAGGGGAACAGAGGATCTGAAGCAGGCCCTGCACTGACAGCAGCGAGTCCGATGCGGGGCTCAAACTCACGAACAGTGCGATCATGACCGGAGCCAAGGTCAGGCGCTCAACCTGAGCAACCCAGGCACCCCAGAGCAACTGAGTTTCAACCAAGTTACAAAAGGTAATTCAATGGGAAAAGAATAGACTTTTCGACAACAACAACGACAACAACAACAAAAACCACAGTGATTTCCAGTGCTGAAACAATGAAATATCCAAATAAAAAAAAAAAAAAAAAAAAGGAGGAAGAACTTCTGTCCATATCTCATGTCATACACAAAAATGAACCCAGGGTTGCTTGGCTGACTCAGTCAGTAGAGCATGTGACTCTTTTTTTTTTTTTTTTAGGTTTATTTATTTTTTTTTTTTAGTAATCTCTAGACCCAGTGTAGGGTTCAAACCCATGACCTCTAGATCAAGAATCGTATGCTCTTCCTGCAACCAAGCATCCTGCATGTGACTTGCAGTTGTGAGTTCAAGCCCTAGGCTGGGCCTAGAGCTTCCTTAAACAAACAAACAAGCAAACAAACACCAAAAGGGATCAGAGACCTAGATGTAAAACCTAAAGCTATAAAATTTCTATTGGAAAATGTAGAAGAAAAATGTTTTGTTTTGTTTTGTTTTGTTTTGTTTTTGGCTAGGCAAGGAACTCTTAGATATGATATCAAAAGCATGATCCGTAAAAGAGGAAAAGAATCAATAAACTTGACTTTATTAAAATTAAGAACTTGGGCTCTTTGAAAGACATGAGTGAAAAGACAAGCCACATAGCTCATGAGAAGCTACATATATTATGATAAGGGGCTTATATCCAGAAAAGAGAAGAACTCTCAAAATTCGACACGAAGAAACAAAGCAATCCATGGGCACCTGGGTTGCTCAGTCGGTTGAGTGTCCGACTCTTGATTTTGGTTCAGGTCACGATCCCAGAGTTATGGGATTGAGCCCTGTGTTGGACTTGGCACTGGGCATGGAGCCTGCTTGAGATTCTCTCCCTCTCCCTATCTCTCTCTCTCTCTCCCTTTTTCCCTCTCCCCTACTCTCTCTCCTTAAAAAAAAAAAAAAAAAAAAAAAGGCAATCCAATTAAAAATAGGCAACAGAGTGGTGCCTGGGTGGCTCAGTCAGTTAAGCATCTGACTTTGGCTCAGGTCATGATCTTGTAGTTCGTGAGTTCGAGCCCCGCATCAGGCTCTGGGCTGACAGCTCAGAGTCTGGAGCCTGCTTCAGATTCTATGTCTCCCCCTCTCTGCCCCTCCCTTGCTTGCGCTCTGTCTCTCTCTCTCTCTCAAAATAAATAAACATTAAAAAAAAAAAAGCTTAATAAATGGACAAAAGATTTGAGCACCAAGGGGATGTAAGGATAGCAAGTAAGCATACAAAAAGATATTCAAAAGATATGGCACTAGGGAAATGCAAATTAAAACCACAATGAGATACTACTACATATCTGTTAAAATGGATAGATTCATAAAGAATCACCTTACCAAGGAGGTAGAGGAACTAGAAATGTCATCCTGCAGGGGTGGGGGTGGGGAAGTAAAATGGTACAACTACTTTGGAAAACACTTTGGCAGTTTCTTACAAAGTTAAATATACACCGACTCTATGATCCAGCCATTCCACTCAGATTTGCACCCAAGAGAAATGAATGCAGATGTCAATACAAAGACTTATATGTGAATATTTATCGCAGCTTTATTTGTAATTGCCCCAAACTGGAAGCAACCCACATATTCATCAACAGGTGACTGGATGATCAAAGTGTTGTATATCCATACAGTGGAATACTACTCAGCAAGAAAAAGGAATCAACTCATGATACACACAATGTGGATCAATCTCAAGATAATTATGCTGAGGCAAAGGAGCCAGACAAAAAGGACATCATATATAATTCCATTTATAGAAAATTCTATAAACTGCAAACTAACCTATGATGACAGAAAGCAGATCAGAGAGTGCCTGGGGAAGAGGGAGGGAGAAGAGGGTGGGATAGTGAGGGAGCACAAGTAATCTTTTGGAGTCACAGACATATGTTCGCTATTTTTGTCGCGATATACACCACACGTCAGAACATAAAATTGTTGGGGCGCCTGGGTGGCTCAGTCAGTTGCGCGTCTGACTTCAGCTGAGGTCATGATCACACGGTTTGTGATTTCGAGCCCTGCAATGGGCTCTCTGTGGTCAGCACAGAGCCTGCTTTGGGTCCTCTGTCTCCCTCTCTCTCTGCCCCACCCCTACTTGTGCTCTCTTTCTCAAAAATATAATAAACATTTTACAGGTCATGATCTCAAGGCTCGTGAGTTTAAGCCCCGCATCGGGCTCTGTGCTGACAGCTCAGACCCCGGAGCCTGCTTTGGATTCTGTGACTCTTTCTTTCTCTGCCCCTCCCCTGCTCATACTCTGTCTCTCTCAAAAATAAACATTAAATAATATATATATATAATATATAATATATATAATTATATATGCATATTAATATATAATGTTAATATAATATATAATATATACATATATTATATATATGTATACACATATATAATATATATTATATATAATACACATATATAATATATAATAAACATTTTTAAAAGACACATAATGTCAGTTATACTCCAATAAAACTGTTTAAAACTTGTGATGAGCCTAGAACACCAGAAAGCCTGTTACACCAGAAAGTAGGAAGCTAGACATTTTGCCAAAAGGATTCAGAGGCAACTTGAATAGGCACCCACTAGCCAAATATGGTTCTTTATTTTATTTTATTTTTTAAGTGAATTCTACACCCAAGATGGGGCTTGAACTCACAACCCCGAGATCAAGAGTCATATGCTCTACCAACTGAGCCAGCCAGGTGCCCCGAGGACAAATCTGTTTAAATCCATATGTTCAAATGATAGATATAAAATATGTCCTATGTGGGGGCGCCTGGGTGGCTCAGTAGGTAGAAGTATGTGACTCGTGATCTCAGGATCGTGAATTAAAGCCTCATGTTGGGGGTAGAGCTTACTTAAAAAACAAATAAAAATGTAAATAAAATACATTTAAAATACATTTTGTGGTCATAATAATAGCAATAAAAAATCTCATTGATCAATCACCTTTAAAAGATACTAGGGAACCAGTTAATTATTTTGAAAACTGATAAAAATAAAGAGTCACACATTTATCCTGCCTTTCTTCTATGAAGTGTACTTCATATAATCAATTAACCAATGAAGGGATATTCCTCTTACAGATAGTCCAGCTAATAAATGCTGAAATGATGTCACTATTTACAACCCCCAGGCAGTGTGGTGATATTAATGACTGCAAACATCACAAAATGAGAGACACGCAGGCACTGTGATTCTCCTTATAGAAGTCCGCAATACCACATAAGTAATCTTGTAAAATAAAAAATCAAACCTGATCTGATCAGACCTCCTAGCAAACAACACAGGAGGCAGAGAAAGATGATAAAACAATGCCGTGTGGATGCCACAAGCCAGATCCAGACTGGGGAAAACGCTATGGGATAAACCACCTAGTTTCTTAAAAAACAAATCGAGAAAGGAAAAGAAATGAGAAGAACATGAAAGAAATTGCAAGCAAAAATCAGAGAAGAGGGAAACCATAGATTTGAAAAGACTTGAGACATACTAACCAGTTCCAGTGTATAGCCTGGATAGCAATTAGCCCAACTTTAAAAAAAAAAAAATGACATTTTTAAATGTCATTAAAAATGATAGGCCAGTCAGGGAAATGTAAACACTAATTTGATATTTGATAATATTAGAAAAATTATAGTTAATTTTTTGGGGTGTGGGGATGGTAAGTTTGGGGGATATGCTTTAAAAGGGGAGTGCTTGTCTTTTAAAGATACATTCTGAAATGTTAACTGGTGAAATCATATGTTGTCTGGTATTTACTTCAAAATAATGTTAGGGGGCGACATAGGTGCAGGGATAAGGGACACAAAATTGACCATGAATTGGTTCATTGTTAAAGTTGAGTAATGACTGTATGGTGTTCATTAGGCTATTTTACTTTTGTATATGTATGAATGTTTTAACTTGTGCAATGAAAATGGTTTAAAAGTGTGCGTCAAAGTGATTGCACTAATGTGGAAAATGCAATTTAAAAATCGGGAATACTGTCCTGCAAAAAACGCTGATGCTACTTGGCTTGAGTGGTAGTATGACTCACTTCCTCCCTTCGTTTCTACATTTTCTGTAGGGTCTGTAATGTATTTCTATATCATTTTTATAATGAGAAATTATGCATAATAAACTCTAGGGGAAAACAAAACCTCTACATTTTTGCCGTCTTCTTCCTGGTTTCAAAAACCCATCTAGTCTCACTCCCAAGTCCTCCAGGTTTTAGCTAAACTTCCCGCCATCTCTCCCAAGTTTAGATTGTCCGGGTTCTGAGACTACGAGGGTTTTGAGGAAAACGGGTCAAGTTCAGCGCCCCCCAAGTTTCCACCTGCCGGTTGGACGACGAAAGCCACACACCACTTGGCGCCAAGACCTCCAAGGGCGCAGCCTGACTTGGGGACGCGCCACGCGCGCGGCGAGACTACATCTCCCAGAAAGCTCTACTTCTTGCACGGGGACCCGCCTTCGTAGCGGCGGACTACATCACCCAGCTACACCTTACGAGAGGTGTTGCGGTTCTACGACTGTACAACTATTGGCCCAGCGTATGTCGGAAGCTGCGCAGTGATTGGCCCCGGAGCCTGTCAGTTACTGCCGAGTTCAGTTAGGGTTGCTGTGAGACTGCTGGAGTAGATAGGAAGAGAAGCGCGCGGAGCCGGGCCGCGCCCTTCGTGCCGGGTGAGTGACCTCTACCTCTTACTTCCTCGCCGTGCGTTTGGGGACCCGGGGGTCGCACACGCGCGCCAGCACTCACGAGGGAGCAGGGTCTGTACGCACTCGTGTCACGCCTGACCTAAGAAGCATCTTCAGCGGCGCAGGAGGCAAAACCGCACACACGCGGGACACCCATACACGTGGGTGCCCGTTTGGCTGGCATCTTCTCGGACTCGGGGAGAAGACGCTCCGAGCCACTCCTGGACACCTGCGTCCACACGCGGGGCCATCCCCCCCCCCCCCCCCCCCCGTTGAACACTTGGGCACACGGGCACCCGAGCTCACCATTCATATCCGATCTCAGGGGCTTCCGCAGTAAGAGAAGGGGGATGGCCCGGCCAAGGCAAACTCTCACGCACCCCATCCACCCTGCCACTCACTCCAGCGGCCCCCCATCCTCTGGGTGCTCTAGTCTATATATCGTGCGTATAGCTGTATTTCATTTTTATTTTGTCTCTAGATAAATATCAAGGCTTACTGGTACAAGAAGGAAATCCAGCAAGCGGGAAACGTAAGGTCACTACTGAACTATACTTAACCAGCCCTTTCACGTGTATAAAACTTTTACCTTTTTTTACAAAACTTTACCACATATGTTATCGTGCATGATCCTCCCAGCAGTCTGGGCTGGGCAGGGCGGACATCATTCTCATTTTCCAGGAGAGGGATGGGAACCCAGGTTAAATAAGCCTCTCGGGGTACTAGGGAGGCAGAACTTAAGTTTATTGATATGAGATTTAATGTTATGTCCAGCTATGCACAGCAGCTTATTTGTAGAAATACCTCATTCCCTTCCTGATGGCAGAGAGCTCACCCTGCTCAGTGAGACCTCAGCAGTCCAGGTTTTGCCTGTCAATCATCTGTTTCTCACAGGTGCCTGGAGAGAAGCAGCTTGAATTAATGTCTCAGAAGTTGGTGGGCAAGACGGAATCTCCCTCCTCCTTTGAGAGTGTGGGGAAGAAAGTGCCGAGAAACGGACACATTCCTGGAGGGGTGGCAGTTTCACATCATGAGGCTTTTTTTGTTTTTGTTTTTGTTTTAATATATGTTGATTTATTTTGAGAGGGGAGGGACAGGGAGAGAGGGAGATAGAGAATCCCAAACAGGTTCCACACTGTCAGTGCAGACTCTGATGCGGGGCTTGATCCCATGAACTGTGAGATCATGACCTGAGCCGAAATCAAGAGTCACATGCTTAAACGACTGAGCCACCCAGGTGCCCTGAGACTTTTTTCTTTTTAAGTAGGCTCCGCGCCCAGTGCGAGGATTGAATTCATGACCCTGAGATGAAGAGTTGGATGCTCTACCGACTGGAGTCACCCAGGTGCTCCCATACCATTAGACTTTTAATAAAATATTTTAGAATACTTTGCTGAGAGAGCCCCATGGAAATGCCTTGTTAATTTTAAGGATGGATTGGAGCACTACTTTCCTACTTTCTGAAGCGTGAGTTTGGGGCTCTCAGAGTTCCAGAGGAGAAAAAGAATCAGTGGTGGGATGGACCTTGTCTCTCTGTGGGCACCGACTTTATTGTAACTGTTAGTATTCAAAAACTAGGTTGGTTCTGCGGTCCCTTCTAAAATCATTTATATTTAGTTTTGTAACAAATTCATATGATACAGAATTATGTAAAGAAAAAGGGAGAGGAGTGCCTGGGTGGCTCAGTCGGTTAAGCGTCTGACTATGGCTCAGGTCATGGTCTCATGTTTTGTGAGTTCGAGCCCCACATTGGGCTGTCTGCTGTCCGGAGCCCACTGCAGAACCTCTGTCTCCCTCTCTCTCTGTCCCTCCCCCGCTCACGCACGTGCACGCACACACTCTCTCTCCTCTCTCTCTCTCTCTCTCTCTCCCAGAAGTAAAATAAACATTAAAAAAAAGAAAGAGAAAGGGAGAGATGTATTTTCTGTCTTCCTATCCCAACCCTTCCTGTAAAGGTGATCTTAACCAGCCTGTTGGCGGGTGCGCTGTTCCAGACTTTGCCCCGTGCTCTCTACTACCATACACAGTGTCATAGGTCTTGCTGGTTTACTTTTGCAAAAATGGGGTTTTGCTAGACATGCTGTTCTGAAACCTGCTTTTTTTTTTTTGCCTCACGTTTCAGTGTATTATGGACATCTTTTCAAGTGTGCGTATCACTCTGGCTCGTTCTTCTTAATGGCGACGTACGAGTCCATTGCTTGGATGTGACTTAGTGTATTTATGCATCCCTTTGTGTTATATCCAGTTTTACAAAGGGTGATGTAATGCATGCCATTTTATACACCATTGCTAGTGTTTCTTGACAACAGTGGTTCTCAACCAGAGCGAGTGCTGTGAATGCTAGAGAGGACGTGAGTCCGGTCCGTGGCGGGGATGCTCTTTAGCTGAGCCCTGGTGCAGGGGGAGGAGCTACGGGGGAAGAGTGAGTGGGGGCATATGAGGTGGGGACGAGCCACTGTGTTTCAGACATGGGGGACAGTAGATGCAGAGGCGAGGCTGGCAGTAGGAACTCAAGCAGTGTTTTCCAGAAACTTGTCCGGAGCGGAGCCCACCCTGATTGAAGTGGCTGAAGAGAGGTCCAGGGTGAGGTCGAGGAGGTCGGTGGAGATCGGGTGGGCCAGGAAGTATCATTTCAAAGCCTAGCAGCACCCCCCCCCCCCATTGCTGCAGCTGGGGAGGCAATGGAGAAAGCTAAGGAGTCTCTGGGCTCTTCCTTGGGATCACGTGGGCTTGTTGGAGAGTCCCATGGGCCGTTCCTGGAGCCTGCATGTCTGACGTCTCCCTCCATGCTCATCTGCTGTCATGCTGGCTCAGCCTGGGACTTTACCTTGGATGGGAGTTGGCCATAGAGCCAGGTGTCTTGGAAAGCAAGCTGATCTCTGGAAGTGAATGATTTCCGCCCAAGCCTGTTTGTTCATTCAGTTAACAAATATGACCACTCACCATGCTGGGCTCTGTTCCAGGCGCTGGAAATACAGGGATGGGCAAATGGGAGCCAGGCCACATTTTCATGGGCTCACATTCCAGGGGGGGGAGGGTGACAAGAAGCGTGCAGAATAAACGTCCAGTGTGCTAATGTCATAAAGAAGACTAAAGCAGGGCGAGGGGACAAGAGGGCATGTAGGTGCTGTTTTAGATGGAATGGTCCGGGAGGACTGCTCTGAGGAGGTGGCATATGAGCAGAGACCCTAAGAACTTGCTCTGATGTTTACTCCAGGTCTCTTGCTTGCAGCCTGAAACTGATGGACGTTGTATGGGCCAGGGGCAGGGATGGTTGGCTATGACCCCCAAGCTGATGGCAGGAATATCTCCAGTTCTGAGGTGGCGGTGGCTGGGTCTGTGTCTGGACTTGTCACGCGGGTGATGATCAGCCCCTTGGATGTCATCAAGATCCGTTTCCAGGTACCTTTTCCCCCTCGTTCCACATAATGGGCTAGAGGGCAAGTTCTCTCTTCTTGGAGTTTCGTCAAGGAGAAGCACTTTGCTGCCTTTGTTAACCTTTTCTGAAAGTTCTCCTTCTCACCCCACACCTGCTCCTGTTGTCCTGACTTTTTCAATTTTGATCCCTAGCTTCAGATTGAGCGCCTGTCTCGCAGTGATCCCGGTGCAAAATACCACGGGATCCTCCAGGCTGCGAGACAGATTTTGCTGGAGGAAGGCCCGACAGCATTCTGGAAAGGACACATCCCAGCCCAGCTTCTCTCTATAGGCTATGGAGCTGTCCAAGTAGGTGGCAGGGGAACGGGCCAGGCCCCTGGGTTGGAGTTGTTCAATAGAGGAACACAGGGAGGGTGGGGCCTGCAGGGACCCTGTCTGGGTAGGGCAGCAGGAGCTGTCACCACACTTCTTACTTGTCTTAACTGCGAAACTACCTGAAGTTTGAAGTCTGAAATTGAAGACAGTCAGACTGAGTTATACCACGGGTATTCCCTTGCCCACCTCCTCCCCACCGCGGGCACTTTGCACCGACTGAATATTAGATGTTGCCCCTAGGAGACTGTATTGACGCCATGCTTGGCAAAGGGTGATACAAATCTTTGCATTTTTTCAAAATAGCATTTTCACGTCTGTGCTTCCTTTAGACTTCCCAGCAGTATTGTGAGGGAGGTAGAATAGACGTTACGTGGATCACAGAGAGGGTCAGCGAGCCGCCAGAGGCCACACAGCCTGGAAGTGGTGGGGCCAGGATGAGAATTCAGGCTCCTTGACTTTTGTTCACACATTCCTGCGGCTCGGTGCCGGTTGATTTCGTGGCGGATGGCTTGCAGCCGTACGGTCGGAGTGCTGGTAGTGGGCTGCCTGCGTGTGGTGCTAATGGTGAGCCCGGCTCTGCTTTAAGCGCTTTGAGGGGTGTTCTGTGGTCACTCCTGTGTTATAGACGGAAGACCAGGCAGAGAGAGCTTAGGCAATGACCCCAACCAAAGTCACTAGCCGGAAAGGCAGCCGAGCCGGGATGCCCACCTGGGCAGCTGGGGCCCGAGCAGTCCCTGCCTGCTTTTCCTATGACATCACAGCGATGGCTCGGGTCGGGAGCTCATGAGTTGACGTGCCCGTGCCTTTCAGCCTCAGCAGCTGGCACTCAGGTACCGCAGCGTGATGAATAAATACAGCAGCGTGCTCTCGGGACCCTGGCCCATCTGAGTTGGCTGGGGAAGATCTGAGCAAAGGGGGTTTACGCCATAGAATGTGGAACATGTGGAATTCTCCCAAGAGAATTTCTGCTCCAGGGCAGAACGTCTGTCAAACGGTGCCACCGCCAGGTGAGCCCCAGGGTTGCCCACCGAGAATCAAATAAGGGCCTTGCTTCCCTGGTTCTGAGGAAACTCAGTTGAGGAGTAGAACTTTCTGATGTAAAATTTTTTCTCGTATATTTTCTTAACCCTTTGGATATTTGGCTCTCCTCACAGTAGAAAATGTGAGTAGAAAATGGCATTTGTGCTCTGAACAAGATTAGATGTTTATCGTGTCCCGTCGCTGCCCAAGAAGAATATTTCCTCGCCTGTAGAACCGGGCCGCGCGTGGATCATGGTGGCGTTTTGGGGTGGGGGGGTTGTCGGTAACTTTGTCGCGTGCTCTTGCAGTTTCTGTCGTTTGAGCTGCTGACCGAGCTGGTGCACAGAGCCAGCAAGTACGATGCCCGCGACTTCTCAGTGCACTTTGTGTGCGGAGGCCTGTCTGCCAGCACGGCCACCCTCGCCGTGCACCCTGTGGACGTCCTGCGCACCCGCTTTGCAGCTCAGGGTGAGCCCAAGGTGAGTGGCTGGGCCAGAGGGGGCGGGAATGAGTCGCCGAAGGTGGTCCAGGAGCTGGGGCTCTTTTCCTTAGAGGAAACAAAGTGGGAGCACCCGGGGTTTGCGTCCCTTCCGCTGGTCCATCTGTGACACCCGTAACTGTGCTGAGCCCCGTGCAGGGTGCTCACAGCCTCACGTGGGAGACAGAACAGATCCTGAACAGCAGGTGGACGGTGAGGGCGTCCGGGAGAGTGAGACTTGAGATCGTATTGCTGGGTTATTGTGAGAGTTGTTTTTGGTTTACGCCGAAAGTTTGAGTCAGATTCCGGGAAGAACTTACTGAGTGAAAGGGAGGGATTAAATCCTGAAATAGAGCTCCCCACCATAACCTCCGTTTCCTGGACTTACATAAGAACAGCAGTACGTGTGCGTGCACGTGTATGTGTGCGTGTGCCCATGCTCAACCCGATTCTTCTCAATGGAAGAATTTTTCCGTCTCCCTTCTGCTTTAGGGTGGGGAATGACGCTCTGCTTAAGAATAACTGTGGTTTCAGTTCTGCTGGTTCTTGGTGTTGCCTGGGCTGGAGATCCTGGGTTGGTGAAGCCCTTTTGTTCAAGAGACATCCTGATGACTTTTGTGGTTCAGAAGGGCAAAGTGCCCTGGGAACAACCTGCGAGCTCATGAATGGAGCATGAGAACTAGATCCCTCTGTATGGCACTTCAGTGGGAAATAGAGGTTTCTCCTAATGGGGAAATGAGATGAGGGGCCCTAGGCACTGAGCAGAGAGATGGGGACGAAAGGTGTTTGTAGATGGAAAAGACAGACAGACCTCAGCAACGTGGTGGCTGCTGGGATGAGGAAAAATGAGGGATGACACTCCATCACCTTCCCTGCTCTGGGATGCTAGAGTCCTCTTCCATGACTGCCCAGCCTTTAGGGGAAAAAAACAAATCTATGAGAAGGTGCACCTTGAAACTAATATAACATTGTATGTCAATTATACTTCAGTAATAAATTAACCAAAGAAGTCTGTGAGAAGGAAAAAATATAAGAAAAAAGAGAATAGCTCATTACCTCTAGCTAAGGTGATTGAGATGCGGATTCTAGATTCTGGAATGATCAGGAAATCATCTGTGTGCAAAAGTGAATGGAAAAGATCTGTTTAAGAGCTGCAGATCAGGGGCGCCTGGGTGGCTCGGTCAGTTGAAGGTCCAACTTTGGCTCAGGTCATGATCTCACGGTCCGTGGGTTCGAGCCCCGCATCTGGCTCTGTGCTAACAGCTCAGAGCCTGGAGCCTGTTTCAGATTCTGTGTCCCCCTCTCTCTCTGCCCCTCCCCTGGTCATGCTCTGTCTCTCTCTGTCTCTCTCTCTCTCTCAAAAATAAATAAAACGCTAAAATTTATTTTTATTTTTATTTTTTTTAAATTTTTTTTTAACGTTTATTTATTTTTTTGGGACAGAGAGAGACAGAGCATGAACGGGGGAGGGGCAGA
>NW_024412448.1:513480-595843 GCF_014898765.1 Herpailurus yagouaroundi | reverse complement strand
TCTTGATGGCTACTGTGGAAGATGAGAGTTTACCTCTTTACCATCACCCTCGTGTGCTTGTGTTTCCTCCTTTGTCTGATTACAGTATACCTGATTTCTAGATTTTGGCTAGATCAATATCAGTGTCTTGCAGATATGATTATGTAAATGTTATTGCTGAGCCTTGAAATACATTATGATTACATTTTCTTTTATATTTTTGTCTTGCCTGGAGTTAGTGATTGCCTTGTATTTTATTTGTTTAGCTTTCTGCATGCTCATCACGAAGTTATCCTCTTGATAGGGTCAGCCTGTGGTCATCTGTCCCACTTTATTACAGAGCCTCTTCTGGAGCCCTCCACTCTGGCAGCCTTCACCCTCTGGCTTCAGTGTGGACTCTTTGTCCCAGGACTGTTGCCAGCTGTTCTGTTAGAAATTCTCTTGCTGGGTCCTGTGTCTTCTCTTGATTAATCCCTCATTTTGGTGGAGCACAACATGAGATATGGCTTCTTTAGAGAAACCTTGGTAGAAAATGCCTTAATTTGACCCTTACTTACACTTGACTCATGATTTGGGTATAGAATTCTAGGTAGCTCTCAGTGTTGCTGGGGAGAAGTCCAGAATCACTCTGATTAATGACCCTTTATATGAAACTATCACCCTTCCTGCCTTGGGAGCTTTCAGGATCCCTTCCTGATTCCTGACATTCTAGAAGTTTACCAGTGACGTGCACTGGTCCCTCTGTCATTTGTTGTGATGGGTACTTCCTGGACCCTTTAGTCCAGACCTTTTTCCTGGACACACTGGACAGAGGATCTGAAGTGGGCTTTGCAGCGAGCCCGACGCAGGACTCGAACCCACAGACCAGGAGACCATGACCTGACCCGCAGTCAGATGCTCAACCAACTGAGCCACCCAGGTGCCCCTGTCTCTTATAGTCTCTTTTGAAGATGCTTTTAATTTGGTAAGGTCCAGTTTATCAATTTGTTCTTTTATGGATTTTGCTTTGGGTATTTTATCTAAGAAATCTTTGCCCAATTCAAACTCACAAAGATTTTTCTCTCAAGAGCTTGTCTTGTTCTCTGAAGCTTACCTTTTTTTTTTTTTTAATGCTTATTTATTTTTGAAAGACAGCACAAAAGCTGGGGAGGGGCAGAGAAGGGGGGGACAGAGGATCCAAAGTGGGCTACGCACTGACACCAGACAGCCCGACGAGGGGCTCAAACTCACAAACTGCAAGATCATGACCTAAGCCAAAGTCAGACGCTTAACCGACTGAGCCACCCAGGCGTTCCCCTTACCTCTTTTAAAAATATCACGGAGGTGATTCCTTCTCTGTGGCCTGAGAATATCACTTCCAATTCTGTGGTTGGTTTCCATCTCCCTTAGTTTTCTTCTTTTGTCTATACTGTTTCTTCCTTCCAGATGATTTCTGTGCCTCCCATCGATCATTATGTTTTCTGGGTTTTTTGTTTTTTTATTTTTTTGTAAGTCATCTTTATGCCCAACGTGGGTCTCCAACTCATGACCCTGAGATCAAGAGTCGCACACTCTACTGACTGAACCAGCCAGGTGCCCCTGGTCTCCGTTGTTTATGAAGGCTTTCCTCAGATGTGTGTGTCCCTTGGCTGCCAGCCTGGTGTTAAAGGGGGCACAGGGAAGCAGAGTGGGACTGTGGGTGCATGGCAGGCTTGTTGCCTCATGGCCCTCCTCTGAGTCCTGGCCCTTTCGTGGACATCCCCCGGGGCGAAATCCTTCAGTATGGCTGTCTGCGTCTGGGAGCCAAGTGGTGAGGAGGCGGCCAGGGTCCTCCCTTCTCCGTGCAGAGTAACTCCCTCAGCTGCCCTGTCTGGGCCGTGCCTCGCGCCCACAACCCCCTCTGGTCCACTGCAGAGAGTATATGTTGAGTAGAAGGAGAATCCGTGCCCTGTTGTCTTCCTACGTGGAGATGGCCTGCTGACTGTTCACAAAAGGTTAAATATATGCACCTGGCAAATACCCAGAGAATCTAAAATGGTGAAAGTCAATCTCCCTCTTCCCCTGCCCCCACCTTTCCCCGCATGGAGGTAATGCTCGCCCTTCCTTGTTTCCTGTGGATCTTTGTGCGGGATAATCTCTGCATAGTTTTTTTCCTCTACAAGCACCATACCTGTTCTGCATTCCGCTGTGCTCATTTAGCTGTCTATTTGGGGGATGATCCCTTATCAGCCGCATAGATGGCGTTTTAACAGCTGCTCTGTGTTCTTTTGACGTCCTGTGCCCAGGGGTGGACATTGCGTCTTTGCTCTTGTGCGGGACACTGTGGCAGCTGTCTCTGGGCACATTCTTGTGTGCACTTGTGCAGACAGACGAGTTTTATAAAGAGCTAGACAGGTTGTTGCTGGAAAACCCCACCGTTGGAGTTTTTATCCAATATTTTCTCTGTCCTCTTGGCAGGACAAGTAATGCTCCTGGCAGCTGGGATTTTCGATGAGGGGAGATGCATGTGATGGGCGGCGTTCTAGGGCTAAACCGGCACCCACGGCTCACTCGAGCTGCACATGTCTGTCCAGGTGTATAAAACCCTTCGAGACGCCGTGGTGACCATGTACAGGACCGAAGGCCCCTTGGTCTTCTACAAAGGCTTGAACCCCACCTTGATCGCCATCTTCCCCTACGCTGGCTTCCAGTTCTCCTTTTATAACGCCCTGAAGCACGTTCATGAGTGGGTCATGCCTGCCGAGGGAAGGAAGAACGGTGAGACAGCCCTCACACGAAGGGAAGCTGGGTCTCCGCTGCACCCCCTCCCCCAAGCCAGAACATCTCCTTCTGAACCACCTGGGAAAGAAGGGCTTCCTGTCAGAAGCTGAGACATCCCGCTCTCCAGAACTTGCTCTGTAATACACCCAGCCAACCAAACCAGTCCCGCTGCTTGCAGACCCTCCCTCGCTTTCGGATCTTGCCACCCCATCGGTGGCACGGTCAAAATTTATTTCTGACTTTGGTCATGGTTTTCATTTTTGTCTGAGGTCCCACTTACACGCAGCCTGGTTTTGGTTGTGTCTTTTGTTTGGTTCTTGTTTGAGGAGGATGGGAAGAGCGGTGGGCGTCCTGGTCCCTCCTGAGCCTTGAACCGAGTCACACGGCAGACGGCAAGCCCTCACTTCTGTTCCATCCTCATTGTCACTCTTCCCCAACATGGCTGTGTGTGGTTCTCCTCAGAGACTCAGGGTGCTGGTGGGTCTTTGTTTCACGGTGGAGGGCTAGGCTCTTGACCTTGAACTTGTCTGCCCCCGATAACACTTCTCTCCTTTATCCCCCTCAATCCCACTTTGATTCAGAGAACCTCAAAAACCTCCTCTGTGGCAGTGGAGCCGGAGTCATCAGCAAGGCCCTCACGTACCCCCTGGACCTCTTCAAGAAACGGCTGCAGGTCGGAGGGTTTGAGCAGGCCCGAGCCTCCTTTGGCCAGGTGAGCCGTCCCCCTCAGAGAGCTCTGAGTCTTGTCCCTCACCTGCCCATTGGGCAGCATTAGCCCCCACAGCCCTGTCATCCCCGACCTGTCCCTGGGGACCCCCAGAAATGCGGGAAAGCCACACACAAAGCCCCGTGCATGTTGGGCACTGTGGGACGATGCAGGTGAAGGAGAGCTTGGTGTTTCCTCTTAAAAAGTGTTCGATTCAGTTTGGGCCAGAGAAAGGTCCCCAAAATACTAAAGAACACGGAGAAGGAGACTCCCACCGGCACATAGAGTTGTTTGCTTTATTCTGTAGTGGTTCCTGGAGAGGAATGAATTAAATCTGATCGACTCATACATGGATTCATTCTTCACCCAGAAGAGAGGGGTGGGATGGATTGGGAGTCAGGGAAGGGCGGGAGCATTTCTTACTTGAGGGAAGGGAAAGAATGGAGTTAGTTGTAATATATCTTTGTAGGAAATTCAGAGAAGTCTGCTAGACGGAAAGATTAAAATCACACATAACTCCTAACACCACCTACCCACAGGTAGCAGTCATGCAGAATCTTTGGCTCTAGGTTTGTTTCTTTGCATAAACATACGTGTATACATTTTAACAAATATGGAGCTGTTCACAAGGTTTTTATAACCTCCTTTTTCCTCCTTGTCCTGAAAGGACGGTTTGAGTTTGGACAGTTGGCGAGAGCCCAGGGCAGAGGAGCTAGGCCCTGCTTCTAACAGACTGTGTGGCTGGTTTTGTGGGAGGACCGGTGGTGGATGACGACAGATCAGGGAGGGAAGTTGAGGCCAAATGAAGCAACACTCTGAATACAGGCCACGGAGTGTGGACTTGATCCCTTCCCTTCCTTCCCCTTCCCCTTTCTTCTTCTCCTTTTCTTTCTTTCCTTCTTTTCTTTTCTTTTCTCTCTTTCTTTGTTTCTTTCTTTTCTTTTTTTTTTTTTTTTTAATTTTTTTTTCAACGTTTATTTATTTTTGGGACAGAGAGAGACAGAGCATGAACAGGGGAGGGGCAGAGAGAGAGAGGGAGACACAGAATTGGAAACAGGCTCCAGGCTCTGAGCCATCAGCCCAGAGCCCAACGCGGGGCTCGAACTCACGGACCGCGAGATCGTGACCTGGCTGAAGTCGGACACTTAACCGACTGCGCCACCCAGGCGCCCCTCTTTTCTTCACTTAACGTGGGGCTTGAACTCACAACCCTGAGATTAAGAGTTGCGTACTTTACCAACTGAGCCAGCCAGGCACCCCTTGGTTCTTTATAATACCACTGCCAACACCACGGGGAGTTACTGGAGATTTGGAGGGAGCTGTGTCTTGGGGACGCGAGTCTGGCAGCAATATGTGGTCAACTGAGAAGGCCAGACTGGAGGCTAAAGCTAACAAGGGCTAGATTCAGATCAACCACCCAAAGGGAACCAGGTGGGATGGGATAAAGGGTTGGAGGCGCCTTTGGGAAGAGGGTCCTTAAGAGGCGCAGTCAGTAGGAGCTCTGTCCAGTGCTGATTTCTAGGTACATCTGTTCAGTCTGAATTATTAGTCCACTTGGAAGAGAAAGAAAAGGTCTACTTTTCTGTCCTTTTTGCCTTGTCATTTCTTTGTCCAGCAAGTGTTTATTGGGAGCTGTGATGTGCCGGGTGCTGGGCTGACAAAAGAGTACAGCCAACACCCACGTGTTGAGCTCTTCTTCTGCTCTCCACCAAGTACCCTCCCTGTTCCTCTCCCCAGGTTCGCAGCTACAAGGGCCTCGTGGATTGTGCCCGGCAGGTGCTTCGAGAGGAAGGCCCAAGGGGCTTCTTCAAGGGCCTGTCCCCCAGCCTGCTGAAGGCTGCTCTCTCCACCGGCTTCGTGTTCTTCTGGTATGAGCTCTTCTGTAACCTCTTCCACCACATGAAGAAGGCGGACAGCTAGGCCCGAGGGCAGGAAGGGCAACCTCCCGAAGGAAGGCAGGCTCACCTACGATCTTGTGTTGCGCTGAGAGCTGCCGCCCGCTCCATCCCTGCCAGCCAGCGTGTCTGTCACCAGAAGGACAAGGAGAGCGCACAGGACTCGGTCTGTGGGGACACAGCCATGCTGGTCCGAGGAGTTTGCGGTGGCTTCTCTGTAGCCCATGCTCACAGGAAAGGCAGCAGCTGCTACCCTGTGTTCTTAGCCCCTTCCACCCAGAGAACTGTCCCTGCTCTGGGTGGGGCCGTGGCCGGAGCATGAAGGCTGGGATTGGGCCCTTGGCAGGGGCCTGGTCCTCACGTGTAGGCTCTTACTCCCACCAACTAATTTAATACACATTGAAGCTACAAGCACATTGCTTAATCTCACTCCCGTCTTCCCTTCCTCATCATCCCTCCTCACAAAGTGTGAGGGAGGGGACCGTTGCCTTCCTCAGATGCCATTTTTCTAAGTAGTTGTATCCCTCACGCAGCTTTGCTTCTAGTTCTGGGGGAAGAACTGGTCACTTTATAACCGCCCCCCCACCCGCACCCCATGCCCAGATCTTCATGTCTTAATTTCCACTCAGGCTGTTCTCTCCCCTGGACAACGGAGCACAGCTGAGGGCCTCTGGGGGGGGGGGGGGGGGGGGGGGGGGGTGGTAGGCAGGTCCCAGCAGCCTGAAGGCAGTGGGGGGTTGTGCTGATGGGAAGGACTGTGGGTGAAGATGGGGGCCCTTCTCCCTAGTCTACCTGGGATCACTCCTCTTGCATGGGGTGGGGGGAAGCTTACAGCTGAGCCAGTTGGCATCAGCTGCCCTCTCAGGGTGCCCCAAGGTGCTGTGTGTATCCTCTGTCATCCCTGAAGGGCCACAGCTCTGAAGCAGCCGTGTGAGCAGATGGTAGAAGGAAAGGGTTGGACAGACAGCCTGCTGAGGGCACAATTGGGGGCGGGGGGTGTCAGCACAAGAATTTACATCTACTCATCTGTGCACAGAGGAGACACTGCACTTAGGGGGACGGGGGTGAGAGGGAATTTACAGAACACAAGCACCACCCTTTCCACCCAGTTCTGCCCCCCTACGTACCCACACAGGGCAGCCCAGCCTGCAGGGTTGCCTGTGCAGGGGAGGCCAGCATGGAGGAGCACAGGAGTCCCCTGCAGGACTTTACCCTGCTCGGAGACTGGGATCTGGCTCCAGCCTTTGCAATGACTTAGGATGAAGGCACAGGCTGGGAGCAAGCCTGTGTGGGTGTCGTGTGGGTGTCGGACTCCTGTCATAGGAACTGTTTGGGCTCTGACCTGGGGCTTTGTGGTATGTTTGGGACCCTGACTCCTGAAGCTTCCCTGCTCTTGGCTGCTAATTCTGAAGATCTAGGCTGTGGGTAGCGTTTGGGGCACTGGAGGCCTGGGTTGGGGCTGCAGGAAGGCAGCTGCCTGAATGTATTTTTAAAGAAATCCCACTTGAGTGGAATAAAGTACGCTTTATTCTTTTCATCTCTTCTACTCATTACTTTCTTTTGCTGCAGCCGTCCTTCCTCATTTTTCTGGTGACCACTCCCGCCAGCTGTTTTAATCAGAGGCGAGAACTCTGGCAACAGGAAGTCGCCATGGACACTTCTTGTCCACACCATGAAAAGAGGCAATTCTCTTCCAGCCCCTTCTGGTTGCCCTTCTGCAACCCAGGGCCGACCTCAGGGAGGGCCCTAAGCTGCTAGGCCTATGCCTCTTTCCCAGCCCCAGCCAAGACCAAGCGAGGAGCTTAACCAACTTCGGGGTCACCCCCAGAACTTCGCGGGTCACAGGCTAGCAGGGGGATGGGGTTCTTGGGCTGGTCCACTGGTTTTCAACTTATTTTACAAGTACTGTTTGTACTTGGAGTAGGAGAGAAGGAAAGGGGAGCAGTGATCCAGCCGTTACAGGCACCCCTGCCTTCTCGCGTCGGGGGCAAGAGGCCACCACCTGTAAGTTCCTGCCCCCTCCAGCCATCACTGCCCTACCTCCGCAGGGTCTCTTTAAGTCTCCTCTTTGGAACCCGTTTTAGCCCGAGCCCCAGGCGTTGGGACGGGGTAGGGTGCCACCACTTGCTACCAATGGCTTCCTGTGGGCCGAGGAGTAGGTCTCGCCCGGCGCGGGCGAGTCGAGTGAGGGTGGGGACAGCGTCGCGGATGTTCCCCGTGGTACCGCCACTGACCTCCGAAGGACGAGCGGTGAGGACAGCGTCCCCGGGACTCCGGCAGGTGGCGCTGGCGAGACTGCTCCCGCCCCGCCCCGCCCCTCCCGAGCCGGGCCGGGCCCCGCCCCATCCACGCCGGGCTCCGCCCCGGCGCCGCGCTCGGAAATGACCTAAGCGGCTTCGAGGCCCGACCAGCCACTCCAGCTGCTGCTGCGCGGCGGCCGGGGTCGCGCGCACCATGCTCTCCGAGCAGCCTCCGGGCACGCGGGCGCGGCGCCGGCCCGGCAGGTGGGTTCCGACGCTCGTGCCGCCTCTCGCCCGCGGGACTCCGGACGGCGACCCTGCGCCGCCGGGCAGGGTGTTCCGGGTTTGGAGAAGCTGCCTGGCTCTGGAGACCCCAAGGTCGTCTCCTTTGACCAGCGGGGAGGCACCGCGTCCGGAGAGGGGACTCCCACAGGGACCGCCGCTGGGAGACGCGTCATCCCGCTCCTCTCTTCTTTAAGAGGAACGGTCCAGAATGGAGTTCAGGAATTGGGAGTCCTGAGTGGGCAGGACCGGGTTTCTGCCGCTCGGGAGGCGAGTTTAACCAGTCCGTCCCTGGGAGAAGTTGGCCGGGACGGCGGCAGTTCGGGCTCCCGCACCCGCCCACACAGGCCAGGCGGAGGGCTGGAAGGGCGGGTTTGGGGACTGAGAGGGACTCTGATTAAAGCCGAAGGAGGGGAGACGGGGCTTGGAACCCTGCTGAGACAGCTGCCCGGTGTCCCCAGCCCGGTCATTCGCCGAAGTCTGCTGGGCCAGCAGCTTCCAGACTGGCTTATATAGACAGGGCAAGTGTCTGATGTGCCCCCATCCACACCCCCAGCGCTGCGCACCCCACCCCAACATTGGTATGAGCTGAGAATAACCCTACCTCCTGTGGAGACAAGAGGGTAGGCACGTTCACCTTCACCTCTTTACGCTTGTGTAATCCCAGAAGCTACTGGGGTTCTTAAACTGAGCAGCAGGTGCCTGGCTGGTGCCCAGTCTCCACCAGAAGCCAAACTTGGTGGGCGTTCAGCCAACCGCCCAATGCGACGGACTGGCTGGGAGGACCTGTCTCAGTGTGCGGGCCAGCCCTGCCTGGGGCGTGCAGCATGGGAACCTGGCCCCACAGTGCACACCTGAGGCCTCTCCCTTGCCCCTCTCCTCCTCCCTAGGTGCTGTCATTAGTCCCACCCCAGTAAAGAGCTGCTGGGGCTGAATGGTCATGGGGGAGCCTGGTAGAGAGGAGTATAAAATCCAGTCTTTTGACGCAGAGACTCAGCAGCTGCTGAAGACAGCACTCAAAGGTGAGCATGGGCGCCCCCCTGAGCTGTACAGAATGGTCCAAAGTGTCAGGCCTGGAGACCTGAGTCTCATCCCAGAATGCCCAGCTGTCCCTTTGCTTTCTGAGAGCAGGAGCGAGTAAGTCACTCTTGGACTGGAGGACAAGCTACATTTAGACCAGCATTTCAAAGTGTGAATCATAGAGTCACCTCTCAGGCAGTAAAGCCATTTTTTAAAGTTCAAGTTCCCATGAAAGGGGCTGGAGCACAGAGAAGAGAGTCGTCTCCTGAGCCCTGACATTGGACCAGGTTTCAGCCACAGGAGGCTGTCTTGAATGTGCAGAGCTGGCTGACTTGGGACAGAGGATGGAGCGTTGTGCTTGGCAGAGGAGATGTAGTAATTGGCCTGGATTTGTGCCTTCTGCAGCACCCAGAAGTTTGACTCAGCTAACAATTAGTAATGCCCATCACATGCCAAGCTAAGCCTGTTGGGGAGGCCCTGCCTGGACCGCTCTTGTCAGGGTTCATGTATTAGAAGAACACTGTGCATTGTTAAGAACACTTTCTTCCGTGAAATTGCTGTCAAGTTGTTCAGTGCTCCTTCCTCAGCCTAGTGCCAGGAAATGATGTGTGCCCTAAAAAAACTGGCATTCTTTGATTAGTCTGTAGTGGCCACATAACCCTTCTGGTTTCCTCCGAGTGGGCCATCAGGCTCACGGTAGAGCTGCTCCTGTGTGTGGTTACTTCTCCATGTATCTTCTGGTCTCTTTACACGTCAGGTTTATAATGGGAGTGCTCTTTTGTAAGTATCTCCCATCCCTGTAGAAGCAAATAGAGGCAAATGTGGTAATTCAGCAGCTCTGGATTCCCACCTGTCTCTACCCCAGATCCAGGTGCTGTGGACTTGGAGAAGGTGGCCAATGTGATTGTGGACCATTCTCTGCAGGACTGCGTCTTCAGTAAAGAAGCAGGGCGCATGTGCTATGCCATCATTCAGGTTGGCCGGGACTGGTAAAGCGGAAGATGCTTTGAGAAAGACCTCAGCACAGGGCAGAAAGCCTGGCCAGCAGGGCAGAGATGCACAGGGCTCCCCTCGGGTGGAGAGAGATGGACAGGAGGGTCCTCTGTCACCGAAGCTTGGGTGAGGGTTGCCATGGCACCGCCCTCTGCTCACCATCCTTTCCCTGGCTCACAGGCTGAGAGCAAGCAAGCAGGCCAGAGTGTCTTCCGACGGGGACTCCTGAACCGGCTGCAGCAGGAGTACCAGGCTCGGGAGCAGCTGCGAGCCCGGTCCCTGCAGGGCTGGGTCTGCTATGTCACCTTTATCTGCAACATCTTTGATTACCTGAGGGTGAGGCCCCGGTAGTCACCCTGTGCAGCAGAGACAGCCTGTCTCCTTCAGCCACTAAACCAGTGCTCTGGTCCCCACTCTCCCCCCACAGGTGAACAACATGCCCATGATGGCCCTGGTGAACCCCGTCTATGACTGCCTCTTCCGGCTGGCCCAGCCTGACAGTCTGAACAAGGAGGAGGAGGTGGGTGACCCGTTCGGACAGCTGTGGAGGGGGGGCAGTCTCAGATGCCTGTTGTCCATGGAGGCATCCGAGAGCATCACTTCTTAGGGTGGGAGCCTGGTGGGGACGTGCGAGGCCTGCCTCAGTTCCAGGATAAGCTGCCAGGCCTGAAATTTATCCAGAACAGAGCAGCCAAAACCTACAGGCTCAGAGGCTTTGTCCCCAGTAGGAAAGCTAACCTGTGATAAGAATCCAGCTGTGGATACACATGGCCCAGAAACCCATCAGTTAGGCAGGTGAGGAGAGGGGTAGAAAGGCTGGGTTAAGTGGCAGCTTACAGAGAGGGCCTGCACCCAGCCTGGCCCAAGAGACCTTAGGTAAGTCCTGAACTGGTCTCCTTTCACGTAAAATGTGGCTAATACCCACCAGGTGGTGTGAGGATGACAGGAGAAAATGAGCATATGGGGCCAAGCACGGAACCCTGCAAGCGCTCCGTTCACGGCTGCTCGGTCATGGGCTGGCACTGCCTTGGGGGTCACCTCCCACTGCCCTCCCCCACAGGTGGACTGCCTGGTGCTCCAGCTGCATCGGGTGGGGGAGCAGCTGGAGAAGATGAACCGACAGCGCATGGATGAGCTCTTTGTCCTGATCCGGGATGGCTTCCTGCTCCCAAGTGGCCTCAGCTCCCTGGCCCAGCTGCTGCTGCTGGAGATCATCGAATTTCGGGCAGCCGGCTGGAAGACGACCCCGGCTGCCCACAAGTATTACTATAGCGAGGTCTCCGACTAGGCCTCCCAGTCAGGCTGCCGCACCAGAAGCACCGGCCTCTCACCTACCCGACTTCCTGCCTCTCCCAAAGACTGTCCTTCCAGACTTTCAACAGCTCCTGAGCGGTTTCCCACTTATGCTGTGGTCCTGCCCTGAGCACCTTCCCTTCTGGATTCGGGAACTGGGGAAAACACCAAACAGACTTGCCCCCCACTGTCCCATCACCTCCAACCTGGGCCAGGCAGAGAAATGCAGCTTCTAAGAACCACTGCCTTGTGTAGCCACTGGTGCAATAGCCATCTTGGTGCCTCAGTTTCCCCATCTGTAAAATGGGTACCCATAGCTACCGGTGGGATACTTTGGGATATCAAGGGGCAGAGCACAAGTCCCACCAGAGAGTGCTTTTTACATTTTGTACAAGGACCACTTCGGAAGCAAACACATTTCTAGTCGGTTTTAGTAAATGGCAGCACCCCATCACATGCTACATCAGTTCAGGGTGACAGTTTTCTAATAAAGCTTTTCTAACATTAAAACTGCTTCCTTTCGTATCATCCTAAGTTCTACCCCCGAATTGAGGGGAGAGACTGGATGGGCCCTAAGTTTCCTGCAGGAAATCTAAAGTGGTATGTTCCTTCATTGTAAGGAGATGGGATAGGAAGAGCAAGTTCTAGGCCCGAAAGAAAGGACTAACCAATACATGTGTTGCTCCATCCTTATGAGGCCTGCCTGCCCTGAAAAAGGAACGACATCCTTAACCCTTAAGTGTTTCATTACTTCTTGCAGCAAAGAGCCCCGGGGTCCTCCCAGGGCCCCTACCCTCCCTCTACCACCAGCGGTAGTGAGCCAGCGCACGGTTGGCCTCGGCCATCTTGTGCATGTCATGCTTCTTCTTGATCACAGGGCCCTGGTTGTGAAAAGCCTCCAGCAGCTCATGGGACAACTTCTCCGGCATCAGCACCCGCCGGTGCTTCTTCTCCCGGCACTCAGTAATCATCCACTTCATGGCCAGGAAGCGACGGCGCCGGTCAGCTAGTGGCACGGGGACCTGAAGGAGACAAGACGTGGGCAAGTTAGTCCAAGAACTTGCCAGGCCTGCAGCCTCCTTCCTCCCTAAGCTGTAAGGGGTAGCCACAGGTTCCCTCTGACCCAGCCCTGGCAACGCTCCTGAGAAGAAGGGCCTCGCTTCTCCTCTTGTGAGTTACCCACACCCGAGTGACCTCAGTGTAGCAGACACAAAGGCGTTCATTGAGCAAATGCTCATTAAGCACAGACCTCTTTCACCTCTAAATGGAACCTTAGCCAAGTTGATACAAACATCAACTGGGAAAAGCCCCATCGAGCTGGGGTGACTCAGCTAACTCAGATCACAGGTGCCTATAAACACAATCCTCTTGTCCAAAAATTATCTGCTAGACCACCACTATATACCAGGTACCACACAAGACCCCAGGGACACAGTCATTAACGAGAGTCTCTTCCCTTGTGAAGTTTATGTTAAAAAAGCAGATGATGGGTGCCTGGGTGGCTCAGTCGGTTAAGCGTCCGACTTCGGTTCAGGTCATGATCTCACGGTTTGTGGGTTCAAGCCCTGCATCGGGCTCTGTGCTGACAGCTCAGAGCCTGGAGCCTGCTTCAGATTCTGTGTCTCCTTCTCTCTGCCCCTCCCCCACTCATGGTGTCTTTCAAAAATAAAACAAATTAAAAAAAAAAAAAAGATGAGAACACTGGCTTATAACAATGATGTATAATTAAGTGCAGTAACAGACCCCTCATTCAGTTCAGGAAATGGTGATGAAGCATCAGTTACAGGTCAAGCGCTACTCTAGGCACCGGGAGATGAAGAGGAGTTATAAACACAGTCCCTCACTGCAAGAAGCTTACAATTTAAAACAGGGCATAGTGGACAGAATGGGGGTGGGGTGGGCTTCCAGAAAAAGTAATTCGGATGATTCTTTGCTCTCTTCCCCTCCCATCTTCGGCCTGTGAGTTTTACACTAGGACTCCGACGAGCAGATTCTGACAGAACCTAGTCCCTATAAAACTATCAATCTTGGCCTTGCTCTGGACCCTCCCCCTCTCAAGCACCCCCCAACCATCTTGTTTCATGGGTGGGCAGCCCTGCGTTCCGGCCCTGACCACTCACTTGGTAGAAATGGCCGCCTCTGAGGATGGGTACCAGCCCAATCACAGGCTCACAGTTTTTCAGTGCTTGGTGGAAGATGGTATAGGGGTTGCGTTCGATGGATGTCCGTTCCTCTGCAGAGGCAGCATGGTACTTCTCAAACTGCTTCCTTTTCACAGCTTCCAGAGTCTGCAAAGGCATACATTGAAAGACACCGCACCAGCCTCCCTACAGGGTTTTCCCAGTTGAGCTAGTACCTTGCCGTTTACTCCTCCCATCCTGCTCTCCTACAACAGTGCAGCTCCTCTCTCAGAACTTCTAAGGCAAAGTTCCTAAGTGCCTCCCTCTTTCTGAGCGAGGACCAGGCAAACAGGCCAAGATTTGTGATTGGGGGAGTGAATGGTGGTGGCCGACTCCTGCAGGATGTATTAAAGTCACCACCTCCACCCATACATAGGAAGGTCATTCTAATGGCAGGTATGTGAATTTGTGCTTTTTTTATGCTAAAGTGAAAGCCACATACAAAGCTGTAAGAAAGCAGACGGGAGACGAGCTGCTTACCTGCGCCATGAGGGATCTGGCCAGGACTTTGTTTCCTCCTTTCATTATCATGTTGGTGAATTTACTTCAAGAAGAAAAGCAACACGTTTAGGTTTCCAAGGCCTAGGATTCCACAGAATCCTAACTGCAGACCCTCCCTGGTATAGTCCCAGTCTGTGGAACAGAAGTATTTGCTTCCATCTGACCTGATCACTGGGTCTTCAAACACAGAGCTTGTTTTCGACGCTGGGGCAGCTTTGATATGCTGAGTCTTCCTGAGTTCCCGCTCATACTTCTCCTCCTCCGTCAGCTCTGCCAATGGCTTACGGTAATATTCTTTGTCAACCTGTGGATCCTTGTATTCAGGACCATAGCGGCTCCCCCTCACCTGGGTTAGCCTAAGAGGGGGGGAAGAGGAAGAGGCGGGCAAAAGTTGACCCCACAAGAGAAAAGGCCTTACTTACTAGGCATGTTTGCCAACCCGTCGAGGAGAGAGAGGCAGGGACAGCGTTAGGCAAACCTGAACGCAGTATTTCTGGCTCTTGTCCCAAGAGGTAAGTAAACTCCCCCCAAAAAGGCCAGGAAAGTCTCCCCCTCGTCAAGTGCCAACGGTAAGGAGAGCCTCCTGAAATCACAGGATAGGCGCCCCGCCTAGGCAGCTCTCCCCCAACCTCTCCCAACACAGAAAATCCCAGCGCTGAGCTCTTTCGTAAGACCGCGCTTTCAGCTTCCAATCAGAACCCCATCGCCGGAACAATCACGAAACCTTCACACTGGCCCAAAGTCACGCAGCTAATTCAGAGTCTTGGACCCAGGTGTCCTGGCCCGCAGGCTCTGTCCAGGTCCCCGCACGGTCCGCTTGTGGCCCTTTCCTTCCCTGCAGGTCTCTCCGTGAAGACCCAAGCGGCCCCCCGGCTTCCCGCCGCCCTCCTACCCTGGAAACCGCAGGAGACGATTCCGTACGCCCAGCGCCAGAACCGGCCACCCTCGCGCAGCCTTCACCGCGGGCGCAGCCATCTTGGCTGGCCACAAGGACCCCAACAGGGCCGTCCTCGGCGTGCCTGAGCGAGGGACGGCAGGCGGGGAAAAAGCTCCACAGGGTCCTAAATCTGTGCGTCACCCTGTTAGTCCGGACGTTAAGAGTCTCTCACTCCGAGGTCCAAAGGGAAGAAGCGAAAGGAAACATTCGGCTTCTCATCCGTCGCAGTCTGATTCGACCGTCGGCGGCGGGGCTCTCTCCTCTCAGGCCCCATGCACGCCCCGCCCCGGCTCATCTCTTGCAAGTTCTCGCGAGGTTTGAGGCCGCAGGGCCGGCCCGGGCGGCTGCAATATGGCGGAGGCGGAAGGGGAGAGCCTGGAGTCCTGGCTGAGTGAGTAGCCGCGGCCGCTTCTGTCTGTCCTCGAGCCCCCTCGCCGCCCCCGCTGCCCCCCCTACACCTCCTCCCAGGGCCCAGTGGCGGCGTCTCCTAGCAGCTCGCGCTTCGGCTTGCCCTCGCCGCAAGCTGTCAACGATCACGCCCCTTCCCCAGCAGGGCGCCCGGTCCCCCTCCCGGCGCCTCCTCCCACTGCTGCGCGCGGCGGCGGGAGCTGCGTACTGTCCCGGCCCCGCGGGGTGCGGAGAAGCGTCAGCTAAGTGCTCCCGGCTGACATGCATCGGCGATTTGGGGACATTGTGGTGGGGCCCCGCTTCTCAGACCCCCGTGCCTCAGTCTCAGACCGAGGGAAAAGCCGCGGATTGGGGCTGAAACTTCGGGAGCGGTGGGCACCAGTGAGTATACACATACTGCTTCAGAATTGCGACCATGTATTTGAGAAGTGGCCGCTTCGCTGAGGCAGAATGTTTGAAGTGAGAATAATCCAAAGTAGGGTAAAGAACAGAGCTCTATTTTCCTGCAGCGGCCAAAGCTTGGTTATGTCTGTGTTGGGAGACACACACACTTGAACACCTTAACGAGTCATCGTCGATAGCATACTCTGAGCAAAGCTGAGAAACACAGCCTAGTGCTGTAGTTAGAGCGGCCTTTGCTCTAATTGCTAAATCATATTTCTGTTAAGGAAATACAGGTTAACCTTGTTAGCAGGTAGTACTCTGCTGAAGGGTTAATAAGTTAACTTTCCTATGGGCTAGAAGAGGCCCTTGGAGGCCTCTTTAAGTGAACACAGATTGGGCAGGATGGTGACAGGTAGGATGCCTAGAGATTGCCTTGCGCAGAGACCTCTTATGTACCAGAGCCTCCAGGCTGTTTCCTCCAATGGCCTGAGCTTTCTTAATAAGAACCCCCCTTCAGGTTGTTGAACCCAGGTTACATTTGCAAAATCTGCAGTTGCAGGCAGGTCACAGTCTTCTGTATATATGGAACTGTTCTCTAAGGAGCTCAAAGCACTCCAAAGACACTCATTTAATTCATTTATCAAGTATCCTAGTGAAGCAGGTACTAATGGCACCATTTCACAAAAAGAGGACACCCTGACTCTAATCAAACCACTTGTCCAGAGACATCTAACCAGATATAGATATAACTACACTGGAATTGGATGTTGTTGTTGTTTTTTAAGTTTATTTATTTTGAGAGAGAGAGAGAGAGAGAGAGAGAGAGAGAGAGAGAATGAATCCCAAGCAGGCTCTGTGCTGTCAGTGCAGAGCCCATCCCAGGGCTCAATCCCACGAACCGTGATAACATGACCCGAGCTGAAATCAAGAGTCAGATGCCCAACTGACAGAGCCACCCATGGGTCCCTGAAATTTGTTTGATTCACGAATATGAATAGGGACGTTGAAGTAATTTGACTTAAGCTGAGTTTAATAGACTAGATTTAGAGTTATATTTTGAAATAGGAGAGGGACAGACCTGTTTTTGAGGGAGAGTAGAGATTGTGAGTGGGGGAAGGACAATGGTGTCTGTAGACTTTAGAGCTGATACTGGCCTTTGATTTTTCCCATTAGAGTGACATTAGGGGCAGTGTTCAGATTCCTTCCATTCTTATCCGTCATTCACCTTCACAGTTCTTGTGACTTATTGGTGTGAACTTGGCCAGGTGAACGAACCAGTGCTTGGGGTTTAGCACTATTTTAGTCTAGGTCCTTGTCACTCTGTGGATTGCCAGATTTATTATAGAAGCCTCTACTGGTCCCAGTGCTTCAGGTGTCTCCCCACGTCCCTTCTGTCCACTTGGCATTCTGCTCCCAGAAGAGCACTTCTGTGGAATCAGGTCGTCCCACTGCCGCACGCCTCCTGCCGCCTCTTGGTGGCTTCCTGAGCGTCTTCTTGCTTTGCTAAGTCAGATGTGTTCTTGTCCCATCAGCACACATTGCTCTCCTTCCCTGGAAACCCTGTTCTCCTTTGCTTAACTGAATGCTTTAAAACCCATCCCAGATTCTCCTTGTCCACGGACTGTCTCTTGATGACTTCAGCCTTTTCTGAATTCCTGTCATTACTATAATCAGTCCATAAGAAATACCTGTTATGTGGGGCGCCCGGGTGGCTCAGTCGGTTAAGCATCCGACTTCAGCTCAGGTCATGATCTCACAGTTGGTGGGTTCAGGCCCCCCGTCAGGCTCTGTGTTGACAGCTCAGAGCCTGAAGCCTGCTTCGGGTTCTGTGTCTCCCTCTCCCTCTGCCCCTCGTCTGCTCATGCTCTGTTTCAGTCTCAAAAATAAGTAAACATAAAAAGATTTTTAAGAAATACCTGTTATGTGAGGTATTATGAAAATTAATTAAGTTCAATCTGTCTTTGCCTTAAGTTCGGTAAAGGTGATCCTGGAGTGGATAAAGCATTATTAAAAAGATACAGGTACAAGGCAAGAACTGTAAATGCTAAAATGCAGGCAGTTTCTTCAGGAAATTGGGGAGAAGTGGAATGGAAACGTGATTCTGTCCGTGAGGAGGTAGCATTTGATCCAGGCCTTAAAGACTGGGGAAAACTGGCTAAGAAAACACTGGACGGTGATGTAAATAGAGAAACCATATAGGAACAGGTTTTTGGCTGGTTCAGGCAGGTAGTTCCAGTAGGAGTGTGGTGGGAGAGAAATCTGGGAAGTTAGAACCAAATTCTGGAAAAGCTGGAATTCCAGCTCAAAAAGCTTAAATTTCGACAGTTATCAGGTCCCCGTTCTTACCATCTCTCGTGAAATCAGTGTTTTACAAGGGTTAGTATAGGGGTTTTATATAGGATGGCCAGGAGAAATTCAAGAAGCAGGTGAAGAAGGGGTTGGGGTAGGGGCAGAGGTAAGAAAGGAAGGAGAGATTTAAAAAGATTTTAAGGGGGGTGGCTTAGTCGGTTAAGCGTCTGACTTTTGATTTTGGCTCACTGTGAAATCAAACCCCATGTCGGGCTCTGTGGTGACAGCATAGAGCCTGCTTGGGATTCTGTCTGCCCATTCCGTGCTTGTGCTTGCTGGATAAATAAATAGACCTTGAGAAGGAAGGGACCCTAGGTTGATGGAAATGGGTAAGAGGGAAGGAGTCAGCAATGGGGGTTCAAATCCGGATGCCTGGATGTGGGGGCAAAAGGAGTTTTTGAATGATGGCACCATTTTTCTTTAATTTTTTTAATGTTTTATTTATTTTGGAGAGAGACAGCGTGAGAGGGGGACAGAGGATCCAAAGTGAACTCCGTGCTGACAGCAGTGAGCCCAGTGTGGGGCTCGAACTCATGAACCGTGTGATCATGACCCGAGCAGAAACCGAGTCGGATGTTCAACCAACTGAGCCACCCAGACACCCCATGATGGCACCATTTATAGAAATAGGGAAGTCAGGAAGGAGAAGTAATGAGCTTGTTTTAAAACTTGTTTCTGTAACAAATCATATACTCTAATTTTTTGCTCTGGTTATTTTGCACGTGTTGCACCAACAGAGTATAACCTCCTCAAGGCTAGGCTGAGTCTTGGACTTTTTCTGTAGTCCCTCTATGGCCAAATGCTCTGTACTTAGTTTTCCTTTAGTTACGTTATTGATTGATTGAATAATATAGTACAATACAGTTGATCTGTGTAGTTAATTTTCTGTGAGCACTTAACAAAGACTTGGTGACTAAGGCCCTCTTGATTCAAGACCCTAGCACTGAAGGCTGACTCTTGATTGCTTTTCCATCCTGTATTCTTGCCTCTCTTAATCTCTAAGTAACATGTTACATAGAATTTGTCATGTGTGAAATGTTTGAGCTGTGTTGGGATTGGGTAGCCAGTGTTGCCCCTACTTGAACCATCCCCACTTGACCTTTTGAGGCCCCACAACAGTCAAAACTAGTGTTGGAACTAAGCTGAAAAATGAGAGCAGAAAATCTAGATGCACAGACACACAAGAGAATAAGGCTTTCAAGAAAGACCTGAAAATAGAAACCTTGAGTCAAAGTAGAGTCCAGGGCTAGTTCTAGAGGGTGGGGTCGACAGGTGAGGCTGTGCTGTCAGCTCTGTGCCAGGTAATAGAGCTTGTTTTGTGGGTGGAAAGTTGTGTGCATCTGCTGGAGGGAGGCAGTGGGCAAATGGAGAGATCGAGTCACCCAGAAGTATCCCCAGTTTTCTTCCAGTTCCTAAGGATGCTGTGGTCAGCTTCCTGAGTAGGCTGGAGAGCTGGAGCAGATACTCAGAACCAGGACTGACCATTGCTGACCAGGGGCTGTTTGTGCCCACATGTAGGCAGAGAGCTCCCTGCAGAGTTGCAGTAGAAAGGTCTGTCCAGATGAAAGGAAGTGGGATTCCGGAGAAGTTGAACCCAAGTGAGAAGGGAGTGGGCGTATACTTGCAAGCAGAAGTGCTACAAGAATTACAGGCGGCCTGGGGAGAACACGTGTGGTGACGGTCCATTGCTCATGCACGTGTGGGGGCAGGGGAGCATCCGTGCAGCACTCCCCGCCGTCCTTTCCCAGTTGTGAACAGTGCAAGTGAATGTGTTAGTCTTTCTTACGCCGTGAAGTATGTGACTCTTCTCAAGATGATAATAGCAGCGATGGGAGGGGTATGGCTTCTCAGACCATCTTCTTTTTGCATCCTTCAGCTTCTTGATGTCATGTGAGAACTTTAAGCATCTCAAATGATGGGGATTAGTAACACAGCCATGCTAACACCTGAGAAGGTATCAGGCAACTGATGGGAGAAACATGGGGCTTCTGGAAGGCGACAGCTTGTAGGTCACCATGGCAATAAATAGCCCCTCTTGACGGAATTAAATTAATTTGCTTCCTTCCTAGCTTGACATTTTAAAGGGCCTGCTAATTCTCTCTTCATGATTGAGGACAGACATTTCTCTTTTCCTCCAAATAGGAGCTCAAAGCATCAGAATCTTGTTGCGATCAGAGCAGAAACACTGCCAGGCACGCGCGCTGCGTCTGTGGGTCCTACGCGCCTTCCCTCCGCCTCCGGGTGGCGTCTGCTGACTTCTTGCACCTCAGAGCCCCCTTTGGGGCAGGGTGGGGGTGGGGAGATGCTGGGAGGCCTTGTTAGGATTTGGTCACGGAGCAAGTGATTTTTGATATTAGGAAAAAGGAAGTTAAGAAAACACAGTCACGAGAAACCAGAATTCAAGAACTTCTGATTGTGTGGAGGGGCTTTTTCGAGGTTCTCTTGCCCTGCTTTTGGCACTTGTGGAAGTGTGTGGGAGCATGGGGATTTAAAAACGATTTACGCCTTCAGCCTTCCATTCCTCTTCTGAACCTGAAGTCCTAAATTTAGCAAATAGCTTGAGAGTGCTTTCTGGAAGAGGCAGACTCCAAGATCTGAATCAGAGGTGGGAACACCCTTAACCACCCCTAGCAAGGTTCTGGGGGATAACAGGGGAGAGGGGACCCCACCAAATATTAGGAGACTTGACATTTAGCACGTGGGTTTTAAACCCTCAGTGATCCCTCTGAGAACTCTCCAACACTTGTCTTTGTCCTTAATCATAGGAGACCACTTATTTTTTTATTCTTTTATTATTTTCAAAAAAAAATGTTTCAAGTTTCTTTCTTTGTTTTGAAAGAGAGAGAGCGAGAGCGAGCAGGGAAGGGTCAGAGAGAGAGAATCCCAAACAGGCTCCTCACTGTTTGCACAGAGCCAGATGTGGGGCTCTAACTCACAAACCGAGAGATCATGACCTGAGCTGAAATCAAGAATTTGATGCTTAACTAACAGAGCCACCCAGGTGCCCCATAGAAGGTCATTTAAACTGTAGGGGCGGTCTGTATCTGCGGTCCTGGGGATGGAGCACGATGATTGGTGTTCAGTAGGGGCTCATTAAATATTAGTTTCACTTAAAAGGATGACATCGTGGGGGTGCCTGGGTGGCTCAGTCGGTTAAGCGTCCGACTTCAGCTCAGGTCATGATCTCACACTCTGTGAATTCGAGCCCTGCTCGGGCTCTGTGCTGACCGCTCAGAGCCTGGAGCCTGCTTCAGATTCTGTGTCTCCCCCTCTCTCTGCCCCTCCCCTGCTCATGCTCCGTCTCTCTTTGTCTCAAAAATAAATAAAAAGATTTAAAAAAAAATTTTTTTAAAGGATGACATTGTGTATAATTTAAAAAACATTTAAAGCGTTAAGGAAAGTTGGGTCTTGAAAAAATGTTTGAAGGGTACATAGGAAATACATTTCCTAAGTGTGTATATATATATATATATATATTTTTTTTTTTTATCAAGTATCACCTGACTTTAATTTCTCCAGGAAACACTTCTTGATAACTCCTACTTGCTTAATAGCTTATTTTTATGTAACTAGAATTATTTATACTTATTTGTTACATTAAACATTTTTGCGGATATCAGTTTGAAGATTTTTGTCATTTGTGTTTATAATTATTCATCTGTACTATCGACCGTGGTCAACTCTAAGCTTTGCAAGGCTGAGAATTTGTTTTCCCTTTCATCTGTGACTTTCAAAATACTGGACTGACCTGTTGAGGATTTTCTTATCAGAAAAGAAATGTGGAAACAAACTTAGCTTCACATCAATGCCTAAAAATTGTTGGAACACTTTCCATTGTGTCCTCAATTGTCCTCCGCTTTGCTCTGTCCCAAGATAAAGCCACCAATCCTTCCAACCGCCAGGAGGACTGGGAATACATAATTGGCTTCTGTGATCAGATCAACAAAGAGCTTGAAGGGTGAGTCTCAAAGCCGTTGGGAGGCAAGTGGGAGAGAGCTGACTGTAGAAGTAAAAACTGGCCAAGGAGGGCCAGTCACGTGGTCCCAGGGTCAGTGCCTGAACGCAGGGTCTGCTTGTCTCCCAGGCCACAGATCGCTGTCCGACTGCTGGCCCATAAGATCCAGTCTCCACAGGAATGGGAGGCAGTCCAGGCCCTGACGGTATGTGGTTTCATTGCGATGGTGGATTTCAGTGAGCCCAGGCCTTTCCTCATGCACCCACTGGGTTCTCTGGGGTTTTCGTGGCTCACGTCCTAAGGCAGCTGGAAGTCCCTGATACTAGATCTATCTGGAGCGCGTTCTGTAAACTGTCCCACGAATGCGTATGACTGAAGTGCAGTCCCTGCACCATGGCCACCGGTCTTGTGGGAGAAGCTGAGTGGCTAAGGGAAGGAGCCAGAGGCAGGAGCCCTGAGCCCAGGGTGGAGCCCAGAGGCGGCTTCTTGAAGAGATGCTAACAGCTGTGTTGCCAGTTAAGAGTTAGCCAACTAAAGGAAAACGAGGCAAGTAAAAAGTTGTTCTGTAGCTAAAAATGACGCTAGCTCCTGCTGAAGGCACCACTGACAGGTGGAGCTTAGTGTTTATTCAGAGGGGACAAGTGTGGCACTGAGCCAGAGGTGGCTGAGCTCACAGGATTCCTAGGTTCTCCCCGACTTCAGCCAGGTCATGCATGGGAAGGGCGCTCAGATGGCTCACGTGCACACCTCTGTTGCGTTCACTGCAGAGAGAAGGCCTTATAAAACAATGCTTCTCAACCTGGAGTGGGTTTCCTCTCCAGGGGACCTGTGGCAGTGTCTAGAAGCACTTTTGGGTGTCACGTGTCATGGGGCATTACTAGTATCTAGTGACTAGAGGCCAGGGATGTTGCTGAACATCTTACAATGTGCAGGACGGGCTTCCACAACAAAGAATGGCCCAGAACGTCAGTAGCGATATGCTGGAAAACCCCTGCTTTACAAAGTCAGAAGCCAAAAAAGGGAACACTGGGGTGGAGCTCTCCTGGGCATAAACCGCAGGCCCCAGGGCCCCAGGAAGCACCGAAAACTTAAGGTAGTTTATGTGCCTCAGAAGGAAAATCGATGGGAGCAGGGAGAGAAAATATGTCTTTGAAAAAGAAAACTGTTTAAATATTATCTTCCATCTTCCCCAAACATTGATCAGCTTATAGCAAGAGCCCTGGACCCAGAGTCAGAGAAACTTTCTGTGTCTGGGCCTCAGTTTCCTCATCTAAATGATGAGGGCGGAATCTTGCAAGCAGGCACTTTCTACGACAGACATTCAACTGTCTTGGTATCTGGGTCCCAGTGCTTTGTTCTTTAGTTCCTATTCGGTTCCGCAGAAGAGGTTTAAGGGGCCCAAGGTGTCCGTGATCCTGTTGCCCTGATGCTCCGGGGGGGGGGGGGGGGCCAGTGCACACAAACTTCCCGATCGGTTTCTTCCTTGTGAAGGTCTAGTCACTGTGATCTATGTGCAGGGTCCTGGCTGAGCGCCAGCTCCGACCCTCACCCGCACTGAGCACCTCCCCTCCATGTGGCTGTAGGTGCTGGAGGCGTGTATGAAGAACTGTGGCAGGAGATTTCATAATGAAGTAGGAAAGTTCCGGTTTTTGAATGAGTTAATCAAAGTCGTCTCTCCAAAGGTCAGTCAGTGGCGGTTTTCTCATTTCTAGGAACTCCTTTCGTGTTCCTCCCCCTCTCCCGTCTTACTGGCTTCACCTTGCAGCCGGCATCTCCACAGAGCTGTCTTTAGAGAGCTGTCCACATCTTGTCCTCAGAGAGCTAGGCCCTGAGTGTAGCAGGGTGACCATGAGGCCACAGGGACAGGCAGCCCTCTGATGGACTCCTGGCCTTAATGTGACAGGTGATGTGGCCGCAGGTGTTAACGCGCACCCTGGCTGGGGGGGGGAGGGGGGCTCCTGGGACCGCGGTCACTTTTCTTTGGTCCGTCTTCCGTAGGTCTAAGGAGTTACTCTTCTCATCACTCAGCCGCTCAGCTTCTGTTGCTCGCTGGTGTTGCTTCAGCTCTAGGCACCACTTAAAGCACAGGGAGCAATTTTTCATACTTCAGACATTCTCATTAATTCCCCTGAGATAAGTTGCCATTGTTTCTGGGAGATTGTGCATGGAAACTCCCTGTCTGAGCACAGACTGTAGCCCTGATAGATCCTGCTCTGCCACGGTGGTGTCCTTCTATGTCACACACACCGGACACCTGCCGCTCTGGGACATGCCTGAAGACTGGGGCTAACCAGCCACCTTTCATTGCCGTGAAGAGAGCTTTCCCATGGTCTCTGCCTCTGACACCAGTTACGAGGTTTTTCCCTAATTTCCTTTTGCCTCTTAGTACCTGGGGGACAGGGTGTCTGAGAAAGTGAAGACCAAGGTGATCGAGCTGCTTTACAGCTGGACATTGGCCCTGCCAGAAGAAACAAAGATCAAGGATGCTTATCACATGTTGAAGAGACAGGGTATGTGCTTACCTTCCCTCGGCCTCCGAGCAGCCCCAGAGGCTGGTTAAGGCCAGGAAGAATGAGGGGGTGTCTGCCATCCCCTCCTGAAGGGAAGATCCTGGGAAGGGCTCAGCTGCGGTTTGATAGGTTGAGATGGTCCTCACCCCTTGCAGGTCCTGGTCACAGGGCTGTGCCCGCCCTCGTTGTGTGAGGAACGGCCACAAGGTGACCCCAGCCTGAGCAGACACTCCGCCCCCTTATGTTCCCTTTCAGGCATAGTGCAGTCTGACCCACTGATCCCCGTGGACAGGACACTGATCCCCTCTCCACCGCCTCGTCCCAAAAACCCTGTTTTTGATGATGAGGAGAAATCCAAGGTAAAGTGCATCCCAGCCGATAGCGTCCTCAGATGAGGCGTGGGCTCACTCAGTGCCACGGGGGCTCCGGTTCCTCTGCGGTCTCCCAGGTGGGGTGTTACCTTTCCCTTTACCTTCGGTACCTCCTCTTCCAGCTTTTAGCCAAGTTGTTGAAAAGCAAAAACCCAGATGACCTACAAGAGGCCAACAAGCTCATCAAGTCCATGGTGAAGGAAGTGAGTGGGCCCTGGGCCTTGGGGCGGAGGAACTCTTGACCACAGAACAATAGTCCCTTCCCCTGGTGTGAGGCCTGCTGCTTGCCCTTGCCCCCAGCCCTCACCTGGAGAGGCCAGAGAGCGGGCGGCGCGCTGGAGCTTCTGGGGGGAGAATGGACTAGAGGAGCAAACCTGGATGGGGCCAGCCTGGGGGGTAGGGCGGGCCGTTATTTTAAAAGAAAAAGTGCGTCAGGACTGGGACTTGTGTTTCCCAAGAACCGTGCATGAAAAGGAGCTTCCACTGGGACTGGCCTCTGCGCGTGTCCTCTGGTGCAGTCCTTGCTGTGGGGCATCAGGGGCCGTGGGATGAGTCTAGTTAGCTTTTTCTCCTTGATCATCTTCGATACAGGACGAGGCACGGATCCAGAAGGTGACCAAGCGTCTGCACACTTTAGAGGAGGTTAATAACAACGTAAAGCTGCTCAATGAGATGCTGCTTCATTACAGCAAAGAGGATTCTTCAGAGGCAGATAAAGAGCTCATGAAGGTAGGCGCGTCTCCGGGGGGCTGGGCTCTGGGAACGGGGGCCAGCCTTTGCTCAGTACCTGCCATTCCTCATTAGTCAGCACGGCAGCCGGGTGGCGGTGGGAGCAGTGACACCCCCATTTTACACGAGCTGTGGCTAACTCAGGCTGGAAGAGCCGTGTGTACACCCGAGTCTGTGTGACCCCGCGGACCCACCATCAGGGCTCACTTCTCTCCACCTCAGGGACATTTGGGTAGAGAGACCCACCCTGTGCCCCTGACGCTGCTGCACCTTAGTCCTTGGTCACATAGATGCTCTGAATTCTGAGGCATGTGCTCACCTCGGGGACAGGAAGGGACACACTCCCACTGGTCCTAAGCAGACCTTTCGGGTGATCCACCGTGGTGACAGCTGGGAGCAGGAAGATGTGTGCTCTGAGCCCGGTTCTGCCAGTAACTGACCATGGCACTAGAGGAGCCCCCTGAGCGTCTGGACGTGAACACCGCACTGGAGGATTTCCAAGGGACTTTGTAGCTCTCATTTTTAGGTCTGGGACTCTTTCAGGAGCTGTTTGATCGGTGTGAGAATAAGAGGCGGACATTATTCAAACTAGCCAGTGAGACAGAGGACAATGACAATAGTTTGGGTGAGTTCAAGAGTAGTTGGCAAGGATGACCCAGGAATGTGGGTTTGGCCCGGAGGCGTGGAGTGGGGGAGTGTCATGGCCTGGAGTGAGAAGTACCTCTTTTCTGCTCTAGGGGACATCCTCCAGGCCAGTGACAACCTCTCCCGGGTCATCAGCTCTTACAAAACAGTCGTTGAAGGGCAGGTGGTCAATGGTGAGGTAGCCACCTCAGCCATTCCAGACTCTGAAGGTAAAGTGTTCCAGTTCTCCATTCTGGACCCGTCCAGACCAGCCCCGGGCCCCACCACCGAGCCATCCAGACCAGCCGTGGGCCCTGCCACCGAGCCATGAGCCCTGAGCGCTTGACCCACAAGCCATCCTGCAGGGCCCGAGGGGATTCTGAGCCACTCCAAGTGGTCCTCCAGCTTCCCAGAGGCCAGGAGCTGTGGACAGGGTTTTCTTTGCTTGCTTCTTTTCAGTGTTGCCCAGGCTGGAGGCCGCGCTCAGGGTTCTGCTTCCTTCTGTGCAGCCACTAGAGTGGCCCCTAATCAGTCCCGTCCCCCTCCATTCGCCCATCCAGGAGACCACTCCAGGGACCAAGGCACTCTCATCGACCTTGCTGAGTTGGACACACCAAGCAGCTCATCCTCAGTGTCGGCCCCGGCCCCGGCCCCTGCCCCACCGTCCTCCGGCATCCCTATCCTCCCTCCACCCCCCCAGACCTCAGGCCCTGGGCGCAGCCACCCATCCAGTCATGCCGAGGCCGCCCTGGGACCCAACAGCACAAGCAATGCCCTCTGCCTGCTGGACGAGGAGCTGCTCTGCTTGGGTGTGTCCTGGAGGGGCCAGCAGAGCAAAAAGGCGTGTGGAATCGGGAGGAGGGCTGAGGGGTGGCTGTGTACTTAGCAGAGGTGGAGAAGGGGGCTTCAGGTGGAGGGATAGAGTCCAGTTCAGTGGCCTTCAGGGCAGTCTGCACCCAGGCTTCAGCATGGACGCAGTGGACTGTCCTGCTCTGCTCCCCACCTCTGCGCCCCCCACCCCCCACCACATACGGAACATAAGGACTGAAGAGGATCCCTCTCCCCCTGGAGGCTGCCTGGGGGAAAACCTCCCCGCCTGTCACCCCTTGATGCTCATTTTGTCATGTGACCTTCCCTGGGTGAGGTGGGACTGCCCAAGGCAGAGCCCCTTCTCACCATCATCTTCTGTTTTCAGGCCTTGCTGATCCAGCCCCCACTGCCCCTCCCACAGAGTCAGCTGGAAACAGCCAATGGCCCCTGTTCCAGGTAGGGACATAGGGGACATCACTAAAATGCTGGACGAGCTTCACTTCTCTTTCCCGACTCATCCTCAGCCCCAGTTGGCTGCAGCCAACTGCGGCGACTGTCCTTACTCCTTGGGGCACTGCCCTGCGTGCATTTAGGAACGTGGATCACATCCAAGGGCTGGCCTTGGCCTCAGGAAGCTGCTCGTCCAGTGGTGGGGTCACAGGGCCCCCAGGGAAGGGGGCCAGAGTTGGAGACCCGAAACCTGCCACCTGCGGCAGACCCCTCCACAGCCTTTGCTCATGCACTTTCCATCCCCAACAGAACGAGCAGCTGGACCTGGACTTTGGCGGCCCCGAGCCCGGGAGTGCTGCCGCCAGCCCCTCGGATGGGCCTCTCGTCCCGCCCTCAGCACCGTCCGCGGGCAGCTCCCAGGCTCCACTGCCGCCCTCCTTCCCAGCTCCTGCGGTCCCAGCCAGTGTTCCCGCCCCCAAACCAGGCTCCTTCTTGTTCCCAACTGGACCGGCCCCAGCCCTCAAGGCTGAGCCCACAGCCCTCGGGTACCACGGCTCGGCTTTGGGCGATAGCACCCTGCACCAGCTGGATGCCCTTGATCATCTTCTTGAAGAGACCAGAGCGTAATGAGTGGGGGAGAGCTGGGTTGGGGAGGGCTGGACCTGGGTTTGGCAGAACCAGGGGCAGCTCCAGAGGGTCTGGGGATGTGCCCTTTTGGCCTACTGAGTCAGGTGGGAATCTGGAAACGGTGGGAGGTGGGGTAGTAAGAACCGCTCTGCCTGGCGGGAAGGGGAGAGGTGCTTTGAGGGGTTGGCGCTATAGCTTCCCCAGGTCTCTGACTTGCCTTGTCCTCCTTCCTGCCTCTCAGGACATCAGGTCTGGTGAAACCCGTCTCCTCCATCTTCTTCCCTGGGGCCACCACCTCCCCTCTGGTCCCCACCAGCACCACTGCTCGGCCTCTCCTCCCCTTCTCCCCTGGGCCCAGCAGTCCTCTCTTCCAGCCCCAGGGCAGCCCCATGAAGGGGCCAGAGCTCTCCCTGGCCAGTGTCCATGTTCCCCTGGAATCTATCAAGCCTAGTAAGTGTCGGAAGCATGGGGTGGGAGGGGATGTGGGGCCCAGGCTGTGGGGTCATAGGGAATGAGGGGCGGGCACAGGCTGTCTGCCCAGGTCCCTTAGAGCCAGACATGACCCGCTTCCCTGCTGTCTTGGGTCTCTCCTTGTTGCCACTGGACTCTTGGGAGGTTCTGAGAGGCTCTTTCCCAGATTCTTGCAAGGAGCCTGCTGGCCACAGGGTTGCCCGGTCCTGCCCACTTGGCTGTGGCCAACACCCTCTGGGCTCTGTGAGGTTTCTCCTTCACCCACATGATCTCTCCTCACAGGCAGCGCCCTTCCTGTGACAGCCTATGATAAAAATGGCTTCCGCATCCTCTTCCACTTTGCCAAGGAGTGTCCGCCTGGACGGCCTGACGTGCTGGTGGTGGTAGTGTCCATGCTGAACACAGCTCCCTTGCCCATCAAGAGCATCGTGCTGCAGGCCGCAGTGCCAAAGGTACCCCTGGCTTCCTGGGGCCTCTAGAGGCAGAAGTAGCCTTATCTTGAACCCACTGGGTTGAGGGGCCCTGAGGCCAGCAGGCAGCAGCCATGTGTCCATTGTGACTCCGGTAGGCTCCCTCCTAGGGGCACCTGCCATCTCTCTTCAAAGGAGCTTCTCTTTTTCTTCAGTCAATGAAGGTGAAGTTACAGCCACCCTCTGGGACAGAGCTGTCTCCATTTAGTCCCATCCAGCCGCCTGCAGCCATCACCCAGGTCATGCTGCTGGCCAATCCGCTGAAGGTGAGCTAGAACCAAGGTCCATCCTGAAGCCCTAGCTGCCCCAGATTAGGACCTCTGCCTCCCAGTTTGAAGTGCCGTGATACCGCAGCATTAACTGTGTCCCTTTCCTACCCTGGTTCAGTGGCCGAGTGAGCCTGGGGTGGTGACGGGAGCACAGAAAGGGCCCCAAGGTTTGAGGAGAAGAGGAGGTCTCACACGCTTGCCCCTTTGTCACAGGAGAAAGCGAGGCTTCGGTATAGGCTGACCTTCGCCCTGGGAGAGCAGCTGAGCACAGAGGTGGGCGAGGTGGACCAATTCCCTCCTGTGGAACAGTGGGGTAACCTATGACCCCAGAGGACTTCGTGTCACCTCCGCATTGAAGCTCAGGCAGGCTGCCACAAGACAGGAGGGCTCTCTGGTCCAGTCATTCTCCACATCCTGACTGCAGTGCTTAGAGCTTTGATGCGGAACAGGGGCCCTGGGCATTGCTGCTGGGAGCCAAGCTGCTGCCGTGATGATCTCTCATTGGCCCCCTAAAAGGACCTGTTTTTTTTGTCTACCTGTGTGACTTGAAGTGGCCATGTGCTGTCAGGGGTGGGGAGTGGCTCCAGACTCTGCACTATCGCCCTGGGAACGAGGACCCAAGGCAGAGGAGTAGGTTTTTTCCTCCCATGCTGGCATCCTGATGCCATAAGGGGGGAGGGCTCTAAAGAGACTTGGCACCCTCCCTCAAGGACCATGTTCTCACACCCCCCCAGAGGCCTCAGCCCCCTCATCACTACTTTGTGCTTCCCCTGCTGGCAGGCTCCTCTTGGGAGGTAGGCAAAGCCCAGTGGTCCCAAGTGGCCCTGGGCATAGAGAAGTTGACGTACTACCGAGTCCCCAGCCCTGCCTTCCATGGGCAGCAGCATTCTGGAATGGCCGCTGGGTGAGGAGTTGTGTGCTCATCTCTGGTGGTTGCAGGCTGTGTCCTATGGACGTCGCAGTGGGATATGAAACTCAGCCTATTAGAAACAGAACTTGGCCTTGTGGCAGCCAAAACTAGGGATACAAAAGAAAATGGAAGAGAACCAGTGTCTCCCCTTCTCTGGAAGCAGGTACTCAAAGCTTTCTGGGAAAAGTGTGCCTCCTGCCTTGGGAATAGGCCATCCTACTCACTACCTCTTGCTTGGCATGAAATAAACTCTCCTGCCCTTTGAGTCTCTGAAGGAGAGGACAACTCCCATCATCCTCTGCATTCTCCTGCTTAGGCCTCCCCCTCTTCCCACCATTTGGCCTGTGGTATGGCATGTATTTGGGAACAGGCAGCCTCAGGGTCAGGCAAATTGCACTAGACTTCTTACCTGTTGCCTAGGAACCTTGACTGTCCCCAGCTGCTGAGGGGCATGTCCGCAAGATACGGGGTCTGGAGGTGGTGAGATTAGGAGCCGTGCTTGAATCGAGTCACCAGACCCTATTGCTTCGGCAGTGCTCAACCTCCGACCGCTTGTCCGAGTTGCTCCTACCAGATGCAAGTGGGCCAGGGACTCCAGGCCTCACAGGGCAAGAAAGGGACAACCACCAGCTGAGGAAAGAGCACTCAGCTCATCTGGGCTTAGCTGGATGGCTCCAAGCCATCTCTGGGGAAAGGTGGCACATGCCACAATCCCTGATCCCTCCCTGCACTTTGCCAGGTTTCCTTACTGTATCAGAAGGTCCTCTCCCGCTTCCTTTCCAGCTTCCGCAAGCAGAATTCACTGCTTCATTATTAGAACAGGTCAAAAGTGAATCCATTCACAACATACAGAGTAAATCCAAGAGCTTTCCAAAAGCTAGCTGCTAGCAGCCCTGGGAAGGTTTATGGGATTACTGTGTGAAAATACACCTTTATAATAAGCTTTAGACATTAAAATTGAGTGTTACTACTGAGGTCACTGCTTTGTGACAAATGGCTGTATACAATATCCCAGCTCTGCTGCCCTTGTTCTGCTGCATGTCAAATAAAATCATTTTTGCCGTAGCTGGAATCCTAATACCCATTCACCCCACAGTGGACAGAGTACCATTTATGAATTCCAAATGTAGACACATCTGCTGGCATCACCTGAGGTTTTGTTGATGAAAGTACAGGTTCCTGGACCTTTTCCTTTTTTTAAAGGACAGAACAATTAACAATGTTCCAGTTGATTCTAAAATGAGGCTCAATTTCAGAAGCCTAAGTAAACCACTGACTGCTCTCGTTTGACTTTCAAATAGGAAGAGGGCACTGCACTGACCATCATAACTTCCAGGAGTGGCTTTTTCTTTTGGGAGACCAGGAAAAAAGTTCCATGCCAAGGAGAACAGAACGCGTACTTTCTAACACCTTAAGTTCACAGCAGAGGTAGGAAAAAACCCCTAGCTGAACTTTTAAGAATTTGCCTTCTATCTGAGGGGGAAAAAATGTTTTTATTCTTTCAAAAATTTATATACATTGTCATACAAAGATGCCAGGCTACAGCAGCTCTTGGCTAGCCTCAGGAGCCTTCCAGTGAGCCTTCTTTTATAATGGCCCGGGCAAGATTTCGCGCAAGAGCAAGTCTCAGCATTTCCAGCTTGGTGTTCTCTATGTCCTCCTAAAAAGCAAAGAAGGCCAGCATAAGGTATGGCAGGAAGTGTTCCTTCTTTAAAGTTCTGCAAGGTTCTATGTGACCCGGAGGCAGACCAAGGGCATTTAACCCTTAATAGCTTCTAGCAAGTGGTTTATCTGAAGGAACCGCATGCAAAGAACCTCTGCGACTGACCAACAGACAAGTAGAGACCAGAACACTAGGATCACCCCACTTTCTCCTAAAACAAGCTGGTGTGTCAATTACAGGTTAAGAGCTAAACCAAGAAGCACAAGTTTGTAAGGGGCCAGCGTTTCAGGAGGGAAGTAGGGGAGTCCAAGATAGAGGGAGCCTTTTCTTCTCGCCATTACAGAATCAACAACCCAAAAGCTAAAATGACCTGGAGTCGCTGAGCACCAGGCTCTCCCCGCACTGGCCTTCCTGAGGCCAAGTCCTCCAGACATCTCATCAGCTCATATGTTTGCTCTGTTGTAAAAATCACCTAAAAGAGAAAAAAGAAGCTGTTTTGCTTAGATGCTTCCCAACCAAGGCCTGCGATGATCTGGGCATGTGCCCGGGTTCAGAGATTGCCTTCCGTGCATGCCCTTTGGAGGGGCAGGCTTCATATATGCAGCCCTGGAAGAACAGCACCCGTACTGTCACCCCCAGCCTTTCTCGTCAGGGCACTAGGCTGAGTATTGTTAGTAGACAGCTGCCTCATTTCAAATTAAGTAGCTTTTCTCGTTGTAGATAACTCTTATTTCCAGACAGGGCATTACGAGAGAATGCCCCACACACAGGGCTCTACTTGGGAGATGATGTGTGGATGTGCATCTGCAACAGCTACAGAATGAAGCATTCTGTCAAAGACTGTAAAACACAAAATGACTGTGGATTAAAACTGTACCTGTTTCTGTTCCAAAAGGGGCAGGGCATCTGTTAGTAGTGTTACCCAGAAACATCGTGGAGCAATCTGAGAAGTCATCAATGACAGGAGAAGAGAAGCCGCATCAAAAAAGCGCTTCTCCCCATAAAATCGGTGGAACTCACGGTACTTTCCTATTGTGAAGAGAGAACACTAGGTCACCTCTCGCCCTAAACAAGCCAAGAGAAACCCCAGACCAGCCACGTGAAAGCAGAGACATTCTTTCAGAACTGACTCCAAACGTCCTGGACCAATGAGAACAACAGGATTAAAAACAAACAAACAAACAAACATGTTTTGGGTGCCTGGGTGGCTCAGTGGGTCAAATGTCCACCTCTTGATTTCAGCTCAGGTCATGACATCACAGTTTGTGAGTTCAAGCCCTAAGTCAGGCTCTGTGCTGGCTGTGTGGAGCTTGCTTGGGATTCTCTCTCCCTCTCTCTGCCCCTCCCCGTTCACGTAGATTCTAGAGAACGTTCTATAAGAGAGCTGAACAGATTCTTCAAAAATGTCACAGTGAAGAAACACCAAGAAAGGCAGGGGCACTAAAGAGACAGGACAACTGAATTTGTGAACGTGGAGTTGATAAAAGACCTTGCTGGGACAGCAGATATAATCAGAATGTAGATTACAGATCTGAGGAGAGCCGTGCATTCTGGTAACTGGTTATATGAGAGGATGTTCTTGTTCTTAGAAGATACATGCTCAAGTATTTATGAGGAAAGGGAAACAAAGTCTCCAACTTACTTTCAGACTGTTCCCTAAAAACCTCATAAAATAAATGAGGCAAAATATAAATGGTGAATCTGGATAAAGTGTACATGGGAGTTCCTTATTCCTGCAACTACTTTTGCACCTTTCTCTTTAATTTTGAAATTACTGGGAAATGTTAACCAGAAAGTATGCTTTGCAGAGTCTGGCACACAGGGTTCTATGTGGTTTTGAATTTGGGCTTAACAGGAAGGAAACACTGGAGAAGTCTAGATAGTACCTCCCATCTCCACCATGCCGAAGGTCCAGGGGACAGAGCCCAAAGACTCACCCAAGAATGTCAGTCGATCACTGAGCATCATGGCTGGCCCAAGGTTGTCAATGAGATCCAGATCGGAAAAGCAGCCTCGCTCACAGTAATCCCTGAGGAACCTGCAAGGCCAGGCCCAGAGGTCAGAGCGGCAGTCCCAGGCCCCACTTCCTCAACCTCCCAACTTCCCATACAGCTCCCAGAAAGCCAAAAGGGACTGACTGAACCCACCTGTCTGACACCAGCGTGGCAAAGGCTGCATCCTTGGCTCGGATGCTCCAAGACAGGGCAGAGCCCAGGCGATTGTTGCGGACAGCTTTCATGGCTAAGATCTTACAAATGCTGCGAACTTGGCAAGAAAAAAGAAAGAAGGTTAACTTTTCACCCTGCAAGTCACTCCATTCATAACCCTTGCTGTACAGAAACAGGCTTCCCGACTCCTCTGAGCTTTCTGCAGCCTGTCCACAGGCTCCAAATACAAGTTGGTCGGTAACACTGGGAACTTTGGGGTTTATAAATTGTCTCCTGGCTCTGATCACACTATGACCCACCCTGGCAGGACTGGCTTTGTGAGTGGGTTTGATTTCACGGATGGCAGAAAGATTTTTATTGCTCTCCACAGGTCAGCTCCTTCATTATCTGTCCAGGTGTCAAAAACCCTTTGGGTCTTGAATGCCATATGCTTTCAGAGATGGTCATATGCAAGCAAATGCCTTGAAAAGAAAACTTGAGTTTTTGCACTCAACGGTGAGGGGAGGAGGAACAAATAACACTGCTTTCCTTTCTGTGCTCCTCCTGAGCTGACTCTGGTCCTACTTCTTCCCCACTGAGCAGCCTTAGCAACAGCAACCCACCTGGGAGAAGCTGACCCCAACCCTGAACTTAGAGTAGGCAGGAGACAGAAGTGGGTAAGAATCTTTTTAAAAGGTAATGTGCTCCACTGCTTTCTAAGTCTCGGTGGATCCCCAGCTCCTTGTCCTTCCTTCCTCAATAATTTTCCTGTTTTGGCTTATCTCTTGGCACGCGCTGCCCGGCCTCTCTCTAGTGTGGCTGGCACGGCATGAGCAGAAAAGTATGCCGGGAAGAGGGCAGGCTCACCTTGCTCAGTCATCTGCCGCTGCTCACAAATCCGCAGCACCTTAAGGGCTTTCTGCTCAGTGCTCAAAGGGATCCGCTCAATGTGCAGCTCCAAGGAAACTCGGCCCAGCTCAGGGCAGTAGTCGAAGTAATCCACTCCCAACTGCCAGAGGCTGCAACAGTCCGAGGACAGACGTGAGGGCCTGGAGAGCCCAGGTGCTGCCCTGGAGCTCAAGGATTGGCACTGAGATGGCTCCTCCCGCACGCCCCGTAGACTTCAGGGAACCAGATGGGAAAGAACACCATCTTGAATGCTGAAAAGCACCGTTGGGGTCTTCCTACCTATGATGAGCAAACAGGCCAGAGGCATATTCCAGCAGGAGGAACTCTCTCATGTTGGATCCGAAGCTGGAATAAAATGTAACATGAGACCAAAACCCATGGCCTGCTCCATTCAGGGCCCTCCCATAGCCCAACCATGCTTCCATACAGTGGACCCCCCTCCCCCCGCCAAGTCCCAAGGGCTGGCCTGGCTGCCACATACTTACTAGAGGTTGTGTGACTGGAGGAGCTTGCAGTGATCCAGCAGGTCTGTCAGATGGGCCACAAACCACCAGTTGCTTAAGGCAATGCTGTGGGTTCAAACCCAAGGAGGAGAGTCAGGGTCAGAGAGTAGGATCCATATGAGCAGAGCATGACCAGGACCCCTCATGTTCTTTGAATAAAAGGATAGGTGGGACAGTGACAAGCTGAAATCCGTTTGGAAGAAATTTCTCTGTGTTGTGTGAGGACTGACAGTGCATACCCAGAAGGAAGGTCAACCCTCAAAGTGGCAGCCAATAATCTGTATCTATGGAGAATGTCACAGTGAAAATAAAATTCAGGGATCCAATCAGATGCAGACAATGGGGATACAGAATGATGTGTAAGAACAAAAAGAAACAGATTTATAAAAACAGAACTGGCGGTTGCCAGTGGGGAGGAGGGTGGGAGGATGGGAGAACTAGGTGAAGAGGTACAAACTTCTAGTTAGAAAATAAGTCAGTCATGGGGATGAAAGTTACATCACAGGGAACATAATAATCTTTGTGTGATGACATAGTAATTACACTGCTGGTGGGGAGTATTTTGTAACGTACAGAATTGTTCAATGTTGTAAACCTGAAACGAACACATCAACTATACTTCAATTAAAAAAAAGATGGGATGGTTGTAGGTTAAGTGTCTGACTTTGGCTCAGGTTATGATCTCATGATTCGTGAGTTCAAGCCCCACACTGGGCTCTCTTACTGTCAGTGCAGAGCCCACTTCAGAGTCTCTGTCCTCTCTCTGCCCCTCCCCCACTCATGTTTTCTCAAAAATAAACAAACACTGGGGCACCTGGGTGGCTCAGTCAGTTGAGCATCTGACTTCTGCTCAGGTCATAATCTCACAATTAGAGAGTTTGAGCCCTGCATCAGGCTCTGAGCTCTGTGGTGCCAGTGTGGAGCCTGATTGAGATTCTCTCTCTCCCCTCTTTCTCTGCCCCTCCCCCACTTGCATGAGCGCGCACGCGCTCTCAAAAAAAAAAAAATTAAAAAAAAAAAAAAAGACTAAAAGATTAGTGGTTTCTGATGCTTCAGGAAACATGGAATTCAGAGGAACATATTTTCATTTGGATTCACTGTTAATGTTTCTCATTGTATAGCTTTTGATTAGCGTACTTTATGAATACAACTGTAAACATAAGACAGTTTTGTTTTTTTTTTTAAACGTTTATTTATTTTTGAGACAGAGAGAGACAGAGCATGAACGGGGGAGGGCCAGAGAGAGAGGGAGACACAGAATCTGAAACAGGCTCCAGGCTCTGAGCAGTCAGCACAGAGCCTGACGCGGGGCTCGAACTCACAGACTGTGAGATCATGACCTGAGCCGAAGTCGGACGCTTAACCGACTGAGCCACCCAGGTGCCCCAACATAAGACAGTTTAAAAACCATCTTGTGTTCAGGTTTCAATACTTTGCATGATGAAATTTTTGTTCAGTTAACAAGATTTGTAATTTTATTGTATTTATAGTCTGACCAGGATGAAGGTTAAGTCCTTCCCCAAACTATACTTCACCCCCCCAACCCCCCTCAAATCAAACTTTTAATCAAAGCCTACAATCATCTAGGGCCCTTGTGAAAAATGAAGGTTTCTAAGGCCCTTTGAAGGTCTGATTAAGTAAGTTCCTTGGAAATCACTGTTTAACATCATCAATGTTCGTAAGCTCCGTAGCATCCTTTTGTACAGTGTACCAGAACACTTATCAGTGTGCCTCCATCATTTCAGGTTAGGTTATTCATTTGTTACTTGGCATAGGCCTTCTGTATTTGATGCCTATTTTTTAAATCTTGGGAAAAGGGAAAAGAAGCTTTAATGATTGCTTTCTGTAACAAAATCAAGCACAAATGAAAGGAGCAGACTATCAAGGCAGACACAGTCTCGGAGGTGTAATAATGCATTAAGGTAAAAAATGCTGCTTTCGTGATATAAAAATAGGGATTGGCTTACACTGAATTATTGGACCAATGTTTAAAACTTCTGCCTCATTCTTAAGGATGTGGACATACTCAGAGACTCCATCTGTTCCAGGATTCCACCATTAGGGAATAAATATGCTTGTTGGCCTTCCTAACATTCATTTTGAAGATTAGCTATTTTCCAACTTTATTAATAGCTCTGTATTATTCATTCAAAAAACTATGTGTGCTGGGGTACCTGGATGGCTGAGTCGGTAGAGCATGAGACTCTCGATTTCAGAGCCATGAGTTTGAGCCCCATGTTGGGCACAGAGATCATTTAAAAAATGATCTATGCTGGGGCATCTGGGTGGCTCAGTTGGTTCAGCATCCAACTTTGGCTCAGGTCATGTGCTCACGGTTTGTGCGCCCCATTTCAGACTCTCTGCTGTCAGGGCAAAGCCCGCTCTGTCCCCATCTCTTTCTGCCCCTCCCTCCGTCTCAAAAATAAACATTAAAAAAAAAAAATTATCTGTGCCAAATTTCAAAGATTTTCCTCTATTTCTATCATCCTCCAATACTAAGTTCTAAAAATTCATTACATGCTACACGAAGTCCTAACATGCTCAAGTTTTTAAAGAGTTCTCTCTTGGGGCACCTGAGTGGCTCAGTCAGTTGAGCACTGGACTTGATCCAAGTTCATGATCTCATGGTGCATGAGTTCAAAGCCCATGGGCTTTGATCTGGGATTCTCTCTCCCTCTCTCTCTGCCCCTCCCTGCCTCTCAAAACAAATAAACTAATAAGCAAACAAATAAACAAAAGAGTACTCTCCTGGGCCATGTTTTCCTTAGCTATGGCTTTACTAATTTTGTTATTCTGCTATGTTCCTTCCTGACCTTGTCCTTTCTAGACAAGAATTCCAATAAATCTCTGTTTATGGCAGCCCCCTAAACAAAACCCCAACTCATCAGATAATGTTGTTGCTATTAACTACTCTAACTTCGTCATACGTCCTTATGTATCAGAAATTCAACTGAACACTGTCATTGGGTTAACTAGACAGTGCTTTCGTGGAAAAGATACTACAAATGGAACTCGAGACCACCATTTCAGTCAGTCCTTACCTCTCTGTCCCTGTCATCTGGAAAATGGAAGTAATTTTATCTCTTGCCTACCTGGACTGTTTAAAGAAAAAAATGGGAAAATTGATATAAAATATCTTTAAAAAATTCTTTTCAGTAGTGCTCTATAAATACAAAAATCAGTAAATCCAAGCTTGAAGTTAACACATAAATAGTGCCCTACTAAACTGCTTAGAGACCACCATGGATGTGCTCTAGCAGCACTGCAAATTGGTTCAAATCCAGTCCTGCTAACTCAGTGACTGGCCAGTTATTTAACTTCAGCTTCTTTGCCAAAGTGGAGGAATTATGATGGTCAGTACAGCTCTCTGAGACTCTGAAGCTATCTTGAGAGACTGAAGTTCTAAAAAACTCAAGGGTAACAGATGAAATCAGAAGTGGCCAGTCTTAAGGAAAAATATTAAATAAAGTGAGCAAATGTTAACCCAGAAGATCTAAAAACAAGTTGCCTCCCCTACTCACAACTACAGGCACAGTCCACCCTCCTAGAATAAGGACCATAGAGAACATTAATGACGAGGGACTAGTTCTTTGAACAGAGGGCTGGAGGAGGAGGGAGAACCTGCCACAGGAAGACAAGAGAAAGGAACAGCTCTGAAATAGAGGCAACAGTCAGTGTAAAGGCTCTGGAGCAGGAAGTCAGTCTCGTTCCTACTTCAGACTGAAGCCCGTGTGACTCAAACTTCAAGTCAGGCAAAGGCCAGCTCACTTAGTGCCTCGTGATGGGAAGCCACTGGGACAGAAAGCAGGAAAAAATGGTTCAACACTGAAAACAAGTAGCAAATCAAAACTACAATGAGATATCACCTCACCCCTGTCAGAATGGCTAAAACCAACAACACAGGAAACAACAGGTGTTGGCAAGGATGCCCAGAAAAGGGAACCCTCACGCATTGTTGGTGGGGAGGCAAACTGGTACAGCTACTCTGGAAAACAGTATGGAGGTTCCTTGAAAAGTTAAAAATAGAGGGGATGTTTGGCTACCTCAGTCAGTAGGCATGCAACTCTTGACCTAAGGGTCATAAGTTCAAGCCCCACATTAGGTGTAGAGCTTAGTTTAAAAAAAAAAAGAAAGTTAAAGATAGAACCACCTTGGGTCATAGATCTCTTTTGATTTCCACTCAGGTCACGATGCCTGGGTCATGGGCTCCATGGGGCATTAGGCTCCATGCTCAGCATGGAAGTTGCTTGGGATTCTTGGGTTTCTCTCCCTTTGCCCCTCCCCACCTCACTCACAGGTGTGTGTGTGCACGCTTTCTCAAAAATAAATACATGAATAAATAATAAATATAGAACTATCCTATTATCCAGCAATTGTACTTCTAAGTATTAACCCAAGAGATACAAAAATACTAATTCAAGAGGATACATGCACCCCTATGTTTATTGTAGCACTATCTACAATAGCCTAATTATGGCAACAGCCCAAGAGTCCATGGACTTATGAATGGATAAAGAAGCTATGGTAGGGACACCTGGGTGGCTTGGTCTTTTTAGTGTCCGACTTCAGCTCAGGTCACAATCTCACAGCTCATGAGTTTGAGCCCCACTTCAGGGGTGGAGCCTGCTTGAATTCTCTTTCCCTCTCTCTCCCTCTCTTGAAATAAATAAAACTTTTTAAAGAAATGCTTCCTGGGGCACCTGGGTGGCTCAGTCAGTTAAGTGTCCAACTCTTGATTTTGGCTCAGGTCATGATCTTGCAGTTTGTGAGTTCTAGCCCCACATCGGGCTCCATACTAACAGTGCAGAGGCTGCTTGGAATTCTTTCTCTCTTTCCCTCTCCCTCTGCCCTTCCCACTCTCTCTTAAAAAACAAAAACTAAAAAGCCTGGCTGGCTCAGTCAGCAAAGCATGGGACTCTTGATCTCAGGGTTGTGAGTCTGACACTCACCTTGGGTGTAGAGGTTACTTTAAAAAATCTTAAAGGGGCTCCTGGGTGGCTCAATTGGTTAAGCGTCCAAATTGATTTCGGCTCAGGTCATGATCTCATGGTTCATGAGTTCAAGCCCTGCACTGGGCTCTGCACTGAACATGTGGAGCCTGCTTGGGATTCTCTCTCTCCCTTTCTCCCTCTCTGCCCTTCCCCCATGCTCTCTCTCAAAATAAATAAACTTAAGAAAAATAAATGTTTAAAATAAAATAAAATCTTAAAATGAGCAAAGAGGGAATAAAAAAGAGAGAGAAAAGAGGCCATCCAAGAAACAGACTCTGAACTCTAGAGAACAAACTGATAGTTACCAGAGGGGAAGGAGGTGGAGAGATGGGTTAAATAGGTGATGGGGATTAAGGAGTGCACTTGTGATGGGCGCCGGGTGTTGTATGGAAGTGATGAATCACCATACTGTTCACCTGACACTAGTACTATACTGTGTGTTAACTAATGGGAATTTAAATAAAAACTTAAAAGACTGAAAAGAGTACTCGAACGGTTGTGTCCAAATGGACAAGGTAGAGATGGGGACAGTGGTGAAGCCCGTCAACCTGCAATAGTTCAGGCTGTTGATAATGGTGGCTGGGCTAAGGTGGCAGCTGAGGAGGGAATGAGAAGTAACCAGTTGTGAGATAATTTTGAAGTTAATAGAACTTCTTGATGGCTTCATTAGTGCTTAAGAGCTCAGCAAACTGTATGGGCTTTAGCAAGTGGCTTTGGGGCCAAACAGCCACAGGGCCCTTGTTAGCTGGCAGTGTGACTTTACCAGGGCTCGCTTCCCTCATATGTGAGATAGGCTTGAAAAAAACAGCACTTTTGGGGCGCCTGGGTGGCTCAGTCGGTTGAGCGTCCGACTTCTGCTCAGGTCGTGATCTCACGATCTGTGAGTTCGAGCCCCGCGTTGGGCTCTGTGCTGACAGCTCAGAGCCTGGAGCCTGCTTCAGATTCTGTGTCTCCCTCTCTCTGTCCCTGCCCTGCTCATGCTCTGTCTCTCTCAAAAATGAATAAACATTAAAAAATAATAATAAAGAAGAAAAGAAAAAAACAGCACTTTTTATCTCAGGGCACCTGGATGGCTGTCAGTTAAGTGTCCAACTTCTGATTTTGGCTTGGGTCATGATCATGAGATCGATGCCCCACGTGGGGCTCTGTGCTGTGGCGCAGAGAGAGGAGAGACAGAGTTCCAAGCAGGCTCCGCACTGCCAGCACAGAGCCCATTGGAGGGCTCCAACTCACACATCATGAGACCATGACCTGAACTAAAATCCAGAGTCAGACGCTTAACCGACTGAGCCACCCAGGCACCCCAAAATAAGTAAATAAACTTAAAAAAAAAAAAAAAAAAGGCACCCATCTCAAAGGTCTGTTCCAAGATAAACTGAAATAATCCATTAAAACTTAGTCTAGTAAATCTTAACTACTATCACCATTACTGTAATTACTAACCATTTTAGTAATTTTGTTAAGTTACCAGCTGCCAGCCTTGCTGTCCTCCACACTCTTCAGATTGTTCTTTCTCAAATACAAATTTCACAGCACTATCCTGCTAAAATCCTCAGTGGCTCCCCATTTGGATACAATCAAAACTACTGGGTACAGTGTATCTGGCCCTTGATAATCTGACTCCTTTCTGACCTCTGTCATTTCAACCCCTCAACTTAGTGTTTTGGTCCTAAGAGATGTTTACAGTTCCTTCAGCAGGTAACAGGCCTTCTTTCTTTCCTGTCTTTCCCTATGTTTTTGTTTCTGCCCAAAATGATGTTTTTGGCTGAACTTTTCAGGACTCCACTTTGAGTGTAGCCTCCTTTGAGAAGCTTTTCCTCACCTTACAATCTGATATAGGGTCCTCTCTTAAGGGGTTCCACAACATCTGGCCTAGATAATACATTCAGGAATACAAGAAAAACCGCTATAATCGCAAAGCTTGGCACAGTGTGGGGCCTAAAGGATGGGTGAGGGGAGATGGTACCTCGGCCCTCCTGAACAGCTGCTATTGCCCAGACTGATGTGACAGTTAGTGAGACAGCCAGTGAGGTGGCTGAGGAGCCACAGCATGCCCTAGTCTGGCAGCCCTCAAGCATCTCCCAAAGGGTACAGCAGCCTCCAAGGCCACAGGGCAGCGACCACTGAAGGCAGGGTGCTAATGACACTACTCGAGTGACAAGACAGGATGGAGTGTTGAACAAGGCCGCCACACCCTCCCTGCAAAGCCAGACAAGTCTCAACAACAGATTTTGGAGCTTCACACACAAATGATGGAGAATTCCCAAGGCAACCTCTATACAAACCAAGCAAACGGCCTCATTGTTCAAAAACGTTTGAGGAAGACTCAACAGCTCTGGAGTGGCCTCTGCTAGAAGAGAGCAAATTGTGGAGCTGGGAAGACCAGCCATGGCGAAGGCCCTACCCAGAGCAAACAAGTGTAACTCTCCACGGGACTGTTTGCCCTGCACCGGGCCACTGTTGCCCCCTTACCCCGACTCCTGTATCTTGTTTTGGCACCTCTGCAGCAACCACTACCTAACTGAGCTCTGGCGGCTGTGGACCTTCTTCTGTAAATGGTGTGTGAGGGTCTGCACACCGCCACAGTCTGCAGCCAAAGTTATGGGCTGGGACAAAGTTCTAGCAAGAAGATTCTAGATTAGGTAAACATTAAACTGGACCTCTTCTTAATTTTTGAAGGAAGACCTGTTTCCTTCTAGTTCAACATTGTGACAGGACTTTAAGGGTACCAGAAAGCTGCCATCCTGCCTAGCTCCCAGTGAAGTAGATGCCAGCTCCCTGTTTCCTTTTGCCAGGTAGCAAGGAACTGGCTTTTAGAGGAAGCTGTAAGCCAGAGAGGAGGAAATGAGCACTTGGAGGATTCCCAACTTCTCCTTTCAGCTGTGGGGATAATAGGCAAACATGCAGCTCTCCAGCAAGGGCTGATGAACTGTAGCCTCTGAGGGCCTTTATGCTCCACTTCAGCACCCTTCACTGCCCTTTGTGCCTCTCAGGGTCTGGCTAACATGGGGATCATCGAATACTCATTTAGAAATCTCCTTTTTAGCACCTTTAGAAAGGATTCCCTTCATTCCCCTTTACAGGGTAGTCATGAACCCAGTTGACGTCATACCCGAAGAAAGCTGCGAGACTTGCCTACATCACCAGCCCACTGGCCCAACGCCAGACGTTCCCCACTTTCCCAGGAACCAAGCTTGGGTCTGACTGGTGCAAACCAAGAGAAACCAAGGTTCGTAAAATGCCAAATCCAATCCTTCCCCATCCAGGAGGACACATTCCTAAAGCTCTACTACTCTCTCTAAAGGTACTTCAGCCTTTCCTCCAGTTTCTGGGATGAGGTTTCAAGACTTGCATTATGGTGCCTCTTTCAGAAGAGAGTAGGAAGAAGCTCCCGGATCAGAAAAACCCAAGCTCCAGGGGCGCCTGGGTGGTTCAGTTGGTTGAGTGTCCGACTTTGGCTCAGGTCTTGATCTCGCAGTTTGTGGGTTCAAGCCCCAAAGTCAGGCTCTCTGATGACAGCTCAGAACCTGAAGCCTGCTTCGGATTCTGTATCTCACTCTCTCTGCCCCTCCCCCACTCACACTCAGTCTCAAAAAGAAAAAAAAAAAAAAGTTAAAAAAATTTTTTAGAAAAACCCACACTCCAAAGTTTATAGCAAACAGAAATACTCTAGACTCTTTCCTGCTTGCCAGGAGACAGAGGTGCTCAGACTGAGGGGCTGAAAGCCTGATCCCTATGTGTGAGTAGGAGAAGGGTGATGCCATTTTCTGGGGCATTCATGAAAGCCACTCCTCTTCTCTGGCATTCCCCTTTTTCTTCTACTGTCACTGCAAAGAACAGGGTGTTTTCCCTTTTCATTATCCTTCCTCCTGGTTCTGTTCAAATCTGATTTGTTCCTAAAAATTCAGATGTGGCTTATGAAGGAAGCCTTAATGGAAATAACCCAGTACTATAACAGACAGTATATTTGGGAATGCCTATTACTCCGAATTATAGGCTGAGGCAATGACAAAGCCAAATAATGACACGTGTGTGCCTTTGTAAGTGATTCTCACTAACGGTTCCATGCAGATGCCCCTCATCAGCTGGATTCTGAGTCACCTTCCAGCTCCAACTACAGGCCTGTGAAAAGGATATAGACATAAAACTCGGTTTTCTTTCTCCAAATCTAGCACCATTTTCTTCAAGCCCTGGTTCTCTTTTCACTCCAACAGGAGCATAGCAGGAAAGGATCCCTTCCCACTGCCCAAGTCTATTAAAAATTATCCAGTCGAGATCAGTGAATTTGATAGTTGAGCAAGGTCATCTGCTATAGTTCCCAACTCTCTCCCTTCCGGGAGTCTTCAATTCAATACCCACTTGTCCAGGATGCACAAGAAGGGAAGATAAATTGTGTCTGACTTCCTATGTATGGAAACTCCTAGTAAGCTTTACCTGTGATTCATTATGTCTGATACTCCTTTTCCAGCCTTGCTGAAGGTTCAATGCGATGACAAGATACCCTTTTGAGGAGAGGGGTGGTGTAGAATCCCTGCTCTAAACAGACTCAACCAGCACTTTGCTGGTGTGGTAGCCCTTGGCTCACTAGAGAGGGAAACTAATGAGAAGTACTGTCCCTCAAGGTGGTATGCATATCCAGCAGGTTCCAAAAAATAGGTCTACTGGCTTTTTATGGATTTTAAATACCAAAGTAATTTACTGCAATGTTGTTCAAGTAAACATCCCTAAAATGAAAACTGCTGTAAATACAGTAGCCCCCAAGCCTTAGGAAGGTCCCCAAGCTTGTCCAGAGAGAAGCCAGGATCTACCTACATGTGGCCTAGGAGAAGAGCATGTCTGTGGGAAGAAAGTTAAGACACCAGTGAGAAGGAACAAGACATGCTAAAAAAGGATGGTGGAGGGGCGCCTGGGTGGCTCATCGGTTAAGTGTCTGATTCACAGTTCTTGAGTTGCAGTCCTGCATCGGGATCTGCACTGATAGTGTGGAGCCTGCTTAGGATTCTCTCTCCCTCCCTCTCCCCTGCTTTCCTGTGCACATGTGCACTTGCGCATGGTCTGTCAAAGTAAAACGAAACTTAAAAAAAGAATGGTAGTGATGGTTGCACAACACTGGGAATACACTTAATGCCGCTGAACTGCACACCTCAAGACAGAATGGTGGGGGTGTAGCAGGTCCTACCTGCACTCCTTGATCACTTGGTGGATGTCAAACTCAAAGGCCGCCATCAAGATGTTGTCCAGGGGTTCTGGGCTGCTCTCTCCTCCCAGAAACAGGTCAAGGCTGGACTGTGGAAAGGTGGTGACCAACTCAATTCCCAGATGTAAGCAGAGACTCAAGGGGGCAGGTAGGGCTTCTGTGTAGGGAACCCTGGAGAAGGATGATGGGTCCCTCAAAAAGGGCCAAAGTAGGGGATGCTGAGCTAGCTCAGTTGGAAGAGCATGCAACTCTTCACCTCTGGGGTCATGCTTTGAGCCCCATGTTGGGGACAGAGGACTTAAAAAATAAAGAAGGGCACCTGGATGGCTCAGTTGGTTGAACATTCAACTCTTGATTTTGGTTCAGGTCACGATGTCAGGGTCTTGGAATTGAGCCCTGCATTGGCCCCTGCACTGAGCGTGAAGCCTGCTTAAGATTCTCTCTCTCCCTCTGCCCCTACCCTGCTCATGCATACATTATGTCTCTTGCTCAAGTAATTGATTGAGCCTGGCTGGCTCAGTCACAAGAGCACGCAACTCTTGATCTCTGAGGTCATGAGTCTGAGCCCCAAGTTGGAGGTAGAGATTACTAAAAAAAGATAAACTTAAAAAAAAGGGGGTGCAAAAGGAAAGACCTTTCCTGTTCTCCAGGGAGGTTCAACTCAAAGAGGCCACACACTGAAAATGACCTACCCCCATGATTCCTACTCCTTCCTCCCACTCCTTAAAGCTCAGGCTCACCTGGGCATAGAAGTGCAGGTCAATGGGTTTTACTGTGGGATGAGAGTACAGGAGCCGGGTCACTAGGAAATGATACCAGTTATTCAGAAGTTCCTTTTGCTCCAACAAGGCAGCTTCATCTCCCAGCATGATCTAAGGAGAGAGACATTTTCCTTTAGTTCCAGGGGCAACTTCTCTATTAACTCTCCTAATCTCAAGTAGAGCATTTGGTCTGAAAGCTCTCTCCTTCATGACAGAGATGATGGACAGCCCTGTCCATCATGTTCCTGCTATTGCTGCACTGGAACCACAGCTCCAACTTGGACCCCAACCTGAACTTCCTTCCCACAGACCTTGCAGAGAGACTCCAGGTGAGGACTGGAGGCGAACGTGCCATCCTGGAGATGACGCTCACATTCCTCATGCCAGTGCTGCCACTTCAGCTCCAGCTCTGTCAGTGTCTGGGTGTTTCCAGGCTAAGGGGAAAGACACAGTGAGATGCTACTGCCACTCACAGTGAGTGACCCCTTGTGCTTAGTGAACAAACCCATATCTCATGGCCCAACAGAGCAGGTCTGCTCCCACATACACTGAGAACGGGCATTGTCCTCATCAGGTCCCCCAGAATTCGGCACATGCCCGCAGAGGTGGGGCTGACGTCGGCTTCTTTGGAGAGCATCTGCCGGGCCTCATCCAGCCGGCCCTGTAGCACCAAGATGGTCACCTGGGAGGACACCAAGAACATAAGCATTCAAGTAAGGCCTGGAAGTCAGTCTCCTCGATCCACATTTTAACTTCCTACATTGGGGAAGTATGATGGTTCCTTTCCTCCAGAGGTAATCTAGCTCATCTAGTCTCATGGTTTTAACCTAAACCATACTTTTCAAACTGCATGTTGTAACCCATCACAGATTGCAACCAACATACTTTTTATACATTACATATTTTATTGTTTATTTTATATCTTAAAAAAATTTTTTTTTAATCTTTATTCATTTTCGAGAGAGAGAGACAGAAAGACAGAGCATGAGCAGGGGAGGAACAGATAGAGAGGGAGACACAGAATCTGAAGCAGGCTCCAGGCTCCGAGCTGTCAGCACAGAGCCTAACACGGGGCTCGAACCCACGAACCGTGAGAACATGACCTGAGCCGAACTCAGATGCTCAACCAACTGAGCCACCCAGGCGCCCCCTTTTTTAAAATTTTTAAACAATATTTATCTTATATCTTATACTTATTTAATTTTTATTTTTCGAGAGGGCACAAGTGAGCGAGGGACAGAAACAGAGAGCGAGAAGCGGGGATCGAACTCACGAAATGTGAGATCATGACCAGAACCAAAGTCAGAGGCTTAATTGACTGAGCCATCCAGGCACCACTGCAACCAACATTTTAAAAATAAATGATCGGGGCGGGGGAGGGGGCACCTGGGTGGCTCAGTAGGTTAAGCATCCAACTCTTGATTCTGGCTCAGGTTATGATCTCGTGGTTCATGGGAATCAAGCTCCGTGACAGGATCCGCTCTGACAGCGCAGAGCCTGCTTGGGATTCTCTTTCTTTCCCTCTCTCTCTGCCCCCTCCCCTGTCCCTGCTATCTCTCAAAATAAATCAACTTTGAAGAAAAAATGAAATAAGGGCGCCTAGCTGGCTCAGTCAGTAGAGCATATGATTCTTGATCTTGAAGTCACGAGTTCAAGACCCACGTTAGATGTAGAATTTACTTAATGAATAAAACAGAAAATGGCAGAGTATAAATAAGATTGATTTATAAGTTTCAGTTTAATCTTTCAAATAAAAATTGATTCATAAGTTTCAGTTCAAATAAATAGATGCACAGATGCATACACTCAATATAGTCAATCCTGTTTATTCATAGATCTCATGTTTCTGAATTTGCCTACTTGTAACCCCCAAATCATTATATGATGTACTTTCACCATTACTTGTGGACATGTGTAGAATGGCAAAAAATTTGAGTCACTTGATATGCACATTTGCAGCTGAGGTTAAATAGGTGGTGCTCTACCTTCTTGTATCAACTCACACTAAACAAGTATCTTTTCCAGGATCTATTTAGTACCACTTTTTTTGTATATTTTTTTCAGTCTTTTTTTTTTTTAAGTTTATGTATTTTGAAAGAGAGACAGTGTGAGTGCGGGAGGGGCAGAGAGAGAGAGAGAGAGAGAGAGAGAGAGAGAGAGAGACAGAATCCTAAGCAGGCTCTGTGCTGGGAGTGCAGAGCCCAATGTGGGGCTCAAACTCATGAACCATAGTAAGATCATGACCTGAGCAGAAACCAAGAGTCAGATGCTTAACGACTGAGCCACCCAGGCTCCCCTGTATGTCTGTGCTTTTTCCTGAGCCCCTGAGCATAGTGCTGAAGTGCTATACAGTGTTTTAATTTTTTTTATTTTGTTTTTTTTTAATTTTTTTTTAACGTTTATTTATTTTTGAGACAGAGAGAGACAGAGCATGAACAGGGGAGGGGCAGAGAGAGGGAGACACAGAATCGGAAGCAGGTTCCAGGCTCCGAGCTGTCAGCACAGAGCCCGACACGGGGCTTGAACTCACGGACTGAGAGATTGTGACCTGAGTAGAAGTCCGAGGCTCAACCGACTGAGCCACCCAGGCGCCCCTATACAGTGTTTTTAAGTGTTAATGAAGGCCGATAGGGAGAAACTACATGTCAGATAAGCTTCATTCAGGCATGCATTACAAGGCTTTTAGCCATGAGTTCAGTGTTAAGGAGTCAGTGATATATATTAAAAATTTCTTTTAATATCCACTTATTTTTGAGAGACAGAGTGCAAGCGGGTGAGGGTCAGAGAGAGAGAGGGAGACACAGCAGGCTCCAGGCTCTGAGCTGTCAGCACAGAGCCTCACGCAGGGCTCGAACCCACAAACTGTGAGATCGTGACCTGAGCCGAAGTTGAACGCTAAACCGACTGAGCCACCTAGGCACCCCAGGAATCAATAATATATATTTAATAAGGTATCTTTTTAAACAAAAACATATATAACACAAGGTTACATACTGATCAGCTGACAAAGCATGATCAGAGGCCAGAAGAACCCTATATTACAGTAATCAGTAATACAATGTTCCAGGCAACTTTACAGACCCTAACCGTTATGAATAATGACAATCAACAGTAATATACACACAAGTATATATGTAAAACATACATAGTAACATTCTCCCTTACTAAGTCATGCTGAAAAAAGCCAAGGATATATATGCTGACAAATCCCCAATTTCTCTAACCTGGACTTCCTTCTCTGGATTCCAGACCTGTAGATCTTACAGCCTTAGTCAGTGTCTCCACTTGGATTTTATAGGCATCTTAAACATAGCATGTCTAAAAGTAAACACCCAGATGCCTCCAACTCACCAACCTGATCATCCTACCTTCTCTTCTTACACACACACGCACGCACATCCAATCTATTAGCAAATCTCACCAACTGTATCTGTAAGCTGCACCAGAATCTAATCAATTCTCACGACCTCCTCTGCTCAGCTCCTACACTTGTCCAAGTCCCCAACATCTTTGCCTGGTTTAGTACCATAGCCTCTAGACTGGTCTCTGCTTCTGCCCTTGCTCCGTCCTCAGTAGGGCAGCCAGAGAGCCTTGAAAACCTACATCAGATCACGGTGTATCTTTACTCAGCTCTCCAAAGCCCCCCTCACCCCATCTGACTCCAAGGTAAAACAGGAGCTCTGTGTCTATCAACCAGCTTACACACATTTATGTGCTTTAATTTCATCATTACATGATCTTAAACATGATCTGATCACTATCCCTGTTGCACAGAAGAAACTAACGGCAGTTAAATAACTCATTCAAGACCCCACAGCTAGTTAGAGGCAGAGCTGGGATGCTAACCCAGGCAGTTTGGCACCACAGACCATGTTCCTACCACTCTGCTCTACAGCCTCTCTCAAAGCTAAAGTCCTAGGACAGTCCAGGGGGCCCTATGATCTGGCCCTTTGGCTCTCTGCCCTTACCTCCCCAACTCCAGCCCTTGCTCCCTCTGCTCCTCGTCCCACTGTGCCTCCAGGTCAGAGCGCTTGCAGGTCTCACTGCCTGCAATGCTCTTTCCCCTCCTTTGGCCCAGCGCCCCTCCTCCCATATCACCTCATGAGGGTGGCCTTCCCGGACTCCCCTGCTCTCCATACCACTGGGCTTCACTGTGAGGCATGCTACATATTTTACTTGTTTCTGTATTTATTTTCTGTCTCCCACCCAAGATGTAAGACTCAGAAGAGCAGGAATCTTTGCCCACTTTGGTCATAGTTGTTTTCCCCAGTGCCTTGCAAACAGGAGTGCTTGATAAATATTCAGTGAATGAATCAGAGACTCAAAATCTGGGCCCAAGATTTCCTGTCTCAAAGGCAACAATTCTTTACCTGAATTCCATATTTTATAAGTTTAATCAACCTTCCATTATTCAGGTCAACTGCAATCTTCTCCCCAGGCCCTCCCAAATGGGTCACAAGTCAGGAAAGGTAAATGGAAAAAAGCATTGCTTTCATAGGCACAGAATACATACATACATACATACATACATACATACATACATACATACACACACACACATACACAACACCAAGAGACATGCTGACCTTCTTCACGGTTGTTGTTTTTTTTAAGTTTTTATTTATCTTGAGAGAGAGAGAAAGTGCGAGTGGGTGAGAGGCAGAGAGAAGAGAGAGAATTCCATGCAGGCTCTGTACTGTCAGTGCAGAGCCCAATATGGAGCTCGAACTCACGAACCACGAGATCATGACCTGAGCCAAAGTTGGGACACTTAACCAACTGAGCCACCCAGGCGCCCCTGAGACCTGTTGACTCCCAAACTGATAATCCAAAATGACTTCAGGATCATCAATCTTTAATAGTTGTATGGACCTATAATTTACACACCACCAACATTCACCTATTTAAGTAGTAAGTTTACAGAGTTGTGCACCATCATTACAATCCAGTTTTATAACATTTCTATCACCTCAAAACCCTTCATGCTTATTTACATTAAGCTCCCACCCCCAGCCCCTATCAATCAGGTTTGTATTACCCCATCTTCTCTTCTCTTCCTTAGATTCAAAAAGAAACTAAATTTCCCTGCTCACCAGAAAGCCTACAAAGCATTACTTTTTTTTACACGACAACTTAGTTCTAAACTCTTCTGTGGATCAGGGAAGCAAAGATCTAAGAGCATCTCCATAATCACAGACCCAAAAGCCAGTCTGAGTGTGAGCAGGCTCAGCAGGCAACCCTCAGGCCTGCCTATGAATACTGGGAAAACACTGTGAGGTGAAAGTCAGGAAGGCCCAACCTGCATGAGGTCCTTACCAAGTTCCAGAAGCTCTCATGCTTGCTTGGATTCTCACTGCCCAGGACATCTGCCAACAAACTGTCCACCTCACATACATGCAGTCGGACCCAGTCAAGGAGGTGGAGGAGGAGAGGGCCGGCTAGGAGGAAAGACTCTTGTCACACACAAACCTCAGCTTCATCTGTAGCAAATTCCACTTTCCCACAGTACGGACAGAAAGTATAGGGCAGAGAAGAGAACTATGGAGAAGTGGTTTATTCCTCATAGGTGGGCACACATATGGTCCTGAATAAAGGACTGGGCTGACAAATGGACCTTTAGGAATACTTCCTCTGAGCCAGGCAGCTCCACCTTTCACTGAATCTTTGATAGGGCTGAATCTCACCACTTGCACCCCCAATTCTTCACAACGATGCAGTGTGCAATGGCCAGGTAAGGAACAGCCACTTAGGGACTGGTACTGATTAGGTGCTAGGTAAGCAACAATGACAGAAATACAGCAACAGCCCTCAAGATATACTGGAGGCAGTAAACATAGAAACAACTAATTTTCATTTCAAGTTGCTCAGGACTTTAGCAGGAATGGGAGTAAAAAGCTATGACTACAGAGATTACTAACACTCATTTATGGGTAACAGCAAACATAAACTATCAAGAGATTAAAAAAAAAAAAAAAAAAAGCCTGCAGCACCTCCACAGAGAGCAAGGATACCGTACCGCCCACAATTTGGTTCAAGAACATGCAATAATTCAGAATGGACAGTTCACGTGTAGGGCTGCCCCTGCCCCAATCACTGGAGACAGAATTCTCCAAGTGACTTTGCCTCCCACCATATAATCCCTCACATCCTTAAAAGTTTCTCTTTCTTTTAAATTTTTCAACAACAGACCTTTATTATTTCACACTTCTGGAGGCCAGAAGTCTGAGATCAAGGAGTAAGCAGAGTTGGCTCCTTCTGAGCCTAGGAGGGAGAACCCATTCCATGCCCCTCCCCTGACTTCTCCTAAAACTTTCATAAGCTTGACCAGTCCACAACATAAATACTGACCACCCCTGTCATACAGCAGTTTAACATGTTTTACTGGTGTTTTTCAGGGGCCACCAGCCTAACATTTTAGGTTTTCAGGAGGCATTTTCTAAGAGGTGACAAAATGGCAGGCTTCTTTGGGTGTTACGTACAACTTTCTGATGGTTACGTTGATGGAGAGTGATGAAAAGAGCATTCTGGGCAATTAAACTCTCATCATGACATGCAGGAAAGGTAGACACCTTTGATGTTGGGAAGGGATGATTCCATGCTCACCTGGGGCTACTTCAATAAAAAGAATCTCACAAAGATTCCAAATAAGCTCCATTGCTGACAAAATGGAGACCTAAGGAAGAAATGGAGACAAGGCTGTAACTGAAAACATTCCTGATATTTGCTCTCAGAGCAAAGGAATGAAGCACATGATGGTCATTCATTATTAACCCAACATTTACTGAATATTCCTATGGAAATCCCACAGGATTTCCCACAGGGAATTCAGTGAGAGAATTTTAGGGGATGGTACGCAGACTAACATTGTTTTTTTTTAATAGTTCTCATTTTAGTTTAATGTGCGTTATAGAAAAATATAATTAGCCCATCCCGCCCATGGTCTTGATGAATATTAGGATTTAGAAAGAGGCTCTGAGTAAAATGGAAGATGATTTTTAGAAAAATTTATTCAGTAAATAATATTAAGAATTCTACAGATATACCAAAAATCATGAAGGAGGTATTCAAGGGACTAAAGTTTAAGAAAGTCTACTAAAAAGCAAACCTAATACAAGACCCAAAAATAAGTCAGGTATGGACCCTGCCCTAGGAAATATTCAGTCCCCTTCCCCACCATCCTTTCATACAAAAACACAGACGACCTTATTCAGAGAAAATAAATGCTTTGCTGCACCAATCCCTACTCACTACTGAGCTTGAACACTATCAAGATTCTACCAAAGAAAGAGAATTCTTTCAGCCATCTTCCAGCTCCAACAAAATAAACAACTCAGTAAAAATGCTGGGTCACGAGCTGAGTCCAGCTTATAAAAATAAGCAGTGGTTCCAAAAGCTCAGTTCACTACCTCAGGTGACACAATGTGGTTAGGAGTGATATTTCCCCATAAGAATTGTAAATTCATACAAGTACTTATCAGGCACACCCTTGTGTTCCAATGCATTATGCCTTGAAGGGGGCACCAAGAAGTTCAAGATGATCCTTACCGCCCCCAAGAAGTTGCCTGTCTACCTGGTAAGAAGAAAGACTTGTACATAACAATGACTGCGAAGCCACCCCAGGTGGGTGCTGAGGATGCAGAAGGACATAACGGTGCCAGGACAACAAAGGCAGGCGGCGCCCCTACCTGGCTGCTGAACTGGCGACCACTGGCTGGATCTTTAGCAGCAACTAACAAAACACAAAACATTTTGAAGTAAGCAATGAAACTTTTAGTCTCATAGTTATAGCTTCATATACAAGGTTCTTTACTTGTGCCTATTTCCTCTAATGACTACCAATTTTCACTGTAAGTTTTTAAAAAGTGCTTCATATCTCTTTGTTGCAGATCAATGATTTGTAAACCCAATGCCCTTAAGTTACAAGCAACACTTTCAACTGCAACAGAACAGAGACCATCATGTTATAAAAGACTTTACTCAGCACCCAGAAATCACATGGCTCTCAAGGTTATGGTGACTTTAAATTGTGAAAGTAAAAGAACTGGGAATATGATTTTCAAAGATCTTTAATTTGGCCGTTAGTCTCACACCTGTCAACTCAATATGTTCTAACTTGAAAAACGTACTCAAGACGATTGCCAAAATATTAGGTTACGTAAGATGGGAAAGTAAGATTTTTGAACTGTAAAGTCAAATAGACTTTACCTTGCAGTACTGACAAACATTTCAATTACTGTAACATGTACACACACAAAATCCTTACTTGCAGCCTGGTGCATTTCCTCCATACAGGCTCTTATGACTGATCGGTAGTTCTTACTCACTCGGACCAATCTACAAAAATGAAATGACATACACCAGGAACATGGAGCATCTTGTAGTGACAAAAAGCAAGAAGTCTGCAATAGAAGATAAGTGCTTGCTCAAATATAGGAGCCAACCTGAAGGAGTTCCTAACGGCCTAAGCTGGAACAACTTTAGCATCAAAATAAGTAATATATAAGATAACCCATTGAGTACAAAAAATATCCCGGAGGGGCGCCTGGGTGGTTCAGTCAGTTAGGCGTCCGACTTCAGCTCAGGTCATGATCTTGCAGTCCGGGAGTTTGAGCCCTGCGTTGAGCTCTGCGCTGACAGCTCAGAGCCTGGAGCCTGCTTCAGATTCTATCTCCATCTCTCTCTGCCCCTCCCCCGCTTTCACTGTGTCTCTCTCTCAAAAGTAAAATAAAAACATAAAAAAATTATTTTAAATAAATAAATATCCCCAAATCCATAGTGATATTAATTGTTGCAAATGAGATCTACTGATAGACACTAAAAATAATGGTTGAAAATTTAAAGAGAAATAGAATTTGCATAATCTCAAAGTTTCTCCTCCAAATACCCATTAGTTACAAAGGAAAGATGGTAATTTTACAGTGGAGAAACCCAGTAGAAACCACATTAACCAAGTGATGAAGGTCAATAAACTCAGTAATAAAACTTCAACATGATAAACCCCATAATGATGTACTGAAGACACATCATACCAGTTCTGTGGTATTCTTACTAAAAATGCATTATCTCAAAAACGATACATAACCTTTGTCTAATCATGAGAAAACAGACAAACCCAAATGGAGGGACAGCACCAAAATAACTGGCCAATATTTTTCAAAAGTGTCAAAGTCATAAAGAAGACTATGGGAAAAAAATTAAATGCAACCTCAGTCACAGAAGAGAAAAAAAGGACATTAGTGTAAAAACTGGTGAAATTCAAATGAAGTCTTCAAGCATACTGCATTGATGTTTAAGTTTCCTGGTTTAAGTGACAGTAATATGGTAACATATAGATATTAACATTATAAAGCTAGATGAAGGATATGCAGTAATCCATTATTCTTGTACCTTTTCTGTAAGTCCAAAATTACTTCAAGATAAAGTCTTTTTTTTTTTTTTTTTCCCAACGTTTATTTATTTTTGGGACAGAGAGAGAGCATGAACGGGGGAGGAGCAGAGAGAGAGGGAGACACAGAATCGGAAACAGGCTCCAGGCTCTGAGCCATCAGCCCAGAGCCCGATGCGGGGCTCGAACTCACGGACCGCGAGATCGTGACCTGGCTGAAGTCGGACGCTCAACCGACTGCGCCACCCAGGCGCCCCAGATAAAGTCTTTTTAAAAAAGGAAGTGACGGGGCGCCTGGGTGGCTCATTCGGTTAAGCTCAGGTCATGATCTCATGGCTCATGAGATCCAGCCCCACATTGGGCTCTATACTGACAGCACCGAGCCTGCTTAGGATTCTCTCTCTCCCTCTCTCTGCCCTTCCTGTGAGCACACATGCATGCACGCTCTTTCAAAATAAACATTAAAAAAAAAAAAGAAAATGACAAAACATAACAAACATCCACAAGAAAGTAACTGGTTTAGTTACCAAGATGCAGTCCTTAGCAACAAAAACAGTTCTAGAAGAAGAGACCTAAAGACCACCTATTCGTTCCATTTAAAAATGAACAGCATGCTTACTTCAGTAGCACATATACTAATATTGGAACAATACAGAGAAGACTGGCATGGCCCCTGAGCAAGGATGACATTCAAATTTGTGAAGTGTTCCATATTTTTTAGAACATATAGAATTGTTAAATCACTATATTGCACACCTGAAAATAACATAACACTGTATGTTAATTATCTTGGAATTAAATCAAAAAAAGAATAGCAACATTCTGCATATGACCTACAACAAGACTGGCAGGAGGTAAAGCAATCTGCACGTATTCCCTCACCCAATCCTCACTACCCCACATCCCCTTTCACTGCCAAGATTCAGGTCCAGAAAAATAATTCAGCCAAAAAAATAAGGTGATATGCTAACCCCGATACACAGGACAGGAGCTATCACCCCACCGTTAGGATGGCATTCATTCATTCGTTCAACATTTTAGAGCATATATTTTATTTTTTTATGTTTACTTATTTTGAGAGAGAGCAAGGGGGAGGGGCATAGAGAGAGGAAGAGAGAGAATCCCAAGCAGGCTCTGCACTGACAGCACAGGGCTCAATCTCACATACTGATCTCACATATCATGAGATCAAGACCTGAGCCGAAATCAAGAGTTGAATGCTGACTCTTGATTCTGTCTGAGCCACCCAGATGCCCTTAGAGCACGTACTTTATAAACGTGCAAGGGTATGTGGGAACAGAGGGCCCACATAAATAAGACAAGTTCCCTGCCTTCCAGGAATTACAGGACCTTCGACATGTTTTTCTCTTAGAATAATGATGTTTGAGTCACCAATATTCTGTTACCAGAGCCTCTTGAAACCAGTGATTTCCCCTTCTATCCTTCCCTCCCTCTCTGCCATCCCCCAAAGCTGACTAGGGTATCCTCCAGAATGAGTCATTTGTAAAATTTTACGAGGAAGTAAAATGCTGTGATACTGTGATTTATAAGAAATAAACATCGGGGCAGCCGGGTGACTTAGTCAGTTGAGTGTCCAACTTTTGGCTCAGGTCATGATCTCCCAGTTCATGAGTTCAAGCCCCCAAATCAGGCTCGCTGCTATCAACCTGTCAGCACAGAGCCCACTTAGGATCCTCTGTCCCCCTGGGGCGCCTGGGTGGCTCAGTTGGTTGAGTGTCTTCAACCAACTTCAGCTCAGGTCATGATCTCATGGTTCATAGGTTCAAGCCCTACGTCAGGCTCTGTGTGGACAGCCTGGAGCCTGCTTTGAATTCTGTGTCTCCCTGTCTCTCTGCCCCTCCCCTACTCATGCTCTTACTCTCTCTCAGAAATAAACAAACACTGGGGGACCTGGGTGGCTCAGTCGGTTGAACATCCGACTTCAGCTCAGGTCACAATCTCACAGTTTGTGAGTTCGAGCCCCGTGTCAGGCTCTGTGCTGACAGCTCAGAGCCTGGAGCCTGCTTCAGATTCTGTGCCCCTCCCTCTCTCTCTACCCCACCCCCTGCTTGTGCTCTGTCTCTCCCTGTCTTTCAAAAATGAATAAACATGTAAAAAAAAAAAAAAAGAAAAGAAACATTAAACAAAATTTAAAACAGGGAAGCCTGGAAGGTTAAATAGGTTAAGCGGCCAACTTTGGCTCAGGTCATGATCTAGCAGTTCATTAAGTTCAAGCCCCTTGTCAGGCTCTGTGCTGAGGGCTCAAAGCCTGGAGCCTACTTCAGATTGTGTCTCCTTCCCTCTCTGCCCCTCCCCCACTTGTGTGCAGACACTCTCTCAAAAATAAACAACCTTAAAAATCTTTCTTTAAAAAAAAAAAAAAAGGATCCTCCGTCCCCCTCTCTCTGCCTCTCCCCATCTTGCACTCTCCCAAAAATAAGTTTTTTTTTTAAAGAAAGAAAGAAAGAAACATCTAGTCTTTATCCTAGTCCCTGACACAAGATTTCTATAATCCTTGTGAATTCCTAAGTGATGAGAGCATCAGGAGCACCTTCCGTTCTATTGAGGCCATTCTGGGTGGGCTCCTGGATTGGGGTTGGTCAAAGAAAGACTCAGCCATCAACAGAAGACCGAAATCTTCTGCTGTGCTAGGGTGGCCTGTCAGTCAGTCTAGATCTCAGCTCTTGATCTTGGCTCATGATCTCGGCTCAGGTCAAGATCTCCTGGTTCCTGAGACAGAGCCAACAGGCTCAGGTCACGATCTCCTGGTTGAGACAGAGCTCCATGTCAGGCTCTGCACTGACCATGGAGCCTAAGATTCTCTCTCTCCCTCTCCCTCTGCCCCTTCCCCAATCACACACTTCCTCGCTTTCTCAAAAGCAAATAAAAATAAAAAAAGAGAGGCGCCTGGGTGGCTCAGTGGGTCGAGCATCCAGCTTCAGCACAGGCCATGATCTCACGGTTCATGGATTCGAGCCCCGCGTCAGGCTCTGTGCTGACAGCTTAGAGCCTGGAGCCTGCTTCAGATCTGTGTCTCCCTCTCACTCCACCCCTCTCCTGCTCGTGCTCTGTCTCTCTCAAAAATAAACATTTAAAAATATAAAATTAAAATTAAATTAAAATAGAAATTTTCAGCCCTGCACCCTACCTCTCTGGAGAGGGGAGAGGGGCTAGAAATGGAGTTAATAATTGATCATGCCTCCCTCCATAAAATCCCATTAGTATGGAGTTCAGAGAATTTCCAGGTGGCTATATAAATCCACGTACCGGGAGGGGGACACACCCAAACTCCACAGGGACAGAAGTTCCTGTACTCCAAACCCTCCCAAACCTTGTCCTATTTATCTCTTCACCTAGCTGTTCATCTGTATCCTTTATCATATTCTTTAATAAATTGGTAAGCTAAGTGTTTCCCTGAGTTCTGTGAGCCACTCTAGCAAATTCATTGAACATGAGGAGGTTTAGGAACCTCCAATTTGTAGCTGGGCCAGAAAAATGCTTTAAGTAATGTGGGAATGCACTAACTGCAATTCACATGTGAAGCGGGGAACAGTCTTGTGGGACTAAGCCCTTAACCTATGAAATCTGATCTCCAGGTAGATAGGGTCAAAATTGAGTTAAATTATATGATACCCAGGGGACCTGGTAGGCGTGTCAGTAAAGCATGTGACTTTTTATTTTTGAGAGAGAGACAGAGAGCAAGTTGGGGAGGGGCAGAGCAAGAGGGAGACAGAATCCCAAGAGTCAGATGAGTAACCAACTGAGCCACCCAGGCACCCCAAGCATGCAACTCTTTATCTTCTGGTCGTGAGTTCAAGCCCCATACTGGGAAATAGAGCTTACTTAAAAAAAAACAAAAACAAAAACAAAAAATTATAGGATGCCCAGCTGGTGTGACAGAATTGTCTGGTGCCATACATCTGGCATCAGAAGTGAATATGGGGGTGCCTGGTGGCTCAGTCGGCTCAGTGTCCAACTCATGGTTTTGGCTCAGGTCATGATCTCACTGACAGTGCAGAGCCTGCTTAGAATTCTCTCTCTCTCTCCCCACTCTGCTTGGAATTCGGTCTATCCCTTTCTCTCTGCCCCTCTCCCACTCATGCTTTCTCTCTTTCAAAATAAATTTAAAAATTTTTAAATAAACAAACAAGGGGAGCCTGAGTGGCTCAGTCTGTTCAGCGTCCAACTTTGGCTCAGGTCATGTCATCACAGTTCATGAGTTCGAGCCATATATCGGGCTCTCTACTGTCCGAATGGACCGAGGACTCCGTTTCAGATCCTGTCTCCCTCTCTCTCTGCTCCTCCTCCACTTGCATGCACTCTCTCTAAAATAAACATTTAAAACAGACAAAAAAAAAACAAAGAAATGAATATGGCAGTAGTGTGTAACAAAGGAGACACACAACAGGAAGGAAAAACTTTTTCCCCCAATACAAATACCAACACTGCCCATGCTCTAACTGTATTTAGGGACACTGATAAAAAACTAACATAAAGGTTCTCACACTCCATGGTGCTTAAGACTCACCTGGAGATTTTAGATTTGAGGATCCACCCCAAGAAACTTTAATTTTTATGATCTGAGGTGGGGCGCAGATATCTGCCATTAACAAGTATCTGATATTGATGCAGTTACCTCATGAACCACACTTCAAACAACCCTAGTCTATATACAGTATAATAGTTTTCTGGTCTCTTACCAAAAATGCCTTGAGAATAATTCTTTAAAGATACAACAAAACTACTTTTTTAAACTCATTTTTATAGTAAGATAATTCCAAAATCTTCCCACAGTGGGACTTCTTTCAGTGATTTTCAGGTGCTTATTTGGCCTAAATTTTCTTCTTTGCAGGGTAAATGAAACAGGAACATAAACAAACAAAAAGTTTATCAAGCCACCAAATCGATCAACAGCCGTTTGCACAGTCTCTGAAAGACATTTCATCCCTACCTACCTCCACTGCCCAGGACAGAAGCCTCAAAATAGAACCAGGAGCCCCTTATTTCTCCAGGCACTCCATCCATCATACAAAAGGACGAGGCAGTTCATTTGGCTTTCACGCTTTAGTTGTGGACTGCAGTACCTACCAGCAGCCTACTTACTGAGCTTTTCTGGATTTTCCAGTCAATTCTTCTTCAATTCTCTGGAGGCCCACAAAGATTCCATGGGATTCATTGAAGAGTTTTCTCAAGATCTGAGAGTAAACATCTATATCCTTTCGGATGATATAGATAAAGGGGCAGCCTGGCACAGTCTCTGATTTTTCTGAAACAGGAAAAATTTAACATCGATCACCATTACTCTCATATAACAACTCTAAAATTTTTAAATTGAGTTATCTAATTACAACACCTTCAGCTACTTTGCTATATTTCATTTTTTAAAGTATGAATTATTTATCAATTATCCACACATGAATTATTTAATATACATGTTTACTTTCAGACTTTACTCCTCAGCTGACTGGCTTATTTTATTTTGTTAATGTAACTTCTAGGCCTGGAGTGCCTGGCTGGCTCAGTCAGTGGAGTGTGCAACTCTTGATCTTGGCGCTGAGTTCAAGCCCCATACTGGGTATGGAGATTACTTAAAAATAAAATGTTTAAAAAAATAAAGTAAGCTCTAGGCCCAAAATGGGGCTTGAACTCACAACCCTGATATCAAGAGTCACATGCTCTACTGACTGAGCCAGCCAGGTCCCCTCTCACTGGCTTATTTTGGAACTTTTGCCTCCATCAGTTGAAATATACTAAAAAAAAATTATGGGGCGCCTGGGTGGCGCAGTCGGTTAAGCGTCCGACTTCAGCCAGGTCACAATCTCGCGGTCCGTGAGTTCGAGCCCCGCGTCAGGCTCTGGGCTGATGGCTCGGAGCCTGGAGCCTGTTTCCGATTCTGTGTCTCCCTCTCTCTCTGCCCCTCCCCCATTCATGCTCTGTCTCTCTCTGTCCCAAAAATAAATAAACGTTGAAAAAATAAAATAAAATGAAATATACTAAAAAAATTAAACTCACTTCTTATTAGCCTAAATACAACTCAAAAAATATGATAAATCTACAGACAAAATTTTACATAACCTCAAATTCAAGTAAAATTTTTATATCACTTTGTACTGCCATTACTCCTAAAGCAAAGAATCAAAAGTTAACTGAACTATTTTGCAACAGTGATAAAAAGGCTCTATAATGATAAAATATAAACAACCAATTTGTGGAAATTTCTTATGCAACAGCTTCCCAAACAAGCTATGATGATGTTCAATGGCTCATCTCTGATGAGACTGCAAGAGATGTAAACCTCACGTTTTCAACAATTGAGGACAAACTATCAAATGTTGACAAGCCTTCCCATTAAGTACGAAAAGAGGACAGACATATTCAAAGAAGGTTCTCCTCTGAGCAACTGTCCCTTTGGCAGCTTCTATAGCTCTGCCAACCTTGAAATCTTTAATACCAAAATATCCCAGAAACAGTTAGCAATATCAGGGACAATTCTTAACTACAAAATCAAGAAAAACTACATCACTTAAAAATTGCATGAACTGTGCTCACTTCAGCAGCACATATACTAAAGTTCAAACAATACAGAGAAGATTAGCATGACCCATGCACAGGGATGACATGCAAATTCGTGAAGCTTCCATATTAAAAAAACAACCAGAGCACCTGGGTGACTCAGTCACTTAAGTGTCTGACTCTTGATCTCAGTTCAGGTCCTGATCTCAGAGTCATGAGTTCAAGCCCCACACTGAGCTCCACACTTAGCATGGAACCTACTTTAAAAAAAAAACAAAAAAAAACCAAACCGGGGGTGCTGGGTGGCTCAGTTAGTTAAGTGCCCGACTCTGGCATAAGTCGTGATCTCAGTCCACGAGTTTGAGCCCCATATTAGGCTCTCTGTTAGCACAGAGACCGCTTCAAATCCTCTGTCCCCCTCGCTCTCTGCCCCTCCCCCGCTTGCACGCAAGTTCTCTGTCTCTAAATAAATAAACAAACTTAAAAAATAAATAAAATCGGGGTGCCTGGCTGGCTCAGTTGGTTAAGCATCCAACTTTAGCTCAGGGCATGATCTCATAGTTGGTGCCCTGCTCTGGGTTCCGCACTCTCTCTGTCCCTCTCTCTCTTCCCCTCGCACACTCGAACTCTCCCATAAATTAATTAAATAAATAAACAAATAAATAAATAAATCTGCATGAACTGCACACAATTTGCCAAAATTTTAAGACTTTCATTAGCTCCATCTCCTCTCTATAATAAAAGAAAGCCTCCACATTTGAATAACCTGTCAAAGATCTGCACAAAAATATCTTCAGCATTTCCCAAGACTCGTCTTGAAAAAGAGAGAGCAAAATCAAATGTCAAAATTTAGTTTTATCTTACTAGAAAAGTCTATATCAGAAAGAGAATATCCAAAAAAAAAAAAAGAGAGAGAGAGAGAGAGAGAGAGAGAGAGAGAAGATCCAGGGTGCCTGGGTAGCTCAATTGGTTGAGTGTTGAACTGATCTTGGCTCAAGTCATGATCTCATAGTTCGTGGGTTCAAGCCCCACATGGGGCTCTGCACTGGTGGTGCTGAGTCTGCTTGACATTCTCTGTCTCCCTCTCTCTCTGCCCCTCCTGGCTCATGCTCTCTGGGAGGGAAAAAAAAAGAGAGAGAGAGAGAGAGAGAGAGAGAGAAAGATCGATCCATGTCCAAAACCTGATGGAACTTAGAGAATAAGGAAGAGCCATTTCACTCTCCAAATCCTTTGTGCTTTTATCAACAGCCTACAGAATTCGATTAAGTTCATAATAATAAAAGGTAAGGACTTCAAAGTCTTCATAGATCTGCAGTTTCACAATAAAGGGGCTGCTGTAAAGGGAATTTAGTGATTCTGGACAAGAAGGGGAAAAAACTTGAAGTTTTTAAATACACAGGAAACATTTCAGGGTGCATGGCTGACTCAGTGGGTAGAACATGCTACTTCTGATCTCAGGGTTGAGTTCAAGCCCCACGTATGTTGTAGAGATTACTTAAATATATTAAAAAATAATAATAATAAATAAAAGAAACCTTTAACACCTGGAAGATTATTAATTTTCTTCCCCTGGACTCAACATCTGCCAGGTCTCATAAGTTAATGAAAATCTTAAATAGCTAAAGTTTCAAAAGTGAAAATGGTACAAAATAAGTTTAACTGTTTCTTGCCTCAGTCAAATCTGAGAGAAGAAAACCACCAAAAGTGCCAAGATGGATAATCTGGAAGAAAAAAAAAAAAAACAAAACCTACCTTTTTTGTTGAAGGAGGTTTCACACACCAGCATCTCTCCTGGACCCCAGTCAAAACACATTTGCTTCTTCTTGGAATTCACTCCTGGAATCAACTAGTAAAAAAAAAAGCCAAAGAAACTTACTTTTACTAAAGGCTTTGCTTTCAACTGATTTGCAAGTATAACCCTAGAAATCAATGTTCATGAAAGTTAAGTGCTACTCTATGTATACAGCTGAGTGTGGTTGAGATCAAACTAATCTGTTAAAGTCCGAATAAGCAAGTGAAGCAAGTGAGCTTTGTCGGGCACCTCAACCCAGCCTGCCACTTAACAATCAATTACTATACGATAATTTAGTGATCTACAGTTCAGAAAAAGGGAATTTAAAAAAATAAAGAAATTGAAGTGTTTGTTACTCACTAAAAGGAGCCCTCCAATCCCATGGCTTCTGTGCCATCTCTTAGATGAGGACTCTCAATTTTTCTGACTCAGACCAATCCCTTTGAGTCTCAGCTTCATACATCCAACTACCTAATCCACACTTTTATAGGTTACCTAACCTAGGTATAGAGCTATATCCATAACATAAGAACCAATAAAGGACTCTTGATGCTCATCTCCAATTCTCCCCCCACTGGAGCAAAGCCTTCCCCAATTGTTAGGACTGATTTGTGATTCTTCTCTTTCCCTTACCGCCTTTGTCCAATCTATCAGTAAATCCTGTTCTGCTCTTAAATAAGCCTGAATCCAACCACTTACCACGTCTACCAGTCTAATCCAAGCCACCATCAACTCTCACCTGACTGCAACAGCATTTCTCAGTGCCTGAAATGACTCTCCTACATGGTTATTGCCTCTCCCTGTAAATAGATAAAAGCTCACAAGGGCAAAGGACTCCGGGATTCTCATTCACTGCCTAGAAGAGAACGTGGCACAAAATTGGCACTCCACAAATATTTTTGGCAGACGATAAATTTGTTATCAAGACAAATGCACTCAGTTCTTAGGAAGAACTAATGCAGTCATTTAACAACCAAGCAATGTTTAGTAAGCCTTTTTCCGTACTGGGCTCTAGGAATACAATGTGTAATACAGTTTCTGTCCTCCAAATGCTAGCAGTCTACTGAGGAAGTCCAATAAACAGGCAGTAAAAAAAAAAAAAAAAAAAAAAAAGTGGAAAAATGCCAAAGCAGAGAAAAACACAGAGGATGTTTTAGTAGACTCTTAATGGATGAGTGAGCAAGGCAAGGGGGAAACGTTACACACAGTGCTGCTGAGGCAAATGGGTACCCACATGCAGAAAATAAACCTGACATCATAGACAAAATAAAAGTTAGAAACAAATGTAGAGCAAAATCTGTAAAACTTGAAAAGCACAGTAGAAAACCTTTTGATCTTAAAGTAAGCAAAGAGAGGACAAAAAAGTACAAACTACAAAACAATTTATAAATTGGGGCTTCGTCAACATTAAACTTTTGCTCCTCAAAAGACACTGTTAAGAAAATGGAAAGACAAGCCACAGACTGGGAGAAAATATTTGCAAAACACATATTTGATATCTAGAATATACAAAGAACTCTTACAATTCATTAATAAAAATAACCCAATAACAAAATGGGCAAAAAATTTTAACTGCCACTTCACCAAAGATATACAGATGACTCATATATAAGCATATAAAAAGATGCTCAATATCTGTCATCATTAGGGAAATACAAATCAAAGCAATAATGAGGTACCACTATATACCCACCAGAATGGCAATGGCTAAAATTTAAAAAGATTGACCACACAGGAGCGCCTGGGTACTCAATTAAACATCCGACTTCGCCTCAGGTCATGATCGATCGTTTATGAGTCCGAGCCCCACGTTGGGCTCTGTGCTGACAGCTCAGAGCCTTGAGCCTGCTTCGGATTCTGTGCCTCCCTTTCTCTCTGCCCCTCCCCAGCTCTTGCTCTGTCCCTCTCTCTCTCTCTTTCAAAAATAAATGTAATTTTTAAATAAACAAACAAATAAATAAAAAGACTGACCATACAAAGAGTTGATGAGGATGTGGAACAACTGGAACCCACATGTTGCTGGTGCAAAAATGGTATTTGAAGAAATGAGTTTATTTTAGCTAAATATGAATGAAATAAATATGAATCACAGGCCTTAATGATAAGCAAATGGGACACCTGGGTGGCTGAGTCGGTTGAGAATCCAACTTTTGATTTCGGCTCAGGTCATGATCCCGGGGTCATGAGACTGAGCCCACATCGGGTTCCACACTGAGTGTGGAGACTGTTTGAGATTCTCTTTCTCTCTCTTCCCCTCTCCCCTGCTTGTTCTCTCTAAAATAACTGAAAAGAGGCGCCTAAGCAGCTCAATCAGTTAAGCATCTGATTCCAGCTCAAGTCATGATCTCATGGTTTCTAAGCACGAGCCCCGCATCAGGCTCTCTGCTGTCAATGCAAAGCCTGTTTTGGATCCTCTGCCTCCCTTGCTCTCTGCCTCTCCCCGACTCACACTGAAGCTCTTTGTCTCTCAAACTTAAATAAACATTAAAAAAAAAAAAAAAAAGTTGAAACAGGGGCACCTGGACAGCTCAGTCAGTTAAGCATCCGACTTCAGCTCAGGTCATGATCTCACGGTTGGGTTCATGACTTCAAGCCCTGCATCAGGCTCTCTGCAGTCAGCATAGAGCCCACTTCGGATCCTCTGTCTCCATCTCTCTCTGCTCCTCCCCACTTGTACTCTGTCTCTCTCAAAATAAATAAATAAACTTAAAAAAAAAAAGCTGAAAGAAAGGAAGAAAGAAAAAGTTCCACTGGGGGAGGAAAAAAAAAGTAGAAGTTTCAGCAACTCTGATATTCTAATTTTTCTTCCTGCAGACACTGACATAGTCCCTCCCGATAGATATAAAATATTTCAAGTACTTTATATAGATCTTCAAATTTTAATACGCTACAGCAGTAAAGTTTTTGGAGTTACAACCCACGTTAACTGCTATTTAAGATCTCAGGTCTCATTTTGTCCAGTTAGCTTTGAAATGACCCCCATCTTTAATTTTCGGTTTTCTCAGACACTGCTTTGCAATCTGATGGCTTTAGCTCAAAACTGGAGGCACATTTCGACTTTCTAAAAAGCAAAGATACAAGATCAGGCAACCTGCAGTTTAGTGAAGCTTATAGCTTGCCAACAGCTAACAGGGGCAGAACAAGCCAATGATGGACAAACATATTTTACCTAGCCAGGGAGGGAAGGGAAGGCTTTCCTGAGAAAGAGGATGCAGGTTCTTGCATTTGAAAAACGAGGAGAGAAACCTAATAGAGAAAAAGAGAGGATCCCAAGCAGGGGGAACGGTAGGTGTCTGCGACCTAAAACCCATGAATCTCTTTATGGACATCATAGATCATTCACATTCGACATATGCTCTCGTCAAAGTCCAGACAGAAGTGGGAGCAGACAGCAATAAAGACAAGAAGCCTCCGGGGAGAATATATACTTTCAGCAAACCTCAGGCCAGGACGGCACACGAAGCAGAAGTCAAGCTCACGGTGTCGCGATGTGAAGCTGAGCTCTGCGGACGAAAAAAAGCCCCAACTGCTCTACATGGTCCGAGCCCGCTCACTAGAGCACTAGCCCAACGGGAGAAGCTAGGCAAAAATGGGATGGGAAGGCGAGGAAGACAAGACAGGGTGAGGGATGGAGTGAGGCCTCCGAGCCAGGCATTTCTGAGTACACAAAAGAGTAGACACCTAGCGAACACCACGACCCAAACACAAGCACCTTGCTAATGGGACCTCCGAACTGTGGCAAATGAGCTGAGGGAAGGGGAAAGGAGCCTCGAGGGAGCCTGCAGTGACGAAGCAGACACACTCCTCGGACAGCGAAGGCAACACTTTTGCAGGCGCCCTTACAGTGACCGTCGGCTCGCCGTCGAGTTCCTCCATAGCGCTCCGCTTCAGCCACCAAGAATTTCCACAGCCGCTAAAGCTCCCAGCTCAGGCCTCCCGCTCACCACCGGCTGCGAGAGAGGACCCCTCCCGAGCGCCTCCTGCGCTGCCTGCAGGCCCCAAACCCCCACCCCCCACGTAGGGGCCTCTCCTCTCCGCCACGATCCTCCTTCTGCCACACTCTAAACGTGTCGTCCCTTCCTTGCCGGCGACAACACGTCAGGGAAAACAGGGCAAGGGCAGCCTGTCAACCCAGTTATCTTCCAGCCGGGTCAGGCGCCGCCGCGGACAGCCCCGCGCCGGGCAGGGAAAAGGCCCCCCGAGACGGCGGGAGCAGCGGCAGTGCGGCTGCGCGTGCGCGGGCTGGGGCCAGTGCAGGGCCTGGTCTGGGAGCCAGCGAGCGAGCGCGCGGTGTTTCCAGACTCTGGCAATTCTCTCCCTTGTGGGTCTGCAAGTCGCAACTGCTTCTCTGTCCAAGCCCCGTCGGGCCTCTGGGCTGTATACGAAGGCGGTCGCCACCACTCCCACCCCGAAATGCTCAAAAGGCACGTGGACAGAATTGTTGCAGCTGGAAACAACTGTGAAATGGAGACAGCTGGGCTTGCTTAATTAAATACAAATACTGGTTTGTTATCTCACCATGGAAAAGCAGGAAGGGACACTCAAATCAGGGAATCCCAGAATTTGTTATGGAAAACTCAAAAGTGCTCCAATAATTTAAAGGAGTCGTTTGTTGTAAATGTCATATTCACAAGTACATACACGTACAGGGAAGAAAATAGGAATGCTTCTAAATTTCCAAATAAACTTTTTGAGCAAATTGAAGATAATTGGAAATTTAAAGATAAGTCGTAGGAGATTCTGCCTGGAAATGTAGTAGTTGCTTTTATTTAGAAAAGAAATTTGATCTGAAAACAAGACATAATTTCAAGATGCTCCTTTCCCTGAGGTGCTGAACGGCCTGTCTGAATTGGTTTAAAAAACAAAACAAAACAAAACAAAAAAAAAAACAAAAAAACGACGGAGCGGTTAGGAAAATCCCGTCTCCCCAATAGTTTGTTCTTTTGAGATACTGTTGGGCAAGGAAGAAAAATCTCGGGGCTATCAAAATTTCATCCAGATCCTTGTCTCTGAAGACAGCCATCCATCCAGAGGATGAAATTTAATGTAGTTTTGCAAAAAATTCCACACTGTCCTACCAACTATGTCTTCCTACATGTTCCAAATGTTTCAGTTTCACTGATCTGTTTTTTTTTTCTTTTTTTGATTATTATTATTTTAATTTACATCCAAGTTAGTTAGCATATGGTGCAATAATGATTTAAGGAGTAGAATCCAGTGATTCATCCCCTACATATAAACCCCAGTGCTAATCCCAAGTGTCTTCCTTAATGCCACCTGCCCATTTAGCCCATTCCCCCACCCACAACCCTTCCAGCAACCCTCAGTTCTCTATATTTAAGAGTCTCTTATGTTTTGTCTCCCTCCCTGTTTTTATAGCATTTTTACTTCCCTTCTGTTCATCTGTTTTGTATCTTAAATTCCACATATGAATGAAGTCATATATTTGTCTTTCTCTAATTTCACTTAGCACAATACACTCTAGTTCCATCCACGTTGTCGTAAATGGCAAGATTTCATTATTTTTGATTGCCGACTAATATTCCATTGTATATATATACCACATCTTCTTTATCCATTCATCTGTTGATGGGCATTTGGGCTCCGTCCAAGCTTTGGCTATTGTTGATAGTGCTGCTATAAACATTGGGATGCATGTTCCCCGTTGAAACAGCACACCTGTATCCTTTGGATAAATACCTAGCAATGCAATTGGTGGATCATAGGGTAGTTCTATTTTTAATTTTTTGAGGAACCTCCATACTGTTTTCCAGAGTGGCTGCACCAGCTTGCATTTCCACCAGCAGTGCAAAAGAGTCCCTCTTTCTCCGCATCCTCGCCAACATCTGTTGTTGCTTGAGTTGTTAATGTTAGCCATTCTGACAGGTGTGAAGTGGTAATCATCTGAGGTGTTTCTAATACCAGTGGTATGACTATGAAGTATGAGGAATGCATTCATGTCCATTTTCCAGGGAGTAAAAAGAGGCTGCTGATATTTTCTGAGTGTAAAATAAACACTCGGGGGTTGCCTGGCTGACTCAGGAGAGCATGCGACTCTTGATCACATTGAGTGTAGAGATTACTTAAAAATAAAATCTCCTGGGGCACCTGGGTGGCTCAGTTGGTTGAGTGTCCAACTTAGCCTCAGATCATGATCTCACAGTTTGTGAGTTCGAGCCCTGTGTTGGGCTCTGTGCTGACAGCTCAGAGCCTGGAGCCAGCTTTAAATCCTGTGTGTGTGTGTCTCTCTCTCTCTCTCTCTCTCTCTCTCTCTCTCTGCCCCTCCTCCACTCACATTTTCTCTCTCTCTCTGTCTCTCTCTCTCTCTCTCTCTGTCTCTCAAAAACAAATAAACCTTTTAGGGGTGCCTGGGTGGCTCAGTAAGTTAAGCACTGGACTTCAGCTCAGGTCATGATCTCACAGTTCGTGAGTTTGAACCCCGCGTCGGACTCTGTGCTGACAGCTCAGAGCCTGCAGCATGCTTCAAATTCTGTGTCTCCCTCTCCCTCTCTCTCTGCCCCTTTCACGTTTGCACTCTGTCTCTCTACCTCTCTCAAAATAAATAAACATTAAAAATAAATAAATATTTTTAAATAAATAAATAAATAAAATATTTTAGAGGTGCCTGGGTGGCTCAGTTGGTTAAGGGTCCAACTCTTAATTTGGGCTGAGGTCACAATCTCACAGTTGTGGGATCAAGTCCCATTGGGCTCCATGCTGGGCATGAAGCCTGCTTGGGATTTTCTCTCTCTCTCTCTCTCTCTCTCTCTCCCTCTCCCTCTTCTTCTGACCCTCTCCTACTCTCATGCATGCATATGGGCGTGCTCTCTCTCTAGAAGAAGAGTAAGAAAAATAAAATCTTGTTTAATGTTTATTTATTTTGACAGAGAGAAAGAGAGAGAACACATGTGGAGCAGGGGTAGAGACAGAGAGGAAGAGAATCAAATCCCAATCAGGCTCTCCACTGTCAGCACATAGCTGGACGCAGGGCTCAATCCCATGAACTGTGAGATCATGACCTGAGTCGCTTAATTGAATGAGCCACCCAGGTGCCCCTAAAACAAAGTTTTTTAAAAAATTAAAAATGGGGGTGCATGGCTGTCTCAGTCATGGGAGCATGTGACTCTTGATCTAGGGGTTGTAAGTTTGAGCCCCATGCTGGGTTATAGAAATACTTAAAAATAAAAATCGTGGGGCACCTGGGTGGCTCAGTCGGTTTAGTACCCAACTCTTGATTTCAACTCAGCTCATGATCTCACGGTTTGTGATTTCACGCACTGTATCAGTGCAGAGCCTGCTTGGGATTCTCTTTCTACCTCTCTCTGCCCCTCCCCTGCGCGCGCTCTCTCTCTCTCTCTCTCTCTCTCTCTCTCTCTCTCATCCAAAATAAATAAACTTTAAAAAATTTTAATAAATAAAACATTTATTTTTTTTTTAAACTTGGGGTATCTGGGTGACTTAGTCAGTTAAGCATCCAACTTCAGCTCAGGTCATGATTTCACAGTTCCTGGGTTCGAGCCCTGCATCAGACTCTCTGCTGTCAGCACAGAGCCCTCTTTGCATCCTTTGTCCCCCCATGTCTCTGCCTGCCTCTCTCTCTCTCTCTCTCTCTCTCAAAAATAAATATTAAAAACATTGTAATGTTTAAAATTAAACATTCAGTAGCAGATCAGTTTTTAACTGAAAACATGCCTAATTTCCTTCTTTTTTTAATTTTTAAAAAATGTTTAATTTTCAGAGAGAGAGAGAGGGACAGAGCACAAGCTGGGGAGGGGCAGAGAGACAGGGAGACACAGAATCCAAAGCAGGCTCCAGGCTCTGAGCTGTCAGCACAGAGCCCGATGTGGAGTTCAAACCCACAAACTGCAAGATCATGACCTGAGCCAAAGTCGGACCCTCAACTAATTGAACCACCCAGGTGCCCCCATTTTTTTTTTAATGTTTATTTTTGAGAGAGAGAGAGAGCACAAGCAACAGAGAGGCAGAGAGAGAGGGAGATACAGAATCCAAAGCAGGCTCCAGGCTCTGAGCTGTCAGCACAAAACCCAACACAGATGCCTAATTTCTTTCAGAGAAAATTATTCTGGGGAACAGGATTAGCAGAAGAAAAAAAAAATAATAGGATGAAAGATCAAAAAGGAAATCAACCCTTTCAAAAGGAGATCTGAGGAAAAAAATAATTTGAATGACAAAAGACCTTAGAGAATTTTAGTACTACAGTTTCTTGATATTTTAAGACTGTCACTTGAAAGGGCACCTGGCTGGCTCACTCAGTAGAGCATGCAACTCTTGACCTCAGAGTTGTAAGTTCAAGCCCCATGTTGGATGTAGAGATTACTTAAAAATAAAAATAAAAATAAATCTCAAAAATAAAGGCTGTCATTTGAAGATAATAAAAGTAGTGAAATTGTCTGACCTAGAGCTAGATAATACGGGGAAAAAGTATTGGAAACATTTTTTAGTCTAAGTGCACTATGCACCAGCAACTTTACACGATCATTCAAAACCACTTTGTTTTTTTTTTTTATTTTTTTTTTAACGTTTATTTATTTTTGAGACAGAGAGAGACAGAGAATGAACAGGGGAGGGTCAAAGAGAGAGGGAGACACAGAATCTGAAACAGGCTCCAGGCTCCGAGCTGTCAGCACAGAGCCCGACGCAGGGCTTGAACTCATGGACCGTGAGATCATGACCTGAGCCGAAGTCGGACACTTAACCGACGGAGCCACCCAGGTGCCCCAAAACCACTTTTTAAAAAAATGTTTATTTATTTATTGGGGGGGGAGGGACAGAGAGAGAGAGGGAGAGCGAGAGTCCCAAGCAGGCTCCACACTGTTAGCACAGAGTGGGGCTCAATTTCACAAATCCTGAGATCATGACCTGAGCCAAAACAAGAGTTGGACATTTGACTGACTGTGCCACCCAGGTGCCCCTACTTTTTTTCCCCCCTAAGAAAACTACAGCCAATGGAGCTATTATTATTGTATGTATGGACCTTTTTCTTCCTTCTAATCCTTCTCAGTATACTTCCAAGAATGAGGTTTCAGTTACACAGTTTATGTATCCTCCTTTTCTTACATATAATCCCAAAGGAGTACTTTTGGAAAAACAAATTAAATAATCAGCATGCAAATCTTTTTGTCTTCTTTGCTCTCCATAGGCTCTTCCTCTCCCTATATTGGTTGGTTGAACTCTAGAATTCCTGTATCTATTCTGAAGAGTCTTGAAATATGCAAGAGACACTTCAACCTGAGGTATATCAGAACCTGAGAAAGATAGTAAAATATTTCTGGAATCAGGGGTGCCTGGGTGGCTCAGTCTGTTAAGTGTTTGCCTCTTGGTTTTGACTCAGGTCATGATCTCATGGTCATAAGATCAAGCCCTGCATTGGGCTCCATGCTGAATATGAAGCCTGCTTCAGATTTTCTCTCTCAGGGCACCTGGATGGTTCAGTTGGTTGAGCGTCCGACTTTGACTCAGGTCATGATCTCACAGCTCGTCAGTTCAAGCCCCGCATCAGGTTCTGTGCCGACAGCTCAGAGCCTGGAGCCTGCTTCAGATTCTGAGTCTCCCTCTCTCTCTCCCCCTCCTCCGCTCATGTCCTGTCTCTCTCTGTCTCAAAAATAAATAAACATTAAAAAAAAAAGATTTGGGGCACCTGGGTGACTCAGTCAGTTGAGCGTCCGACTTCGGCTCAGGTCATGATCTCACAGCTCGTGAGTTCAAGCCCTGCGTCAGGCTCTGTACTGACAGCTAAGAGCCTGGAGCCTGCTTCTGCTTCTGTGTCTCCCTCTCTCTCTGCCCCTAACCCACTCGCATTCTGTCTCTGTCTCTGTCAAAAATAAATAAACAAAACAAAAAAAATTAAAAAAGATTTTCTCTCTCTTCCTCTCTCTCTCTCTGCCTCTCCCCTGTGTTCACATGTGCTCTCTCTCTCTCTCTCTCTCTCTCTCTCTCTCAAATAAGTAAGTAAATAAATAAATAAAAATATTTCTGGAATTAAATTAAAACCTCCTAAAACAAAACATATATATTGCACAACAGTCAAACCAGAAATCACTTTCAGTCACTCCAAAGTCAAACTAAGAATCATTCTCAGATCAAGCCAGAATTGTGCTAGAGATGTGACCTAGGTAGTAAAGTACTAAGTGGAGGCATATAATGCTCCCTAGCCTGAAGAGAAAGAAATACATAATCATTTCAAGAGACATAACTATTTTGGAAAACAAGGTAGACATCTATTATCAAGAGACCTATCAATATTTATGCACTTTGACCCTGCAAGTCCTCTCTTGAAAATTGATTTCAAATAATTCCAAAACAAAAGAGGTATATGAATTTTGGTATGTGCTATATATAATGCAAAAACAAAGATTTCTCGAGCTCCAGGCTATTGACATTTTGGGCCACAAAATCTATGTTGTGAGAGCTGTCTTCTGCATTGCTGGATGTTTAGCAGAATCCCCAGCTTCTACCCACTAGATGCCAATAACAGCCCTCATCCATTGTGAAGACCGAAAATGTCTCTAGATATTATATTCCCAATGTCCCCTAGGAGACAAAATCACCTCTGTTAAGGGTTGCTGTCATAGAGGTGCCTGGCTGGCTCAATTGGAAGAGCATGCGACTCTTCATCTTGTGGTTGTGAGTTTGAGCCCCTCGTTGGGAGTAGATATTACTTAAATAAATACAATTTTAAAAACAAAGAATTACTGGTATATATGTTCACACATAGAGGAATGGCTAAGAAAATATAATAGCAATGGGATTATTCAGCTATTTCAAAGAACTATGAAAAACATGGAAAAGTCAAGAATTTTTAAAATGTTCACGTTTTTTGTACCCATAATTGTAATTCCAGGAAATAATCAAGAAGTACATTTTGAATAATGACCCCCCCAAAAGGAAGTAATTTAAATGTCTCACAGTATTAAAAAGCTTATGCAATCACTAAAAGGTAACTGTAGCAAAAATTTTTTAAGCTAAAACTCAGGAAAATTTTGTAAAAAATTAAAAGTATCAATATTTATGTAGGAAAACAAAAAGACTAGCAAAGAGGGGTCCTGGCTGGCTCAGTCAGTGGAACACATGACTCTTTAACTCAGGGTCATGAGTTCGAGACCCATGTTGGATGTAGAGATTATTTAAAAATAAAATCCTGAGGCACCAGGGTGGCTCATTTGGTTAAGCACTTGACTCTTGTTTTAATTCTTTTAATGTTTATTTATTTTTGAGAGAGAGAGAAAGCACAGGTGGGAGAGGGGCAGAAAGAGAGGGAGATACAGAATCTGAAGCAGACTCCAGGCTCTCAGCTGTCAGCACAGAGCCTGACGTGGGGCTCGAACTCATAAACGGTGAGATCATGACCTGAGCCAAAGTCAGATGCTTACAGACCTAGCCACCCAGGTGCCCCTAAGCATTTGACTCTTGATTTCAGCTCAGGTCATGATCTCATGGTTTGTGGGATTGAGCCCTGTGTCAGGCTCTGCGATGACAGTGCAGACCTTGCTTGGGATTCTCTGTCTCCGTCTCTCTCTGCCCCTCCCCTGCTTGTTCTCTCTCTCTCAAGATAAATAAACATTTAAAAAATAAAAATAGGGGCGCCGGAGTGGCTCAGTCAGTTAAGCATCTGACTTTGGCTCAGGTCATGATCTTACAGTTTGTGAGTTCTAGCCCCACATTGGGCTCTGGGCTGACAGCTCGGAGCCTGGAGCTGCTTTGAATTGTGTCTCCCTCTCTCTCTACCCCTCCCCTGCTCACATTCTGTCTGTCTCTGAAAAATAAATAAACATTAAAAAAATAATAATTACAACAATAGCCAAAGTATGGAAAGAGCCCAAATGTCCATAGATGGATGAATGGATAAAGAAAATGTGGTGTGTGTGTGTGTGTGTGTGTGTGTGTGTGTGTGTGTGTGTATGTATATGTATATATGTGTATGTATGTATACACACACACACACACACACACACACACACACAATGGAGTATTACTCGGCAATCAAAAAGAATGAAATCTTGCCATTTGCAACTACATGGATGGAACTGGAGGGTATTATGCTAAGTGAAATTAGTCAGAGAAAGACAAAAATCATATGACTTCACTCATATGAGGACTTTAAGAGACAAAACAGATGAACATAAGGGAAGGGAAACAAAAATAATATAAAAACAGGGAGAGGGACAAAACAAAAGAGACTCATAAATATGGAGAACAAACTGAGGGTTGCTGGAGGGGTTGTGGGAGGGGGGAGGGGCTAAATGGGTAAGGGGCATTAAGGAATCTACTCCTGAAATCATTGCTTCAATATATACTAACTAATTTGGATGTAAATTTAAAAAAATAAAAAATAAAGTTAAATTACAAAAAAAGAAAAAATAATAATTAAAAATGAAATAAAATTAAAAATTTAAAAATAGAGATAAAATCTTAAGGGGCATCTGGGTGGCTCAGTTGGTTGAACATCTGACTCTTGATTTCAGTTCAGGTCATAATCTCATGGGTCTGTGAGTTCGAGCCCTGCATTGGGCTCTGCACTGTCAGTGCAGAGCCTGCTTGGCATTCCTGTCTCTCCCTCTGGCTCATTCTCTCTTTCTCTGTCTCTATCTCAAAATAAATAAATCAACTTAAAAATTTTTTTAAAATCTTTTAAATACATACATGTATACATATACTGTGTATATTCAAATACATGAATAAGGCTATATTTATGAAAACACCTGCTTTCTAGCCCTAGTAATGTTGATCAGGCCACATAAGACTTCAAGTTGAGAAATAAAATTACGAATGTGACAAATTTAATATTGGCGGAGTGTAAGTTGCTCTGACTCTGTGGCTCTCAACCACAGCTTCAGCAAACTTCAGCAAACTTCAGAATTATCTAGAGAGCTTGTTAAACCACTGACTCCTGGGCTGTATCTCCAGAGCTTCTAATTCAGTAGGTCTAGGGTGGGCCCTAGGTATTTGCATTTCTACCAAATTCACTAGTGAAGGTAATTGTCGCCCAGGGGACCACCCTTTGAGAACCATCCTTCCAGCTTCCAGTTACCTTCTCCACCTCAGGCTGAGAGTGATCAATCACAAACAGGAGCTTGAAGGGTACACAAATTATCTATATTTGGCATGACTGTGAAATACAAGCTTTGTTCAACTTGCTTCTGTTCATTTTATGAAACAAACAGCCTCAAGTCACTGGACCCTGCTTGAATCCAGTAACGGACAGAGAAGTAGAACTGGAGTGTTAATGGGATTAGAGGAAATTCCAGTGTAGAAGCTGCATTCAGGAAGCCCAATTTAGGCATTTTTGGTGTTCTCATGACAAGTATTACGTTACTATTGCATCAATAAGTCAGTAAATATTTATTGATCCCTGGCTATCAGGACTTTGTTACTTGCTGAGATTACAAAGTTGAACAGCAGTGATACGTGCCCTCAAAAAGCTTATAGGGCCATCCTCTAAGTTATGTTTGTGTAATATGTACATTACTAAACAGTGATGTATGGTATTATGAAGTGGGACAATATTTCCCTACAGTTATACCCCAGCTGACACATTTAAAGTGTAATATAGCAGGTTCTTGGCTTTGACTGCTGGCACTATCTTGAGTCCCATCTTTGCTATGACGCAAAGATAGAAAGCTGGAAGTTTTCTATAATATCACCATTCTGCCTCCAGATTTCCTGCAGTATTTAGGCATTAAACATTCAGTGTTCACAGAGATAGCTCAAGTACTCAACTAACCTTTGTTAGAATGTGAAGGAAATTTGATGGTATAAAGTACACACTTTGGTTGTCTGTTATAAATTCAGTGATGTGTTTCTCGGTGTTTTTGGCAAAGACTTAAAGCTCAAACAAGACTCTCTGTGATTCTTGCTTTCCCACCCCTTGTAGGAATAGTGCTTTTTCTTTGGCAGCTGACCCTGAGGTCACCCTCTTCTTACCCTCTTACACAAATTATTGATGTTTAATTCGATTTCTGGAGAGGGCTTTCTTGACCAAGTTCCTACTCAACCACTAATGGTGAAAACACTCACCACACAGCTTCCTCCTCCCTCTCTTCTTCTCTTATCCTTTAGGACCCAGGAGCTGAGCAAGCAAGGTGTTGGGGATAAAACTGCCAACAAGGCACACAGGTCTCTGCTTTCATGGAAATTTTATTCTGCCGGGACACAACCAAACAAAAATTTAAGTCAAAACAACTTAACTGGTGCTCCTGGCACTACTCCAGGATTTTTTTTCTGCATGTTTTTTTCTCTTCCTTCTATAGGGATCTGTTATATGGTCCTGCATTAACTATGCACTGGGCTCTGAGCCAGGAAGCCCAAGTTCAAAAGGATTCTGGCTCTACCACTTCAAGCTGGGTGATCAAGTTGCCCAAACTTTCTACGTCTCATTTTCTTCTTCATCTGTAAAATGGGGATAATAATAATAATAGAGGTTTCCTGAAGATCTAGAACTTAGCACAGAATCCCTAGGTTATAATCACTCCATTAACATCTGCCATTGCTCTTCTTTTCTGTATTTACTACCCCTTCTACTTTCTTATTCTAAAGCACCCTTTTCCAGTGCACAGCCATCTCCTTCCCACCCCTATAAACATGATGAAGGGAGAAACTTTATTTTGGGAAATTTCTATCTTTTCACATTCCTTCCCCCCACCCCCCGCCTTGGAAATTGGAAAGAGATTCTCAGTATATAACTTCAGTAGATCCCCTAGGTTCAGCTCACACAATCCCAGTCTGCCATTGGAATATATATTGCTCACACATTTGAATATGCTTAACTACTTTTTAAAGGAGCTCCTCCTTTGCCTGAAGGTGATTTTGTAATTTAGCGTAACTTTGGAAAAGAAGGATATGGTAAGATACTCCTGTCGCCCAAAAGCTAAGGACTAAACAGTCATTTGATTATTGGAGGCCCTCATATATTAATAAGGGTAAGTTTAACATGACCTATTCCTCTTTGATGGTTCTGCAGTTTTACAAGGTTGGGAAGGTATGTAATGGCAACAGAAGACCTGGGTTCAGCAGACCAAGGATAGCATCTCTCTTTCTTCCTCTATAGTACTTGGCATAACACTCAGCATGTTCTTTCCCAAGCATACCATAGAAGCTCAATCAACGCTACTTGCCAACTGTCTGATATTGGGCAAGTTACCTAACTCTTTGACCCTCAGTAGCAAATAAATACCACACCTTTTTTGTAACTGTGTGTAAGGAGAAAATTAGCTAATATTATTAAAGTCCCCCTCAGTGCCTAACACACAGCAGTTGATTCTCTTCCCCTTTCACTTCTTGTGTATCTCCTACCCACCACCAACTCCCCCCCACCCCCACCCCCCGATTGATTATAAGTTATTTCAGTGAGGGACTTTTCCCAATGCCTAGCATAGGACCCTACACATAGTGATAGCTTTAATATATTTACTCATTCAGTGAGTCTTTGAATACCTACAGTGGTATTAGAGATGGTAGAGAGCGCACATTTAGGAACCCTGGGTAATTCAATATGACCGAAGCAGAGACTTTCCAGGAGGAAATGATGAGAAAGCTAGAATGGTCAGCATGGATTAGCTTTCAAAGGGCTTTGTAGGTCTTATAAGACTTTTGGACTTTACACCATAAGGCAGAGGATTGCCACTGAACCAAGGAGTGGCAGAAACTTCTTTTATTTTGTTTTTATTTTAGAATGGCTTGTGGTTCTCAGGTCAGTGTGTGAAGAATCACCAGGGAAGCTTGTCAAAAAAAAAGGGGGGGGGGTGGTTCCAGAGCTACACTGCCTGAGAATATGCATTTATTTTATTTTATTTTTCCGAGAAAATGCATTAAACCAGTACCCTAGGGGCACCCGGCTGGTTCAGTTGGTAGAGAGCATGCAACTCTTGATCTCAGGCACATGAGTTCAAGCCCCACGTTGGGCATAGAGCTTGCTTAAAACAAAACAAAACAAAAAACAAAAAACGGGCACCTGGGTGGTTCAGTCAGTTAAGCGTCCAACTCTTGATCTCAGCTCAGGTCTTGATCTCAGGGTCGCGACCTCAAGCCATGCATTGGGTTCTGCACTGGACATGAAGCCTACTTAAAAACAAAAATACCAACAAACAAAAAACAGTACTCTAGGTGATTCTGATCCATTCACATATTCAGACTCAAGAGGGACATACCTTACTGTAACAACAGCAAAAAAACAAGAGGCTATCGCAGTAGCCTTGGCGTAAGCTGATTTGAATTTGGGCTTCCCCTGCTTCCCCTGATCAATCTGCCTTCCTTGGCCTGTCTTACGTCTAGTAGGGCCTTAAGCTTCTTCTTCCCCACAGAGGATCAGCTGGAAGCCCAGCAAATGTAGACTAGCCCAGAGACCAGACATAGGTTAAAGAGAAGTAGCCACCTTTGCTAGATATTTGGCAAATGGAATCGACAAGACTCAGAGATCCATTGCAGGGGGAGGGGCCGGGGAGAAGAAGAGCCAGGAGTCAAGGATGCTCCCTGGCTTTCTGGCTTGGAGGAACAACAGTTGTATTGGTGTGCCATTCAGTGAACTAAGAACTCAAAGAGGGAAGGTGAAGTGGGGAATTTTAATTGAGATTTGCTGAGTTTGAGGTGCCTCTGGGACATCCAAGTGGAGATGTTCAGAGGTCAATTGGATTCATAGCTTGGAAGCTGAGAACAAGATCTAGGTTAGAAACACATTATTTGAGAATCATTAGCTAATCAATGGTAATAGAAGTAGGTGAAATCATCCCAGGAGAGACAACGGAATGATAAAAGGATCTAAAGCACGATGCAAGGAACATTTAAGGGAAGGTCTGAGGAGGAAACAAAAAATGGCAGTGGGATCAAGGACAGGCTAGAGTCAACAGCCCAAAGTCACAGGGAGGGAATTCAGAGGGGTGAGAAACTGGGAAGCACACTGGATTCAGCACATAAGTCTGTGGTGACCTTGCAGAGAGCAGTTTCAGTGGAGCTCCGGGGACAGCACCAGATTGCTGTGGATTGAGGAGTGAGTGGGAGGTGAGGGAGTGGAGGCAGCTGGCATGGACAGTTTTTCAAGATGTTTGGCCAAGAATGGAGCGAGATTTGGTGGTAACTTAAGAAGGAAATAGAATCGAGGGAGAGTCTTTTTCTATGCTAAGGGAGGAACGGAAGAAAGCATAGGGACCAAGGAAATAATCAATAAAGCCTACCTAGAGGAGCGGGAGGTATCCACTGCACTGGAGTCTGGATTGTTTGTTCTTAAGACAGGAGGGACCTACTTCTTTTTTAACTTGACTGATTGGTTTGGAAGCTCGATATGGGGTAGTTCTCGGACGGATCCTGTTTCCTCTTGGAGGCTGGGAGCCAGGCCATGAATAAGGGGTTTGTAAGGTGAACATCTTTCCTCAGCTAGCGAAGTACGGGTTTACCAGCAAGACACAAGTAGGCACCGCACTGAGGCAGGAGACTGGTGGGAAGCGGGCTGAGGCTGAAGCTTTAAAATTCAAAGGATGAGAGGCTGAGTAAGTATGATGTTCCCACAACCGTGTGGAAAGCTGCATTTAGGCCACTAAACAAGAGGGTTTTTTCCAGAACCTCATGCCAGGGCTTTGACTTAGGCTCCCCCTTTCTCCTCTAGTCAGTCTGCCTTCCCCGGCCTGAGTCTCACGTCTAGGCCTCAAGCCTCCTTGTCCCCACCGAGGACCAGCTGGAAGCCATTTTGATTAAGCTCCACCACAGAAGGAGGACAATACAGCCCCGCCCAGAGCCAGGCGCGCCCCCGCGGCGGGCCGGGTGCGCGTGTCCGCGCCTCTTCCCGCCGGCCTGGCGGGCGCCGGGCCCAGGCCGGGGCGGTGCGAGGCGGGGGGTGGGGGTGGTTATGTAAGCGTTGCGCGCTCCCGCGAGCTGGCAACCAATGGGAAGCCCCGGCGGCTCGTGCTCGCGCACGCAGGGTGGGGGGAGGGAGCGCACGACGTGCGCGCGCCCTCTCCCTCCTCCACCGCTGCCGCCTCCTTCTTCTGCCGCTCCTGGTGCTGCTTGTGTGCTCGTTCGGTGCGGACCTGGTACCTCTTTTGTGAAGCGGCAGCTGAGGAGACTCCGGCGCTCGCCATGGCCGACGAAAAGCCCAAGGTGAGCTCGGCGCCGGCCTCCTCGCCTCGCCGCGCGGTCGGGGTCACGGCGCGGGCTAGGGTCCGGCCCGAGCCCGCCACGGGCTCCCCGCGCCTTCCTGGGCCCCCCACGGGGCTGGCCGCGGCTCAGGCCCGGGCGCTCCGCGCCATTTTCCTCCCTCCCCTCTTCCTCCCTCCCGCGCCGGAGGAGGCCCCGCCGCCCTCCCCCGCCCCCGGCCGCCTCGGAGTGCGCGCCGGGCGCGAGTTGGGCGGGCGGATCGCGGACGCCCGCGGGCCCACCGGCCGCGAGCGGGGCTCAT
>NW_024412448.1:462771-513080 GCF_014898765.1 Herpailurus yagouaroundi | reverse complement strand
GTTAGGGCGCGCGGTGTCCCCACCCTCCGCGGACCCCGCGCCGGGCCGCGGCGGGTGTTGCCGCCTTCGCGGTGGCGGGGAGTTCCCTCGGCCCGGGGCTTCCCCCTCAGGGGAGGGGGTAGCCGGCATCTGGGGACCCCTGCCCCGGGCCGCGCTGGCCCGGTGAGGGCTCGGGGCGAATCAATGGGCTGTCGATGGGTTCCCCATCGGGCCGTCGCGAGTGGCCGGGGTTTGGGGGACTCCCGGGGAGTGTTTCCCACTTTGATGGCCTCAGGGTCCCCAGGGGGTCAGGGCAGGGGCATTTCCCTGCGTGCCAGATAACCCCTAACCTGCGGAGACCATGCGGTTTCGAGAAGTTGGGAGGCAGATGTGCGAGCAGAAAGACTTGGTAGGGCTTAACTTTTTAACGCGGGTTTTGAGGCACCGGGAGGTTCTTTCCGTGAGGACTAGGGCACACTTCTTCCTGGCACACGGCACTTTCGTTTGATTTGTTTTGTGACACCCCCTCCCCCTTCCTTTCTGAAGTGATTTGGGGGCTACAGATTTCCATCTACTCTTGATTTTGGTGAACTTCAGGTAGGGTCGAAATTTACAAGGAAGAGTTGCAAGAAAACTGCATTTGACCCATGACAACAAAGGGGAGGGGAGAGTAAGAGCTCTGAACTGAAAATAAACAAAAATGAGGCTGCTCATAGAGGCGAACATTAATAGTGGTTCTAAGTTATTACCGCTGCTTGAAGAGAGAACCGACGGGTATTCATCAGTTAGGTTTTTTTAATGTAGTTGAGATTTAAGTTCCTAAACAGAGTTTGTAACTTTTTAACAGGAGAGTTGTAATGAGTTATTAGTTGCAAGTTCTAGATTTTTATCCTTGCATTCGGTACTTAAAGCACTTTATAAAGGGAAAAGACACTTATTTTTAATCTTTTCGGGGCAAACACATCTTTTGAGAGAGATGCAAAATATGCTCTTTTAGAAAATTCAGATTTAAGAGTTCTTGAGTGGGACCCATCTTTAAAAATCGATTGTTATCGCTGATGTTATTACATGTTAAAGCTGCTTTTCTGTTTCTGTGACAGCTATTTAATGTCGTTGCTCCAGGATTTTTCGTCTTTCAGATTGATTTCAGCGGCCGAAAACAGCTGTATGCTCTTTTATCATACAGAATGAGAAACCTGTTGATTTCTGAAGCAAGTTGGGCTGCTGCTACTTTAAAAGGTGTTTGTTTTTCACATTTTCCAAATTACACTTTTATTTTTCTTTCAACAGGAAGGAGTCAAGACTGAGAACAACGATCATATTAATTTGAAGGTGGCGGGGCAGGATGGTTCTGTGGTGCAGTTTAAGATTAAGAGGCATACACCACTTAGTAAACTAATGAAAGCCTATTGTGAACGACAGGTGAGGAAATGACATGCACTTCCCATAAAACGTGTTTTTAAAAAAACCTTATTTTTTTTGAGAGTAGATACTAGACTGGCATAATATTATAATAGACTTCTTTGGTTGAATGAATGCACTTACATACTTAACATATCAATTTTATCATCCCCTTGGTATGTTGATGCTTCATGAAAATCCTTAGAATGGTTTGGCTCATATGCTCTAGGATTCTAGTACTGTGCCCGAATGCATCAAATTATGACAACATGCGATTAGTTCCCGAAGGGATGTGATTTTACTTTTATAAGAAAATAAGGATGAACTTGATAAAATTTCTTGTCAGGCTCTCTTTTTTTTTTTTTTTTTTTAAGTCTATTTAAAATTTGTGTGGTGTCAAAACAATGTATTTTGAGCATTTAAACCAGTTTGGAAATAAAGTTAAATTGTGAGTTTAGCAACATTGCAGTTTTCCTGAACCATATAAAATTGTTATATTTTTTTTAATAGTAGAGGTCCAGAAAGAAAGTTAACCTCCTGAGTCAGACAAAAACATTCCTATGTTATAGGGACATTTGCATTTTACTCAGGAATTAGTAAATAGACAGCAAAAAGAGGAAGTAATGAATAGATGCTGTGAGTTGAATGCCGGGTTTAAAACAAAGAAGCTTCCTTTAGTGAGGTTGAGTCTGTAACAATACAGAGGCAACTTTAAAGATGACTCTTGCAAGTATAACAAAAACTCTGGTACCTAGATCAGTTAATTCAACAATAACCTGGAAGAAGTATTTTTTTATTCAACCCTGAATACGTAACATGTAAAAGTTGGGAAAACCATTCTTTTAGACTAAAATCAGTTGTCAGCATTGCAAATTGTCCTAAAAATAGGCTCAAAATAGAGTAAGATTTAAACCTACAGAAGTTGAGAGGTTGAGTTTGAGCTCATAGTTGGACTTCCTCCATGAGATCTAAGGGCATTTGGAAGAAACTGAAAATAAACTTCTTTTTGAGATTGACGCTTTATTTTATGTCTGGTGTATTTATAATAATTTATAGTGAGAATGTGCTTATAATGCTTTTATCTTCACCATATAAATTAATTTTACAGCTCCCTGGAAAGACAGAGTTTTTAGTGTACTCTTGTTTGACGAATTTTGGTGAAATCCACTTAAACAACTAGTAAATATGTACTTACTAGTTGTGCTAAAGAATTTTTGCTCTAGCATCTTAACATATTTGAACACTAGTGCCCCCTCAGGTTAGAGGGGGATTTTAAAAGGTAATCATCTTGTAGAACTTTTATGGAGCACACCATTTACAAAATAGAAGCATGCATAGATTTAGTGGTTTTCAACAAAATTCTTTGCATATTTTTTCTGTTACTAAATTTTAGGTTTTATTTTATTTTATATTATTTATGGGGGGACAACTGGGGGAGGGGCACAGAAGGGGCGGCACAGAGGATCTGAAGTGGCTCCATGCCAACAGCAGAGAGCCCTATGCGGCTCAAACCCATGAACCGTGAGATCATGACCCGAGTTGAAGTCAGTTGCCTAACTGAGCCACCCAGATGCCCGATAAATTTTAGGTTTTAGATGGTCATATTTTCCAACACTTAATATGAAAACTCCAACGTAGTGCACAGTTGAAAATACATTGAATGCTCATGTGCTCACCACCTAGATTTAACTATTAATATTTTATTATACATATCTATTGATTTTTCATCCTAAAATGTTCATATTTAAGACTTCCTGTATTTCCTGTTAGGGCCTCAAAAGAGTTTTTTTTGCTTACCTGATATTTACCAGATACTTACCATGTGCCAGGGCATTATACTATGTGCCAGAAAAACAAAGACACAGAGCACATCCTGTGTTGCAGATTGTCTTTATAAGAGATCTATGAGATTGAGTTAGCTGGTCAATCAAGAGCTTTTGGGTTTTCCTGGTATGTTAAATTTAGTGTATTACTCATGTAAATAAAGTTTTTTGTGAATTTTTTCAGTTAGGTTTAAGTTGACTAAACTTGGGGCCACTCAGTTTGCAGTATGGGAAAAAGAAGCATTGGTAATCCATAAAAAATGTAATTCCACTGCATATCACTTAGAATGCAGATATGATTTAAAGATATGATCCAGGAAGAATTTGAAAAGATTTGTTCTCAATTTCCTTTTAAGTTGAGAATAACCTCAGAGTTTTGACTGAAACAAGATTCCTGTTTACTTTTCAAATGTTTATTTCTCTCATTCTAAGGAGGGAGTTGAAGAAGTATCACCTAATTGGGCTGATTCTCTACTCCCCTCTCTGTTTTTAAGTTAATGTATTAATTTAGAGTATGAGCAGGTGGGAGAGGGGCAGAGAGAAGGAGAGAGAGAGAGAATGGGAGTGGTTTGATCCCATGAACCATGAGATCATGACCTGAGCCGAAATCAAGAGTGGGATGCTTTGACTTTGAGCCACCCAGGTGCCCCTGATTACTTGCTTTTTAAGTGTAGATAGAGCCTTTCAAAAGTCTAAAATATTTATGCAACCTAATTTGCATAGCTAAAGGTTTTGGTTTGGTTTGGTTTGGTTTTTTGACAGTTGAGGATTCTTGAGTAAGGATTTCTTACCCAGATTAATTGAATGCTCATACTTTCTGCTGAACTCATTTGGCCTCAGATCTTTGGAGGAGTTGTAGTAGATGTCTAATAGGCATCTCAAACTGAGCATCTAGGTGGGAGGTCAGACACTTGGGATCATCCTGATGATGCTTCATAACTCCTATAATAAAATCCACCAACAAATTCTGTTCTCTACTGAAACCTGTGCTGTTCAAAACTCAACAGTGTGCTGTCACAAGCCACATGTGACTCTACCACCTGAAACATGGCTAGTCCAAATTAATATGTGTTGTATAGTGCACAGTATATGTCAGATTTTGAAAACTCATAGTGGAGAAAAAAGTAAAGTACTCACCTTTTCAAATGTTAGTTACATGCTAAAATAATAGGATTTTGAGTATGTCGAGTTAAAACAATATTTACCTGATTTTAATGTGGCAATTGGGAATTTTAAAATTGCATATGTGGCGCATATACATATGTATCCATCCATCCATCCATCCATCCATCCATCCATCCATCCATCCATATCCCCCGGTGCAAAAAGGTGGTTGTAATTAAAGCACAGGGACAGGACCTTTTGGGCAGAAAGAGCTGCCACATTGTGTTTGTGTTGGATAGTGCCAAGCCCTCAACCATTTTATTCCACTCTTGCTCAGTCACTAACCTGGGAGACTTTTCTGATTAATTCAGAGTGTCTCTGCTCCCATCACTTGGTCCTCTCAGCTGTTTTTTGCATTGATGTATATTTGTCTCTGCACTAAAATGTAAGCTTCATGAGCATGGGGTCTTCTTGTTTACTATTTCTTTAGAGCTTAGACCAGTACCTGGTTTATAGAACGTGTTCAGTAAATGCTTGTAAAATGATAGAGGACATTCAAACTGTCTCCAGAGGTTGATTGTGAAGAAGTTTTCTATTCACATGAAGAATTAGAGTTTGCCCACTTGTCACCGTGTAGCCTTCTGCTGAGAGCATACTACTTCATTCTAGTGTGCATTTACTGTGACTTTCAGAGAGCATAGATTGATTCATTGGTTTATTCCAGTTCATTTTTGTGAAATGAAGGAATGGGGATCCAAAGAGATAACCTCACACAGCTCTTCTGTGGCACATCTCTGAAGCCAAAGCTCAGAGATACGATTTATTCAGAAGTGGAACCCAAATACTGGTTTAACATAAATTCATTGTTTGAGTTGACGTCATTTATGGAATTGGAAAGGCAAGTTTCCTGGGTTTTGGTTTTTGATCTGTGGCGAAATAAAAGCTTTTATTGATAAGGAAAAGCATGAAGGAATACGATGTGTGTTCTGGACTGTGCTCCCCCCCAGCCCCCCTTGTTTTGAACGGCCATGCCATTGACCTAGGACCGTACTAGTAGATGTAGTACTAGTACTAGATCCAGCATATGGCTTAGTATTTTATTAAAGTAATGGGTTTTCAATGGAGTGTTTGCAAATATGTAATTAGTACTTAATGGCTTGGCATTTAATTCTTGGTTGCTTTGCATAATTACAAATTAAATTTGGATGTCATGAGAAATGAATTAAGGTTATGGATATCCCTTATCTGGTCTGGGAATTGCTTGTATTCCTTAAGACAGGCTAGTCTGAAAGTGTTAGTGTCAAAGACCAGGGTTTGTAAAGGAAAGTAACATGATCTTCATGTTAGAAGTAGTTTTAAAGACAGATATAGTGAATCCTTGTTAAAGGAATACAAGTGTCCTCTAAGTATTTATTGAGCACTTTGTTTCAGTATTCTAGTCCTAGGAATTCAGTTTGATTTTTTCTTAAGTAAATTAAAGCAGAGTGTTCTGTGTAACAATAATTACAGTTTGTAATTTGAGTATGATACAGGAGTGATTTTTTTTTTTTGTAGGATGCTTCCTATGCTATTTTTCCAGTTAATATGTACACATATTATCTCCATACATATCTCCAAAGTTAGTTTATTTTCCTATCTTCATTTGGCTGCAGTTCCCAACAGCTTTGCTGCTTTTGCTCCTTTCCCCTTCTTCCTACCCCTGTGTCAGGTAGGTAATGATGAGTACAACATCAGAATCTGCTTTGCAGAAGGGGCATGCTCAGGCTCATTTATCTCCTTAAAAACATAAAAATTTCTTGAAGCTAAACTCTAGTAATATAAATTTTAAATTCTCTTTTTGTAATGAAGCTTCTCCTTAACTTAGTTTTAGGTGTACTTTTAAATAAAACAAATCATGGTAAAACGAATCATGATATTGCATTTCATCCATTTTATTCCATCAGTAACTTATACCCGTGAGTACCAACTATGTGCGAGGAATACAGTATAACCAAGACAGTCTTAGGTTCTTGTCCCTCTTGGAGCTTACTTTGTAGTGAGGTTGACAAATAGTAATTGTTGGTCTGGGTAAATACTAAAATGGAATTTACAAAGCAGGTGTTTCTTTTGAACTATTCCATAGTTCCAAGCTTGTGTGCTTATGAATGATTTTAGGACAGTTCTAGTGGGAATGTCCTGCCTGCCCGAGGGTAAAAACTTGTTGAATTCCTGTGGTGTCCCTAGCATGGTGTTGGGTTGGGACACAGGTTATTTTTGCTTAGCGATAGGAGCTGTTTGGATAGAATTGAAGGTAAAGTGGCTTTAAGGCAAACTTAATCTTTACACTTACTTAGGTGAATTCCAGTTTTCATTATGAAGGGTGTTTTCCCCCCCATTTGGAGAGCTCTTTAACATGGATGGAAGAATGTTGCTGTATCTGTTAACTTTAAATTTCTTTTCAATATCTTTCTAACTCATTTATATGTACTGTTTGACTCAAGGTATATGATCTATCCAAGCTTGGATCTCAAAAGCAAAACAGCTTTTTTAAAAAGACCTTTTTTTTTTAAAAAGATCACTTTTCCAAAGAAAAACAAACATGGTTCAAAGAAAGTGAAAATCCTACCAAATCTTTTTACCCACATAGAAATGTTAATGTATTGATTATTTATTTGGGTCCCTCTTTTAATATATTTGTGGCTAAATATGCATATGGTTTCAGTTTTTACTGTTTTCTTTGCATTCTTACTGTTTTTAAACTCTCTTGTAGGGTTTGTCAATGAGGCAGATCAGATTCCGATTTGATGGGCAGCCAATCAATGAAACAGACACACCTGCACAGGTAAAAAAAAATCTCTTTGTGCTAGCTAGAAAAGTCAGTGTGGTTTGTAATTTGCTCAACAGTCTTGTTTGTTAATTTGTGAACTTTGAGACATTGCAGTATAGTTCTTCACCAGAGTTCAAAACTATGTAAAATATGACCAAAGGGGCACAGAAGGGAAAATAATAGGAATATTAATGTTAGTATTTTCTCAGGAGATGTCAGAGGTTTTTAATATGCAATTATCGTTTTGTAAACTAATAGGTCATTTGGTTGCTTTAATCCATTCCTCCCTATTGCCAGCATTATTCGGAGCAAATAATTCAGAATGTTGTTTTCATTGCTGCAGTTCTTGATGATTCTCCAGGCTCCCCCACAGGTGATTGGTTGGCTGTCGATCCTGGCCATTTTAACTTCTCATGCTGAATTCTCTTTGACCTGTCCTTGTCAACTAAAGGCATCTTTGGGCTCCCAACTGCAAGTCTCTCGATGGCTTAGCTCGACCAGTGTTGGGTTCTTGATAATAAGTGGCTTTCCAAAGCCTTCTGCAAAAGGTGACACAGTCTGATCCTTTAATCTCTCTACATATCACCTCAGTTCTTTCGCTTTGTCAGGGATCAGCTGGGCTGTCTTCCGTGGCAGAAGCTCTTTGTCTTTGTTTCCTTTTACCCTCTGAGGTTCTACTTAAGGCTTCTAGTTTGGGGAAAGATTATTTTGATAGAAACTTAAGTTGGAGCTCTTCTACTTTTGAATTTGTTTTTATCACTCCATAAAAACTAGCAAGTAATAAATATGGTATGAGTGAAGTAGCCCACCCTGGTTGTGGTTTTGTTGATAAACTTCAAAAATTTGAAATGTCTAAGTTGTACTTGAGGGAAGAATATCTTAATTTCCCTTGGGGAGTCTCTAAGAAGCAATTATAGTATGTAGCCACAAGGAGGAGCTGAATTCTGTTGGTGAATGAGAGACAGGAAAAAGTCTTTTATCCTTTGAAGGCATTTCAAGTTTCACCATGAAATTTAACATCCCAGGAGTTTTATTTCAGTGGATAGGCTGAAGACATGTTTTCATGGTTTAAAAAGAATAAAAACCCATTATGCTAAACTCTGATGTCGAGAATGTATTTTCTGTCTTTTGATGCTCTCGCCCACCACCGTAAAAAAGGTTCTTGTTTCTACAGTGCTAGCTGCAAATATTAACTGTGAGGAGGATTTTTGCACAACTGCATTGTAAAATCTTCAAATTGAATTTGGAATTGAACTCATTATAGTATTTGAGATTGAATTCACTGTAGAATGAAATTGATTCATTTTAGAATTATTCTCCCAGTACTAAGTAGCAGAACTGTGAAAAATTAGAACATCTTAATGACCAGTTTTAATAGTAATATAATTATGTGCCCACCATTCTGTTTAAATACTTAACTTTCTTTGACTCATTTAATTCTTACAACTGAATGCTGTTTCACTTTACAAAGAGGGGATTGAGGCTTAGTCATTAACATTTTAATGCTATACCCTTACTTTTAGTATATTTGAACTGTGTTAGAAATGATTCCCTTTCTTGTGTTTATGTACCCAGGGTTCTTGTTTTATTTCCAAAATTACCAGTTTTTAGAAAGTATTTTTCAAAGGTAATTATCAGCATAATAAACCAATAACAAAGATTATTTCTTTTACAGCACTGCCATAGGTACCAATACCTTTCCACTCTAAACATGGTTGTTTTATGTACAATGGGTGGGTAGTGAGCCTTACAAAACTTAGTTTGTGAATAGCATTTTAAAATTTAAATTAGTTTTTTTTTTTTCAACGTTTATTTATTTTTGGGACAGAGAGAGACAGAGCATGAATGGGCGAGGGGCAGAGAGAGAGGGAGACACAGAATCGGAAACAGGCTCCAGGCTCTGAGCCATCAGCCCAGAGCCCGACGCAGGGCTCGAACTCACGGACCGTGAGATCGTGACCTGGTTGAAGTTGGACGCTTAACCGACTGTGCCACCCAGGCGCCCCTAAATTAGTTTTTTAGTAAGTTTTTTCTTGCCATAACCTTCCCTTGCTGCACAGAGACAACCACTGTGCTTTGTGCATATGTGAGGATATATATTCGTGGTATGCACTCATGCGCACTTGCGCGCACACACACTTTTGAAAACAAATATAATACTATAACCACTTTTGCTGCTTACTTTTTATATTTGTTTTTAATGCAATACTAGATCTTAGGAATAGTTCCATTTCTACACATATAAACCTATTTTTTAATAACAACTGTGTGCTTTTCATGTAAGAGTGTACTGTATTTCTTTGAGTTTTTTTTCCTAATGTTTGTTTATTTATTTTGAAAGAGAGTGTGCTCATGCAAGCAGGGGAAGGACAGAGAGGAAGAGAGAGAATCCCAAGCAGCATCCCTCCGCACTGGCAGCAGAGCCTGATGCGGGGATTGATCCCACAAACCATGAGATCATGACCTGAATTTTCAGTAATTAAAAGTGAGGTGATTTAACTCCTGGACATAGCTTTTTCACTTAAAAACGAAGTTTTCTATACTGAAATAAAGAAGACCAAGTGAAAGATTAATTTAAACCCAAGCCTGATGCTACATTAAGCTAGGGGTTGTTTAAAATAACGAACACTGGAATTGGGTGGAACTTGTGTAGTTTTTCAGGGTACTTAAGTCTGATAGTTACAGATTTAAGAGCTGATAATCAGTGACCCTCCATTTGTGTTTTTTTTTTTTGTTGTTGTTTTATCTCTTTCATGCTAGTTGGAAATGGAGGATGAAGATACAATTGATGTGTTCCAGCAGCAGACAGGAGGTGTCTACTAAAAAGGGAACCTGCTACTTTACTCCAGAACTCTGTTCCTCCAGACCAAGAAGACATTCTCAATTAGAAAACCGCAATTTGGTTCCACCACATCCTGACTACTACAGTATAGTTTTCTCTATTCTTTCATTTTCCCCTTCCCCATTCCTTTATTGTACATAAAGTAACTGTGTATGTGCGCAAGCATTTTGCATTTTTTTTTTAACTAAATGGCCAATGGTATGTTTTGACCGACATCAAATGGAGATGGGATGGGGAAAAATACTGGTTCTGTGAAAATACCCCCTTTCTCCATTAGTGGCATGCTCATTCAGCTCTTATCTTTATATTCCAGTAAGTTATTTTGCTCTCACTGTTTAACAAAAAAAGAACAACATAAAAATCCTTGCATACCTTGTTCGATTGGAGAATTTTAATGTTTTTCATTTATCATTGTAAAACCAAGGACAATTTTATAACTTTTTTGTACGTAGCTGTTACATGTAGGGCAATCTGTCTTTAAGTAGGGATAAATTACTCTAAAAGAAATGAATCCTAGATAGTTTTCCCTTCAAGTCAAACGTCTCGTTGTTTAAATAAACTTCTTGTTTAAAATGAGCTGTTTTCTTTATTCTGAAGAATATTAAGTAGAAAAGTTGAAGCTTAGAAAAAGCCCTGAAATGAGTAGGCCTGCTAGAAGTAACATTTCAAGGAAGAACTAAAGCTACACTGCATTCCTGACAGACAGGTCCAAAACAAAGAATAACAAAGTGTATAAATGACTAGCAACTGATGTTTCAGCCCCTTTGTTTAGTAAGCTTAGTTCCAAATCTGCAACTTTACTAGCAAAAATCGGGTCATGATGTGGATTTACTCCCAAGTTGAGTTCTGTGTAACACTACCTGGCAGAATGGGTTAGTACATGCAGCTAGGAAAAAACGGTGATTTTGCTAACTCTGCTGATAAATCACTCAGTTTTACCCTTTTTCTTTTCTTTTTTTTTTTTTAAATGTTTGTTTATTTTGAGAGAGGGAGGGAGAGAATCCCATGCGGGCTCTGCCCTGTGTAGAGCCAGATGATGTAAGGCTGGATCTCACAAACCATGAGCTGAAATCAAGCTTAAAGGACTGAGCCACTCCCAGGTTCCCCCAGTCACTTAACCATTCTGACTCTCATGCTGATGAGTAAATATTGCCTAACCCAAAACAGAGTCTTTGTTCTTGAGAATGTTGAGGGACAGAAGGTAATTACATGTATCCACTCTTAAAGCTTTAAATACGCAGGGTACCACAGTTTTTAAATTCAAATATGGGGAAGGATACAGCTATAGAACCAATGAACAGAATATTAGAGCTGGAAAGATTTAGATTACCTAATTGTAACCCCTGTTTTAGAACTGAAGAAGCAGAGGTCCAGAGATGATTATGAAACTAGGACTAGAGAATAGGTCTGATACCTTTTCATTGTGTTCTTCCATATTGGTTCTCAAACAATTCCCACCCCTCCTCACCAATGTGGCCTTTTTGGGTCAAGTCCCCATTGTTCCCTTTCCTGCCTTGTCATTCACTTAGTTCACCCTACCACTGCTGTAATATGGTCTTTTTTTTATATATATCCATTTTTATGGTGAGTGAGCTTCCCCAAAGAAAGGTGTTCAATAGATTTTTTTTTTTAAGTTTTATTTATTTTATATAATCTCTACACCCAATATGGAGCTTGAACTCATGACCCTGAGATCAACAGTCACATGCTCAACAAACCTGGTGCCCCTGTTCCATAGGTTTTGGACTTTGACTCTGTATATATAGGAGTTAATCTTGAACCAACAACTTTTATTTTCTTATATGTATCGTGTTAACAATTTTTACAATTTATATTGTGCAACTGTGTGGGAAGCCTGCCCCCAAGAATTCTTAGATCAGGTAAGTGCATGTCTCTTGATTTGTTGCACTAGGTACTGTTGAATGGTGGAATTTGGTGGTGCCCTAAATATTAAAAATTTGGATTGAAATTCACGCCAGAGAACTTTATTATGGAAAGGATTTGAACTGGGTTCTTGTTTAATTAGGAATTTACTAACTAATGTCATGGGTGCTTTTGCCATGTTGGGGGGGAATATGAAACTTTATGGAAATACTTGATAGAATTTTAAAAGCCAGAGGGTAAAGCATGAAAAGCACACAGATAATATAGTGTGTTGTGGCTTATTAATTAGTTGGGTCAGTGTATAACTAAAGATTCACCTTATTTCTGTTCTTAAATGAACTGTTCATAATTGAATTCCCCTATTTCACATAACGTTGTAACCAAGAAAACTATGGGAAAATATGTGGAGCACTTTTTTTTTTTAAGCTTTTATTTCTAAGTCATCTCTACACCCACCATGGGGCTTGAACTCAACAATCCTGAGATCTAGAGTTGCCTGCTCTCCTGACTGAGCCAGCCAGGCACCCCTTTATTTTGAGAGAGAGCACTAGCAGGGTAGGGGCAGAGGGAGAGCGAGAATCCCAAACAGCATGGAGCCCCACAAGGGGCTTTATCTCACAATGACCTGAGCTGACTGAAGTCAAGAATTGGATGCTTAACCTACTGAGCCACTCAGGGCACCCCCTTCCCCCTTCCTCCCACCCCTGGCTATGAAGCACTTCTTAAAGAACACTTTGAAAATAAGTACATTGTTGAAAATACTGAAAGTAATCTTGGCATTTTATTTTGGCTTCGGAGGGGAGGTTCAAATGATGGGAGTTACACTTCCATTTTGATTAATTGCTCGGACAATTTAGCTAAACTCTTTCTGGCTGCTGTCTCGTCGATACCCCACATATTTATATCCTGCAAGTAGCAAATTCTGTCTAAGTGAACACAGTTCTGTGTAGAGAAATGAGAAAATTTCTGCTCCGAAGCACCCCTACTATTCATACACGCTGCTTGACCCAAAACAAAAGGTATTCGCAATTTTTCAGAAAAAGGAGTGTCAAGTTGTTTGCTTCCTTGTTTTGCTTGATGTTTGTAGTTCTGTGGGACATTGTGACAGCAGGAGGTCGGTAGAAGGTGGAAACCCAGGATGTGAGGGAAGCCTGTTGGAGAGTTTCTCAAGGTCCTTGCAGAGTTTATGGTGTATTGGAGAGGGTCAGCTGTGCTGCTGAGGGTTATTTTTGAGTTAAGATCCTGCTGCTTTTAAATATGACAGTGATTCTAGGTTGTGGTTTTGCATCAGAATCCCCTGATGAGCTTTTAAAAATGTACCAATGCTGGGGCCCTACCCCCAGAAATGTATTTTCAAAGCGGTATGAAATTGAGAAGCAATTCTGGGAGGCATTCTCACAACTCTTAAGAGTTAAGCACCTTATGGTGAAGAGTACATGAGATAATAAATATTTTAGCTGCCTAACATGGTCCCTCCCACGTACTGAACCCTTTAAAGAAAAGTACCTTCTGCGTTGCAGTAAGGGCTCTGTCAGGGTGCTGAGGCTTCAGCAGAATACCATAATCCGTACCGATGGCTTGCACTTAATGTAAATGAAAAAGGCCAAAGCTTTTCTGTTCATTTTTAAAACTGAATACAACCTTTGTCTTGTTACGTGTTTTAATAAATGCTTAATGCTAAATTGTGCCCTAATGAGTCTTTAAAGAAAAACAGTCTTCAGGATTTTAATGATTCTCCGATACTCTCAGAACCAAAAGACCCATCCACAACATGCTTCAACATTCTGATTCTGTAGGTGATGATTTAAGGGGTAGTCTTCCGTGTTGTAGGACGTACACATGTTTTATAGTGAGATTTCAGTCTGTATAGTGGTTAGCTAATAAAGAGTTCTTCAGAGTGGAACATAATTAGAATAGAGCATATAAACAGGTTAGGAATTTAATCTATTTGGAATGTGGAGTGTTATTTCCCGGTAAGCAGTGACATGTGACTACATATGAGATCATTTTAGGATTTCCCATACCCTTGGGGCCTTTATGAAACAGTTTAAAGTCTCAGAATTGTCATGTAATGTTTGCTTTCTTTGCAATTCCTATTTTTAAGGCATTTTAGGTGGCTAACCTTGTCTCAAGTTATAGAATTTGGAATACTAAGAATTTTCTCACATTTTCCAGGGCATGCTGTTTTGAATTGTTTGATGTTTTGTAATTTTAGCAAAGGAGGCCAAATTCATCTCTAGGAGAGCAGGACAGATGGGTGAGGGGAGTTTTTTTGCTTGTTTATTAAATATAGAAATAGTAGCATGGGATTGGGAAAAGCGAACACACTTAATCCACACCATTTTATTCAGCTTGGTCTGATAGAAAGGGGAACTCATGGGAAAATAGGAATCACGCTCTCCTTCCACAATTCAGTGATTTAAAAGGATGTGAGAGTGGTGTGTCAGACCTAGTAGAGTGTATGTGCCATTTTGTTTACCTTTGACAGTGAAGGTAAAACATGACAGCCATTTTCCGTATTTGAGACCTCTCATATTTGCTTTGTGGTGAATGAGTTTCAAGAAAAAATGAATTCTTTCACTTGTCTTTCTGTGGCACTGATCTGCCTTTGTGTGTATGTGTGTGTGTGTGCATGCATGCGTGCAGCTAAGAAAAGAATGGACAGATGCATACTAAATTTGGCTTTAGGAGTGATGGATACAGAATGTATGTGTAAATATGTGTGGTTAAGTCACACATAAGTGACATGGGCACCCTGCAATCCTGGGGTTCAAAAGCTTGTTAGAAATACTTGTCAGTGAGTCATTCATTAGTTCAGTTACTTAGTGAAGTTCAAAAGCATAAGACCAGCATTTTCTTTTAATAATAGGAGGAATGGAAAATATTAAGAAAATGTATCGGGGCACCTCGCTGGCTCAGTCGGTAGAGCATGTGACTCTTGATCTCAGACTCATGAGTTTGAGCCCCACGCTGGGTGTAGAGATTACTTAAAGAAAAAAGAAAAGATGTATTAAACTATGGGTGAATATAAATAATTATTGTTCTTGTAGGTTAAAAATAGTTAAATGTCTGCAATTTATTTCATAGGGGCTCAACCTATGTGTGTTTTGGATCAGAGGGAGAGACATTAACTAGGAAATTGGTTCAAACCTGATCGCATAATCTAGGCAGAGTAAATACCAATAATAAGGCCCTGTAATTTGCCCACTTCTTCTAGGGTGCTGGAATAAATCGGGGCAGGTTGAAATTATGGGGGATTCAGAACAAAGTTGGTAACATCCAATGCAAAAACAGATGCTTGAGAGCTAAGAGACAGAATGTTAGTATGTTTTTGTGTTTCATTTAAATTCAGGTATTACTGGGGCGCCTGGGTGGCGTAGTCAGTTAAGCGTCCGACTTCAGCCAGGTCACGATCTCGCGGTCCGTGAGTTCGAGCCCCGCGTCGGGCTCTGGGCTGACAGCTCAGAGCCTGGAGCCTGTTTCGGATTCTGTGTCTCCCTCTCTCTCTGCCCCTCCCCCGTTCATGCTCTGTCTCTCTCTGTCCCAAAAATAAATAAATGTTGAATAAATTTAGGTATTACTTACCTTAGTAGGCTCAAGAGGTGAAGAGCAACTTCCAGATTATTCTGAGTAAGTTATACATTGCATTCTCGAATAAAACTCCACATACCTAGAAACAAATGAAAAAACCACTAGGATTTCTGTTCATGTTAAAGGAAAATTATTAGGGCTTTTAAACATTTTTGACATCTTTTTTTTTTAATTTTTTAAATGTTTGTTTATATTTATTTATTTTTAACACTTATTTATCTTTTGAGAGACAGAGCATGAGCACGGGAGGGGCAGAGAGAGAGAGGGAGTCGCAGAATCCAAAGCAGGCTCCAGGCTCTGAGCTTTCAGCACAGAGACCGACACGGGGCTCGAACTCATGAGCCTTGGGACCATGACTTTAGCTGAAGTCATATGCTTAACTGATTGAGCCACCCAGCCACCAGTAACTGACTGGTACTTTGTAGCAGAGAAGTGGCAGCATGGGACTAAGTGAAATCAAAGGGCACTTAACTGCTTAAAGGCATGAGAAGTTATGCAGAGTGTGGATAACTGCTCATTCCCTCCACCTTATTTAAAAAGCAGGTGAAATTAAAAAAAATAAAAAGCAGGTGAAAGTGGAACATACATATAGGGCAGTGATTTTGAAATTGCATAGAACCATGGGGTGTGCCAAAAGAAGGCAGTGGAGAGAAAGGCCAGCCAGGGGTGGGGAAGCAGAAAGGGCCAGGATTTTGGACCCTCTGCTCGGTTTCAGTCACAGATGCCCTCTTGTTCATCTGTGTTACATATTTGGATTCTGTTTCATAAAAGTTTGGAAAACATTGGTATAGTCGTGAAATAGCTTGTTGGACCATTCCTTGTCATAAGCTTTCATTTGTCTTTCTATTTCTTTAGGTTTTTAGGTTAACCTAAGGGTTTGGAACAACTGTTGTATAGATACAGAGCCCTAGATAAGTATTTAAAAAATCAGTGATATGGACCATTATGATTTTAAAAGTAGCCATCCTTGGGATGCCTGAGTGGCTCAGTTGGTAAAAGCATCAGACTTGGGCTCAGGTCATGACCTCGTGGTCTGTGAGTTCAAGTCCCGCGTCGGGCTCTGTGCTGACAGCTCAGAGCCTGGAGCCTGCTTCGGATTCTGTGTCTCCCTCTCTCTCTGCCCTTCCCCCACTTGTGCTCTGTCTCTGTCTCTCAAAAATAAATAAATATTATAAAAAAATAAAAGTGGCCATCCTTTTGCATCTTTTTGATCCTGATCTGATCTGTGATCTTTTGTATAGAATGTAATTTCATTAATGTCCCATTTTCAGTTGGTCATCTGGCACAAAGGTCATTATAGCCGAATTATGTATCATACCTGTTTTACCCCACATCTCCATCTTGTAGCAGAAAGGGGGAGTACAGTGATTTTAGTCAAAACTGCTGTAGGACATGAACAAGTAAATAGGAGGGCTTGTTATTCTGGAAATTTTTGACAATTTTACTTTATTATTTAAGGCAGGAATCTCTTTTATTTATTTTTAAGTAAGCTCTATGCAGGATTTGAACTAACGACCTTGAGCTCAAGAGTCACATGCTATACTGACTGAGCCAGCCAGGCACCCCTGACAATTTTACTTTAAAATACAATGCACCAAACAGGCCTGCTTAAGATGGCCTTGATCAGTTATCTGTCTTTTTTTTTTTTAATTTTTTTTTCAACGTTTTTATTTATTTTTGGGACAGAGAGAGACAGAGCATGAACGGGGGAGGGGCAGAGAGAGAGGGAGACACAGAATCGGAAACAGGCTCCAGGCTCCGAGCCATCAGCCCAGAGCCTGACGCGGGGCTCGAACCCACGGACCGCGAGATCGTGACCTGGCTGAAGCCGGACGCTTAACCGACTGCGCCACCCAGGCGCCCCATCAGTTATCTGTCTTATATACTTTATTCTTCTTTACAAATCATTAGATTAAAAGGGTGCCCTGGGACGGATCCCTTACCTTTGAAGCAGAGGTGCTCAGCCCAAGCCACATGGGAAAGCTATCTGTTTAACTTCTTAAAGATACCCATGAGTAGACCCTACCCCACACCCCCCCTACACTCTCCCGCGCCCAACCCCCCGGAAATTCCAATTCAGGAGATCTCAGTGGGGGCCTGGCATTCATTTTTGTTCCTTAAAAGCTCATAGGTTATTCTGATGTTCAGCCAGGATGGGGCAGCTCTCATAGAAAGCTTTAGTTTACCAAGTCAACATTCTTAAAATTCTCTCGTTTCAAGCCCTTCACAACAACGTAGAATAGGTGCTGTTAACCCCATTTATAGATGAGGAAGCAAGAGCATAAATGACCTAGAAGTGTCTTTTATGGGAGAAGTGTCTTTTTAAGGGAGCAGAATCAGAACTTAACGGTTTTCAATTTCCAGTCTGGTGTATTGCCCTACCAATCTGTCTTTTACATTACAGGGGATGGAGGAAATAGGGCAAGTCAAGTATGAACTCAAAACTTTAGACCAAAAGGGACCCACCTGAAGATATGTCCAACCCCCTCATTTAATACATAAAAAACAATTTCAGATTGTTAAAAAGTTTGTACTTACTTTCCAAGTATATCTGACAATAAGCATAGCTACTATCACTTTGATGACTTCTTACGTGTGGAGCCAAACACTTTCTATCCATTACTTCATTTACAAGTCTGGAGTTGAAATACTATTTTGTCCTTATTTTTACGAATGAGGAAACTAGTGCTCAGAAAAGGTAAGAGTTCAGATTCAAACTCTGGTTTCTCCTATGAGAGCCTGAGAGACCATACTCTACCTCTTAGTCGATAATTATATGACTTACTAGAAGGGTATGTGTGCTCACTGGCCAACTTGGTCTGAAAGGTGTTCTGTTTTTTCAAAAGTTTCAGAAATTTAGGCCCAGTCTTTAAGAATGGGAAGATTTTAGGGGCGCCTGGCTGTCTCGGTCAGTGGGGGGGGGGGGCCCGCCAACCCTCGATCTCAGGGTTGTGTTTCAAGCCCCAGGTTGGGTGTGGATTTTATTTAAAAATAAAATCTTACAAAAAAAAAAAAAAAAAAAGAAAGAAAGAATGGGAAGATTTTAATTCAAATGAGTGGTCAGCACATAAAGACATGATCCATGCCTTTTAGGAGTGAACTTATCTCTACCTTTTCACGAAAACCCAGGAGAGAGGTTAACCAAGAATATAAACTTCCAAACTGCCAAGAAGGGGGAGGCCACACAGAGTCGAATGTTGTTCAATTTTTATGGAAATACTGAAAAGGGTCTGCCTTGAGGAAACATGCATGACATGGGAAGGCCTCCACTCTTGTTTGCTCAAGACTTTCCCATTACGATCTTGTAAACAGCCATTCTTGAGTCCTCCAAGTGTTGTCTGCATTTGTTGCAGGGATAGATTTACCCAGACAGGTGGAAGTCATGACTTAAGGGTTATAAACAGCTGCAGAGGCCAGGCCTGCTCGATAGTCTTGGTAGCAAGGGATGTGACCATTCCCCACCGCCGAGCATTAACCAGCCTTAGAACAGGCCCTCAAATCGGAACGACTGTAATTTTGGTCTAGTACATGCACCACCCCTGACAGCTAAATAGTAACATTAAAATGTGAAGAATTTCCAGTCGTTTTCAAAGGGATCGTCTTGGCTTGCTTTCTGTTGCTGACTCATAGTGCTGCTGCTTTGAGACTGTCATGTTTCCAAACGGGACACACAGTAGGTATTCAATGAATGTCAATTTGCAGCAGTAATTTTCATCCCTTAAGGAGCATGCCCTTACTATCTCACCATGAGTAAGGCACGTAAGTGAAATGGTCAAGACAAATCTGCCCTGGGCTTGGTGGGGGCTGACCGAGCTTTTCCCTCAGTCAGGTAACTTTTTTAAGTGACAGCACAACTTGTGCCCAACGCTGGGCAGGTTTGTCCTTTGTCCAATCATCACCAAGATTTGGGGGTGGGGGAGGGGGAACTTCCATAGACCCACCCTGACCAGGAAGGGGGCGGGTTTAGGCCGAGCAGGGCCACCGCAGCCCGTCGGGGTGCCGCCCGATGCTTGGCACTTCAGGGAACCAATAGGAACGAAAGAGCTATTTGAATTGGCCAATACAGGCACGGCGGGGGCGGGTTCTTTTGAGCCTTATAAAGGCTGCGGCCCGTGAGGCAGGCGGTGGCGGAGGCTCCTGCAGCGGTTGCTGGCGTTGCGGTGCGGAGCTGCTCTGCGCCCCTCGGATCCGACCCTCAGCACTCTGCTCCCACGCCAGCCTACCTCGCTCCTCGGCACCATGACCACCACCACCACCTTCAAGGGAGTCGACCCCAACAGCAGGAATAGCTCCCGGTGAGGCTGCGGGGACGCCCCCGCTCGGCGCGGGGCTCGAGGGCAGGGCAGGCCGCCGTCCGGCGGAGCCACGGGGGCAGGGCGGCGGGTCGTTGGCGGTGACGTGCCCTGGCTGTCGCGCTCGTGCCCGGCCGGGCGGCGGGGCTCGACCGTCTGCTCCGTCTTTGTGCCGTCGGGCGAGCCCGTCGCGCCGGCCCCACCCGACTCCCGCTTCTCCCATTCATTCCTCCCCCGGAGCGAGGAGTCGGTCGGGGAGGGCCGGGGCCGCTGGTCCTCGCAGTGCTGCGGGCTTTCGGTAGTCAGGCCAAGCGGACAGGGTTCGTTTCCTTCCCTTTGCGGTGCGGCTGACCGGCCCCAGGGCGGTGGTCTTGGCCCCGACGTGCCGGGGCAGCCCCCGGGGCGTCCCGGTCAGGCCCCATTGTCCCACCTCTGGCCACGCGCTCTTGCCTCTGGCCCCGGGCAGGTGGCGGTGCCCCCCCCCCCCCCCCCCGCCCCGGTGGCCACCCCCTTCGGCCGCAGCGATTGAGTCTTGCGGGCGCTTATCCACTGGGGCCCGCCCGGCAGGTGGCATTTGTGGTCGGGCGGGGGCTGGTCATCGCGACCCCCACGCCCGTCCGGGACCCAACCGTCAGCCCTCTGCGAAGTGCTTCTCCTCTGCTAACAAAGGAAAGACCCCTGCTCCTTCCCCTCCCGCGCCCACCTCCGAACGCAAAAGGGTGGCGAGCCTGTCCGAGTGGGTTTTCTGCGCTCAAACCTTCGGACCTCGGCCTTTGCATCCCTCCTCTTTCCCTCCCCCTTTTGACGTTTGTCAAACGAGTTCTTCCCTGGCCCGGGTTCCCTAGCAGGAGGAGGTTTCCTGTTCTTGGGCGGGGCCGGAGACATCCATTGTCTCTTCCCTACTATCTGCACCTGGGATGTCGGGGCCTTTCTGGCCACAGTCGCTACTGCATTAGGGGATGAGGGCACTGGGTGTTTGCACTGGGATCCTTTTCCAAGCCCTTGCCTGACTTGGTGGAAGGGTTTGGAACCGGCGGAAGGTGTCCACATTGTCTCGGCTAATTGCACACTGTTCTCTTTTAAGACGGGATACAGGCATCTCTGGGATCCTGCTCAGGGCTTGTAGGAAGCTTAGGTTTCACTTTTTCTAGGCATCTATTCTTCATTGATCACGACCTGCAGTCGTGTGCGGCCAGCCTGGGGGTCCTGGGCAAGTGGCACAAAGGGAGCCATTTTGTGGGGCTAAGAAGACAGCCGTGAAATAGCAGTGCCTCACAGGGGTTGGAGAACTTGGGGACAAAAAGCTGGCCTCAGCAGCGAGGCTTAGGCGGCAGGTTGGAAATGACACCCCTTTTCAACTCATTCCTTTCCCTTATACAATGTAGGAAAGTGGGAAAGATTTAAAATAAATTAGTGGGTCCTGGAAGGTTGGGGACCTTGAGGAGGATAGACCTACAAAAATACTGGTCACTCCCTCTTCTGTTGTCATTCTTGCAATGAGATCATTTTTTTTTGCCGAGGACACTGGAACACGCCGAACCTTTCTTTTTGTGCCATGCGGTCAACTTTCTGCTGGTCAAACTGTAGTGACTGGAACGTGAAAATTTATACATTATGTAAAAAAAAATCAGGTTTCATCTTTTGGGGTTGAGTGTAGTTTAGTGCTTCATAAAAAATTTCAGTACCCAGGTCAAAGGAATCCTCGTGCTAGTTTTTTGATACGGATATTCGAAATGTGAGACCAAATGGTTTTGGGTTCTGCAGAATAAATGCTTTCATTCACCTTTTGTCATCAATTTCCCTCCAGTATCGTGATCCTAGGACTGGAGCTTTGTCCTTTTATTTACTTCCTACCTTTACTTCCTCTGTAATCTCGCCTAATTTTCCTTCAGTTGTTTCTGCAGTAACATTCTTCTGGCTCCATAAGCACATTGTAAATTTAGTCTGGGGCGGGATGATCTGCAAAGATCACATGGGAGCTCTGGCATCTAGAGAAAGAAGAGAGAAAAAGTGATTTTTGGTTTTTTAATTGTTATCCGTGGTACATGGGTCCATTTTTGGTGAGTCTCAAGTAGGTAATCCTGGTTTAGTTACCCTGTGTGGTTCAGAAAGAATAGGAGAAACTTAAAAAATAAAATTGGAATAATTTCTGTCTTATGATCCAAATCCTTTGTTTGGGGATGTCTCACTGTTACAAACGGGCTTTACAACACTGACGTCATCAGAGTAGGTATTACCTGCTCTTGCAAGAGGAACACAGACCTTTAAAAAGTTGGGTGCGCAGAGCTTTGACTTTCTTTTTAAGCCGGTGTTTGGGCACTAGTGTCTTTTTTTCTTTTTTTAAGGCCAAAAAATACTTCCCAGACCATTAGGGTTCTGGAGATTTTCATCTGGCTAATTCATGAGGGTTTAATTACGATGATAAAGGAAAAAAAAAATCATTCTAATCTCAAGGGAACAAGTGAATTTTGATTTTATTGACTCTTTGTTGATTTGGGTACAAACAAGGGATAAAAACCTGGTTGCTTCAAACTTTAACATGAGAGAAAGCCTATTAAGAATTTATAATACACTTTTAATTATGATTTAAACCATTTAATTAAGCAAACCTAAAATTATCAACTTTATATAATGTATGCCTGAATACACTTATCTTAATTCATATAATGAAATTAATCCAAGTGGATATTTAATATCTAAAACTTGAAAAAAAAAGTAGAGTTATAAATATTTTACATGTTACCAAAAACACAGTGGGTCTCCCCAACCTCCCCTCCCACACCACCTCCCCGCCCGAGGGGGAAAATAATGACATTTTTATTTAGTGCAATTTCTGTATTGAATTATACTGTGGACACACACAAGTCTGTGATCCAGGGGAGGACGCTAGAGGACCTACAGAAGAAATAGAAGACACTCTAAGATTGGGAAACATGGAAACTAATCAAAGCACCAGTACATAGGTGTGTAGGAAAATGAAAGAGAAAATGGCCTTCTGTGCCTCCGGTATTTTAGCACGTTGAGCACTTCTGTGCTGGCCAGAGACTGAGGATTTGGGTTCTGGTCCTCGTCACCGTCAGTTAACTAATGTTGGACAATTTCTTCAGAGGCTCTCGGGGCTTGACTTTGCGCTCTTTAAATTTTTTTTTTTTTTTTTTTTTACATTTATTTATTTTTGACAGAGTGAGACAAAGTGAGAGTGGGGGAGGGACAGAAAGAGAGGGAGACACAGAATCTGAAACAGGCTCCAGGTTCTGAGCTGTCAGCACAGAGCCCGATGTGGGGCTCGAACCCACCAACCATGAGATCATGACCTGAGCCGGAGTCAGACACTCAACCGACTGAGCCACCCGGGCGCCCCAGACTTTGCGCTCTTTAAAATGAGGCTGTTGAACTAGACAGAACAGAGCCCAGCAAACAATCACCCAAGGGCTAAACGCAGCGGGTACCTGATTTTTACATTTATAAATGGTTGCAAAAAAAGATTCATTTCATGACTTGTGGAAATTATAGGAGAGTCAGATTGCAGTGTCTGTAAATAAAGTTTTATTGGAAAATAGCTGCACTCGTTTGTTTGCATGTTGTCTGTGGCTGCCTCTGTGCCACATGACAGACCCCAATAGTTACAAAATACTGCATGACCCACAGGCCAAAAATATTTACTCTTGGGCACTTCACACCAGAAGCCATCCTTTCCTCCGTGTTCTACCTGGTATTCTTTGAGCCTATGGAGAGCTCTACTAGTCTGCTTTATGGAGGAGGTTGAGGTTTAAGAGATGGGCCCGGTTTTGAGGGATGCTTGAGGAAAGGGTGGAGAGTGCTCTAGGCAGGAGTAAAGATGGGAGTAAATACCCCAAAGTGGAGATAAACCAGAACTGTTCTGGGGAACAGTGAGAAAATGACTGGATTGGTGAAGAAGATGGTAAGAACTAGATACGGTTGAGAGGCCATGTTGATAGTTTGTCACGTTACCTTGCATCTCTGCTGGCTTGCGGGTAGTGGCCACATGGGAAGAAGAGGCAGTGTTAGAGAGTCCAGGCCAGGGTGTCAGCAGAGGAGCCACAATTTCTGCTGAAAGATCCAAGGGGACACGGATGTCCACAAATGATCACATGCAGTGGCCAGTAGGAAAATTAGTACTGTCAAAAGAAAGATTGTCAGGGAGGGGAGCTTGGACTTCCGCTCAGGTCACAATCTCACGGTTGGTGGGTTCGAGCCCCACATCAGGCACTGTGCTGACAGCTCAGAGCCTGGAGCTTGCTTTGGATTCTGTCTCTCTCTCTCTCTCTCTGTCTCTCTCTCTCTCTCTCATTTTCGCTTAAAAAAAATGAATAAATGTTAAAAAAATAAAGTTAAAAAAAAGAAAGAAAGGTTGTCAGGGAATTCTGGAACCCAGAAGGAGTCTTTGAAAGAATTTTAGATTAGTGGCAATACAGAAAAATATGAAGTATAAAAAAGGACATTGAAATTCACCTGAAATCCTATCTGAGAGCACAAACCCTGGATGCCATTGTGGTATGGGTACTTCTCAGGCCTTTATGTCTAGTTGTGATGCTAATAGCTACGACTGCTGCCTTCTAAGCACAGTATATTGGATATTCTTAGAATAGTCTTATGAGGCAATTACTACTAACCTCTTTTGGTAGAAGATAAAAGCAGAGGCCACTGAGTGGCTCAGTTGGTTGAGCATCTGACTCTTAATTTCACCTCAGGTCATGATCTCAGGGTTGTGGGATTAAGTCCATGTTAGGCTCCGTGCTGAGCATGGAGCCTGCTTAAGATTCTCTTTTTCCCTCTTTCTCTGCCCCTTTCCTCTAAAAAACTGCTCTCTCTTTTAAAACAAAAACAGAAACAAAAGAACATTAGAAGAGAAAAGCAAAACAAAAGTCAAGCAGTTTATCTAAGATCACACAACCAGATAAATTTATCTCTGTACACGTCATTTTGTGTAACACGTCATTGGGCTTATGTTTGTCTTCCAGCGTTTTTCATTCACTGTGTTTTGGGTAACTTTTCATATCCACTAATGAAGGTAACTCTTACCCTAATGTATACAGCTTTCTGTTGTGTGGACATGCTTTGATAATTAAGCCTTTGCTAATGGACAGTTAGGGTATTCCCAAATTTATTTGTAGATAAACATTTTTAAAGGAGTATCCTTGTATATATATCTGGTTATCTAATTAGGGCAATTTCTGGAAGTAGAAATGCTGGTTCATATAAAAAGCAAACAGTTGACACATATTATCAAAATGTCCTTTAGAAAGTTTGTACAGGGACACCTGGGTGGCTCAGTCTGTTAAGCGGCTGACTTCAGCTCAGGTCATGATCTCACGGTTCGCGAGTGGGAACCCGAGTCAGGCTCTCTGTTGTCAGCGCAGATCCTTCTTGGGATCCTCTGTCTCCCTCTCTTTTGCCCTTCTCCCACTGGTGAGTGTGCGTGCTCGCTCGCATGCTCTCTCTCTGCCAAAAATAAATATTAAAAAAAAAATTTTGTACAAACAAAAGTTTGTACAAATGTGGTCCTAGTCTTGAAGAAAAGGGCTTTATTTCTAAGTACAAGATGAAAGCCAGAAACTGTGAAAAGATGGACGAATTAAACTTGGCAAAAATACACATAATCAACAAAGGATAACATCACTAGTATATGAAATGCTCTCAAAAAATAAGTAAAAGAGGGTGCTTGGGTGGCTCAGTCAGTTAGACATCCGACTCTTGATTTCAGCTCAGGTCATGATCTCATGGTTCGTGGGTTCAAGCCCCATGTGGGGGCTCTGTGCTGACCACACGGAGCCTGCTTGGGATTCTCTCTCTCTCCCTTTCTCTCTGCCCCTCCTCTCCCCTACCCTCTTCTCTCTCAAAATAAATAAATAAACTTTAAAAAAAATACATAAATTGAATAAATAATTTTGCCTAGCTGGAACTTACTTTGGTAAATAAAATGAGTGAGGGATATGTTTTGTTTTATCAAAATGATTAGTCAGCCCAATGCAGTTTTTCCCACTGATCTAACATTTACTCCAGTGGCAGTCATTCTGAGAGAGAACTCTTATCTTGACGGAATTCTGAGGAGAAACTGGCAAACTCTTCATTGTGGTAGGAATTGTTAATGGATTCACTCATTAAGTGTAAAACATACTTAGGGGAGCCTGGGTGGCTCAGTCGGTTAAGTGTCTGACTTCAGCTCAGGTCTTGATCTCAAGGTCCGTGAGTTCGAGCCCCGTGTCGGGCTCTGCTCACAGCTCAGAGCCTGGAGCCTGTTTGTGATTCTGTGTCTCCCTCTCTCTGCCCCTCCCCCACTCGTGCTGTCTTTCTCTCAAAAATACATTAAAAAAAATTTTTTTTAACATACTTAAAAATCAGATTTGAACAACTCATTAGCAAGCTTGATCCTAGTAGACATATAGAACATTAACAAATACACATTCTTTTTAAGAATATATAGATTTATAGAATTGAGTACATATTAGGCCATAAATCACATCTCATCACATTTCAAAGGATTCGTATCATACAGACTGTTGTCTGTGTTGTAGTTAAAAACTAGAAATTAATAAACCAGAAAGACCCCTGTGTTTGGAAACTGATACATGTACTTCTAAATAATGTATGGGTCAAAGAAGAAAATAATGGGAAGGAGAAAATATTTAGAGTGGAACGATAGTTAAAAAAACAAAACTTGGAATGCCTTTAGAGGGGCACTTAGGAAGGCATTTATGCTGTAAGTGTTTAATTTTTCCTTTTCTTATTTTTAAAATTTATTTTTATCTTTTTCACTGTTTTAAAAAGTTTAAATTTTAGTTGACATGCAGTGTGGTATTGGTTCAGAAGTCATTGATTCAACACTTACATACAACACCCAGTGCTCATCACAAGTGTCCTCCTTAGTACCCAGCATCCATGTAGCCCATCGCCCCACCCACCTCCCTCTGTCAACCCATAGTTCTCTATCACTAATAGAGTCTCTTGTGGTTTGTTTCCCTCTTTTCTTTTTTTTTCCCCCCTCTTCCCATATGTTTCCTTTTCTAATATAAGGAGCTGTGTTTGCAAATGACAACTGTTCTTTATTTGGAAACTTGAATAAAATGGACATCCTCCTAGAAAAATATTTTTCAAACTGACTTAAGAAGAAATAGAAAACCAGACTACTCCTGTCTCCAGTAATAGAATTGAATCCGTAGTTAGAAAATCTTTCCTTCTATAAAACCATCTCCATTTTCTGTGTTTTGAGCAGTGACAGGACAAGTTAAATTGAGTTCTTCCAGGGATGGGACACGTTGGTCAAGCCAAGCAGGAAGCTTTGGAAATGGACAAGTGCTGGGTTTCCTTGCTGAACCGAAAGCTAGAGAGTCCAAAGGTGCCTGGTTATCGAACATTCTGTGAATCTTAACACCAGTTTCTCATACGGACTTCCTCCTTGTGGCTAATTGTTCATGTTTACTAGTGAGAATACTGTGGTGCAAGTGTATAAATGGGGCTCGCTGGCGATGGCTAGATAGGAAGAGACTAGTATCGCTCTCCATGGGCTTCTAAATTGGTCAACTTAACTTTTATATGTATAATCTTCCATTTTTAATTTTGTTGAAAATAAAAATGGAAATGCTTTCTGAATAAATAACAAGATATGCTTCTAAACTTTTTTGCAAATGCATCCAGCTGATCCTATTAGGCAAGGTCTGTTAGGTCTTTTGCCATTATCTAAAAGGGGACGTCAGCCAGGCTGTTATTTGTGATAACTTTCAGGCTTTTTCAGCTGTCTTCATGTCAGAAGTCCTTACTACAAATATTATAAAACAGCATTTTGTATCTTAACATCCAGTGTTGAATTTTTAAAAACTTTCAGTTTTTTAATTGAGAATAATCTATTAGTCTCAGGTGTACAACATAGTGATTCGACAATTCTATACATTTATGAAATGCTAACCACGATAAATGCAGTCCTCATACAAATTTATTATATTCTTGACTGTATTCCCCATGCTGTACTTTTCAGCCCCATGATGTACTTATTTTATAACTGGAAATCTGTATTTCTTAATCCCCTTTCCTGGTTCACCCACCTTCCTACCTGTCTCCCTTCTGGCATCCACCAGTTTTTTCTCTGTGTTTGTGATTGTTTCTGGTTTTGTTTTTTAACGTTTTGTTTATTTTTGAGAGACAGAGAGAGAGAGTGAGCGGGAGTGCGTGCATGTGGGGGAGGGGCAGAGAGAGAGGGAGACGGAGAAGCCAAAGCAGGCTCTGTGCTGTCAGCGCAGAGCCCGATTCAGGGCTCACACAAACTGTGAGATCATGACCTGAGCTGAAGTCAACACTTAACCGACTAAGTCACCCAGGCGCCCCATTTCTGTTTTTTTTGTGTGTTCATTTGGTTTTTTTAGGTTCCACATATAAGTGAAATCATGTAGTATTTGACTGTTTCTGTCTGACTTATTTCATTTAGCATCATACCCTGTACATCCGGCCATGTTGTCTGAAATGGCAGGGTTTCATTCTTTTTTATGGCTGAGCTGAGTAATATCCATTTTCTTTATCCATTCATCTATCAGTTGACAGGTAGGTTGCTTCCATATCTTGGCTATTGTAAATAAGGCCGCAGTAAATGTAGGGGTGTATATATCTTTTCAAATTAGTGTTTTTGTTTTCTTTGGGTAGATATCCAAAAGTAGCATTACTAGATCATATGGGATTTCGGTTATTAATTTTTTCAGGAAACTCCATACTGTTTTCCACAGTGGCTGCACCAGTTTACATTCCCACCAGCAGTGCACAAGGGTTCCTTTCTCTCCACATCCTTGTCAACACTTACTTCTTGTCTGTCTGCTACTAGGCATTCTGACTGATGTGATCCAGTGTCGACTTTATACCACAACAGAATCAGTTCCCTTTTCCCATTAGCAGCTCTCTCTTGGAGGGGGTGGGGTGGGTGGGTGGGTGGATAGGAGGAATGAATGGGTGAGGGAAATGAATTTGAAAGGTGTTTGAAAACATTTATGCTGAGAAATGTTTTGGCATGATCTGAAATGGATGTTTTTTGCCATTACTCCCAAGGGTTTTGCGGCCTCCAGGTGGTGGATCCAATTTTTCATTAGGCTTTGATGAACCAACAGAACAACCCGTGAGGAGGAACAAAATGGCCTCTAGCATCTTTGGGACACCTGAGGAAAACCCCCCTTCATGGGCCAAGTCAGCAGGTACTGCTTATATGTGTGACCACTGATCAAAGGTACAGACCCAGCATGAATAACTACAGTTGGTTTTGTGCTGAGGAGCAAAATCTAGCCCAACCATAATGAGATCAACAACAGTTAAGTCTTGTCACTGGAGGAAAGCCTGGGAGAGGGGTCAGAATAGGGATTGAAGTCAAATTGGGCTATTTGGTTCCTCTGTAGAATTTTTAAGCTCTCACTTAACCTGTTTGCTCATTTTTTGATACAAGACTAACATGAACATCATTCACAAAAGAAGTGTTTTGCTTTTGGTCTTTCTGTCATAGTCCTTAAGGAAGTATGTTTTAATTCAGGTGCCAAGTCTAGTGGTGGCAGAGAGGATTCTGAGTCATCTGGACCCCAGAGAAGGAACTCTTCTGAAGCAAACTCTGGAGACTTCTTAGATCTGAAGGTCAGTGTGACAACACAGGGTTGGGGGGGAAAGAAAGGCTTTGAGGTTAATCTGGTTTGGAAATTGACTTCCTTCCTATTGTAATAAGAGCTTCAGTTCTGTCACTAGAGCCTTACATAGAGGTGACTAGGGAAGGGCCTGAGGCCATACTGGTGCTGGAAGATCCATAAAGAGAAAAGTCAGAAAACTGAAGTGACATGATCTGGGTTGGTTCACATGCCTCTTCTACCAGTTGGATCAGTCTCTCTCTTTTCACTATCGATTTTGGGAACTTCTGGATCACACTTCCTACCTAAGTCGTATATAGTAGTGTGTGTGAGGTCAAAGACCTGACGAACGTTGCCCAGTTGTTCTGAGCTGAACTCGAGGAGACTGCAGCCTGGGTGTTATCATCAGTTGTCTGCAGAGGAACATGATCCCAATGTCCCCAGGCAGGTGTCTGGAAGCCTGGTAGGGTGGCCTCCTAAGTAGGGCCCTATGAGCACACAGTGGTGTCAGCCATCCCAGTGTGGAACCCTCTTAATGGACTTTGGAATTTATAGAGGCCCCTCAACAGCTAGATAAGGAAAAAGGAAAGGGAGCATGGAAAAATAAACTTACCAGTTTCACATTCTGATAAAAGATCCTCTGAAATGCTAATTGATATTAGGCCATCGGTGTAAATGTTAAGGTTTTTTTGGTGTGTTGGGTATTGCTGGCACCGGGGCAATTTGTCATGCAGCAGTTTTGTATAGCATTGTCCCAAAGTCAGTATAAAGGTTGTAATGTAATTGTGTTGTGGCCTGACCCTGAACTTGACTGCATCAAAATGAACTTCCACGTTTGGTTTCAAATAGTAGCCTCTCAGAACTGTGACTGCTTTATTTGTTACAAAATTAAAATCTGAAGTAAAATTTTCTTTTCTTTTCCAGGGAGAAGGCGACATTCATGGTGAGTCCTTCTGAAGTACACATTTCTGGTTCTGTAAATGGTTTTAGAATAGAGCGGAATTTTTCTTGAAATAGTGTCTTGGGGAGTGAAACCTGGCTTTGCCCCAAGGGCCAGCACAGCATACCCTGGGTGGAGAGCAAAGAAACACAAAACTGGGAAGTTAGCAAACATGGCCACATGTGCGTCCGCCGCAGTGAGAACAAGGCCGGGAATGCACAAGAAAGGAAAAATGGAGAGTCCTTCACAGATAGGTGTGCAGTAGTTGGGCTGGTGGGTGTTCCTGTTAATGAGAGCTTTTTAGTAAAAGGCTCTGGCATTTCAAGCTTGGCACACAGCATTTAATTTACAAACTTTGATTTTACACTGAGGTGCTTATTCAGCAAGACGTCGGCAACTCTGTGATCTCGTGGCTGATGATTTAGGAGGCAGATATAAATTTTCATCCATGTTACCAATTATATGTGGAAATGAGCTATAATCATTTCTTTAATGATGTTAAGTCTTTGAAGTATTTATTGGCACTTCCTTAACAAGTGCCAGAGAATGACTATTGCATGTAACGAAAGGCGTAAGTGTGTCGGGCAGCAGGAATCGGGTGAAAGTTGACTCGGTGAAATGCAGCAGTCAGAAGGCCCTCTGGTCCGGAAGGAAGACCATTACATTTTGTGAGGCAGTCTTCCCGTGAAACAAGTGTTGAGGAACCAGACTCCTCTTCTGCCCTCTCACACAGCGCTTCTTTCTTTTAAAAAAAAAATTTTTTTTAACGTTTATTTATTTTTGAGACAGAGAGAGACAGAGCCTGAACGGGGGAGGGGCAGAGAGAGAGGGAGACACAGAATCCAAAGCAGGCTCCAGGCTCTGAGCTGTCAGCACAGAGCCCGACGCGGACGGGGCTCGAACTCACAGACTGCAAGATCATGACTGAAGTCTGATGCTTAACCGACTGAGCCACCCAGGTGCCCCACAGACAGCGTTTCTTGATGGGCACGGTGGGAAGAGAGTCTGTTGGGCCTTTGTGAGCGTTACCTGGGTTCTTCCTCCATGAACAAATCACTTTCTCACTGGATTGAAGATGTATTAGTTATTGTTCATGTCCAGTGTGTTCTGTCTGAAAAGACTCTTCCGGAGTTTAAAAAAAAAAAAAATCTTGAAGTCTTTTCAGTTCTGCTGCTTTTCATATTCTGAAATACTTCCACTAGCAGACCTTACTTAGCAAGAATTACCTAATCCTTAGTCACTACTTTTGGGCAATGGATATAGTTACGAATTTGGGAAGCCTGGAGAAGGATGAGAGGGCCTTGATGGAGTTATTAAAAAAAAAAATGTGTCACTTGACATGCTACTAGTAGTTCTCTCCCAGCTCGTTTTTTTTTTTTTCAGATTCTTCAGGTGAGTAGCACACTCATGAAATTGTCATGAAATGACAAGGGGCACAATGATTCAAGATCCATCTGGGGGAGTAGAGGTCAACCCCGATTCTGTTGCCAAATTTACTTCGAAGCCAAGCTATTGTGCTTGGTTTAAGATAGATTTGGTTTGGATATAAGGAAGGTTGCCGTTCTCTCTTGAGAACTAAACCTAGGGATGGCTAAAGGGAGCAGTGGGAAATCTGCAGCAGAGGGAGTAGGTCTGCAGAATTTAGGTACAAGTCTTTCCTGCCTTTAGGCAAGTTAGTCTGCTGCATCTCTTGCTGTTCTGATTCTTTCACCCTTGTAATGAACCACTTTATCATTTATCCTGACGTAGGTATCTGTTCAGTGCCTTGTTGATTTGCCAAAGAAGAAAGACAAGTCAGGAGTATATTAGATGTGTATTATGGTGAAGTGTTTGTTTAAAGTCCCGTTTTTCAGTCATTAGATTCAACAAGCAAAAGCTTTCTCAGTCAATCCTGTATAAGTTTCTAAAGCCTCTCAGTTCCTGTACTTATTACTTCATTACAGACTAAGGGGACGTAGTAACAGACTAGCCTCTGTTCTTTTTGGCTGGAGCATTTCTGACTAGACAAAGGAGCATTTATTTATTAAAAATGTTTATTTATTGGGGGGGGGGGTGTGGGGCAGAGAGAGAGGGAGAAAGAATCCCAGGCAGGCTCTGAGCTGTCCGTGCAGAGCCCAACACAGGGCATGAACTCACAAACCATGTACTCATGACCTGAGCTGAAGTTCAAAGCTTAACCAACTGAGCCACCCAGGTGCCCTGACAAATTTGAGCATTTATTTTTTTTTATTAAAATTTTTTTAATGTTTGTTTATTTTTGAAAGAGACAGAGCATGAGTGGGGGAGGGGCAGAGAGAGAAGGGGATACAGAATCTGAAGCAGGCTCCAGGCTCTGAGCTGCCAGCACAGAGCCCAATGCGGGGCTTGAACTAAAAAACCACGAGATCATGACCTGAGCCAAAGTTGGATGCTTAACCGACTGAGCCACCCAGGTGCCCTGACAAAGGAGCATTTAAATTAAGGCCTACTGTTGTTTATCCTCCATATGTGCTTTTTTTTCTTTTTCGGCATGTTATCTAGTGAAAGACAAAACAGTTCCTTTAATAATGAAAGACGGGGGATACCTGTATGGCTCAGTCTGTTAAGGATCAGACTCTTGATGTTGGCTCCAGTCATGATCTCATGGTTTGTCAAATCAAGCCCCACGTCAGGCTCTGCACTGCGAGCGTGGAGCCTGGTTGGGATTCTTTCCCTCTCCCCCACTCTCTCTTCCCCTCTCCTGATCATGCACGTGCTCTCTCTCAAAATCAAAACAAAACAATAACAACAAAAAAAACTTTAAAAAAAATAATGAAAGACAAATATAAGAATGGTAGGTGTGAGCTTGATTTATCCAAAAATCAGTAGGAAATAAATGATCACGGTAGAGCTGCGAGGTAATGTTTTGTCCTTTAGAAGTACTCATGGGGCGCCTGGGTGGCGCAGTCGGTTAAGCGTCCGACTTCAGCCAGGTCATGATCTCACGGTCCGTGAGTTCGAGCCCCGCGTCGGGCTCTGGGCTGATGGCTCGGAGCCTGGAGCCTGTTTCCGATTCTGTGTCTCCCTCTCTCTGCCCCTCCCCTGTTCATTCTCTGTCTCTCTCTGTCCCAAAAATAAATAAACATTGGAAAAAAAAATTAAAAAAAAAAAAAAGAAGTACTCATAACTGCTTGATCCAGGCAGACAATGGATACCTGTGAGAGCCTGTGCAGGGGTGAGGCCAAGTCCTAGTAGCAGCAATGAAATTGCTTGAACTGATAGGCTGGTTGGCTCAAGTGGAACTCATGCCCCGTATTTGTCCATCTTGGATTGTTTCAAATCATGGGTTTTGGGGTTTTGTTTGTATTTGTGGTAAATGGGACATATTTTTCTAGGTTATTCACGGGACACTTATCAGAAGACTTGGGTTCTCAGTGTTGATGCATTTAATCCTGCTTCCCGTGCAAACAAGAATGTATCAACAGGAAATTAAGGCGTGACCCTTTCTCACCAAGCTTTAAGTTAATTATCATGAGGGCTGTCATTCTGGAAAGCTCCATACTGATTTTTACTTGTAGTTCAATACTATAGAACATCATATGTGTTATGTTACTTCTATAGAATGTTATAAAAATTCTTAAAAGGAAATGTCAAAAGCAGCAGTAGCATATTTCTGAGAATTCGTTGAGTTTCTCATTGAAGACTTCTTCCCCCTTGGACTTCTCGGTATCAGTTCGCTAAAACTTGGTACAGGTGCTTTTAGGAACATGAGCTTTTAATGGTTAGTCTTTGGGGAACTTAAAGTACATTTTTTCAAAATTAGAACTTTTCATCGGTGTCAAATATGAGGGCCATATGAATTTCTTACATGGTATAGATCATAACCAGTATTTCTGTTTCACTGCTTCCAGGGCTTTGGAACACCTTAATCTAGGGGAGGAGGGAATAAATGTCTTTAAACCTTAAGGTAGTTGTCTCCCAAGTTTTATGAATTAGTGTTTGGTTTCTTTTTTTTTTATTTAAAAAAATTTTTTTTTTCAACGTTTTTATTTATTTATGGGACAGACAGAGACAGAGCATGAACGGGGGAGGGGCAGAGAGAGAGGGAGACACAGAATCGGAAACAGGCTCCAGGCTCCGAGCCATCGGCCCAGAGCCCGACACGGGGCTCGAACTCACGGACCGTGAGATCGTGACCTGGCTGAAGTCGGACGCTTAACCGACTGCGCCACCCAGGCGCCCCAATGTGTTTGGTTTCTTACACTAAAGTTGCCTTTGTGTGTGTGTGAGAGAGAGAGATTGAGGAGAAGAGATTTTAATTTTTTTTTTTTTAGCATTTATTTTGAGAGAGATAGTACATACATACATCCAAGCAGGGGAGGGACAGAGAGAGAGAATCCCAGCAGGCTTCACACTGTCAGGGCAAACAGAGCCCATCTCGGGGCTCGATCTCATGAACTGTGAGATCATGACCTGAGCAGAGATCAAGAGCTGGGCACTTAACCAACTGAGCCACCCAGGCACCCCCAAGAAATTTTATTCTAAAAATTTTTTTTAAATGTTTGTTTATTTTTGAGAGCCACAGAGCACAAGTTGGGGGAGGGGCAGAGAGAGAGGGAGACACAGAATCTGAAACAGGCTCCAGGCTCTGAGCTGTCAGCACAGAGCGCAATGCGGGGCTTGAACTTGGGAACGGTGAGATCACGACCTAGGCCAAAATCAGATGCTTGACCGACTGAGCCACCCAGATGCCCTAAGAGATTTTATTCTAAAGCAGGTGTGAGATTATGCAACTGAATTGAGACCTAGCATTTTACTGTCACTTTGGACTTTGAACAAAGACTTCCATATTTTGGAAAATGCCTCATTAAGAATATATATTTGTTGGGAATTTCACAGATTAGTGAATCATCAAGCAGTCTCTAGGATGCTGGATAATCGTACACTAATTCTGAAGCCTTTAACATGGAAAGTACGTAGTTAATATATATGGGAGTGATCTAATGGAGATATTACTAATCAGTAGGGGAAAGGTAGACTCTAATAAATGATGTTGGTACTGTGGGTTATCTCTGTGGTTAGAAAAAGAAATCAGACTCACCTAGTAATCATGGAAATGTAACATGAAACAGGAATGAAATAATATTTTACCCATCAGTTTGGCAAATTTTAAAGTGAGGTGGTTATCAAATGATGGATGTGCAAAGGTGTACGGACAGCACAGTCTGACACGGGTTGGGGGTAGAACGTGGCACAGCCTCCTCTAGGGAGGGCGATGCATAGTGTCTGTTCAGATTGAAGATGGTAGCCCTTGTTTCCCCGTGGGCACCTTTGCCAGTCTATATACATTCCAACTTTGTTTGGAATGGTTGGGTCGGTTCCAGTTTTCATGACTAGTACAGCTAATGCAGTACTGTATTATATCAAATATATTGAATCATGTGATAAAATACTATAAAGGAGTTAAGTAGGGTAAATTATGACCATGTGTATAAATATGGGTAAATTTCCGAGTATAAAAAAAGGAAGTTGGTATCAGTACAACAACAAAACCCAGAAGTATATATTATCTGTTTAGGGAATAAAGTATGCTTATAAGTAAGTATAACAGAGGGGCTAGAATGGACACAATTCCGAGTAGGGCCTCTGGGAGTCAGAAGAAGAGACCCACATGGAGGTGGACTTCTAATTTAAAATACATCTTCATATATTTGTACAATTTAGAAATGAGCACACACAGAAAAAGGCCTGGGGACAAATAAGGCAAAACACTAAGTGGTTAGTTTTGGGTTGTGGGAACATGGGTGAATGATTCTTGTCTTATATATCTCTAGGTATGATTTAAACCATCCTCCAAAAAAAAAAAAATCTTAAGACTCTCCATCTTTCCTAGAAATAGTTGCTTAGTAAGCCTGAACCTCCTTCTGTTTTTCTAGAAAACGTGGACACAGATTTGCAGGCCAGCCTGGGGCAGAGCGAGGAGAAGCCCGTGCCCGCTGCCCCCGTGCCCAGCCCGGTGGCCCCGGCCCCAGCGCCGTCCCGAAGAAATCCCCCTGGCGGCAAGTCCAGCCTCGTCCTGGGTTAGCTCTGACTCTCTTGAACTCTGTCGTTTTATTTGTTTGTTTTCTCCATGCTTGTGAACTGCACAACTTGAGCCTGACTGTACATCTTTTGGATTTGTTTCATTAAAAAAGAAGCACTTTATGTACTGCTGTCTTTTTTTTTTTTTTTTTTTTTTTTTTTTTTTTTTTTTTAGAACAGGTTTCTCTTTATCTGTCCTGATTCCTCTGGGTCTGTAGGCCATGGCATGAGTGTTTTCTAGTAGTAGATTGGAGGGAAAGTTTTGTGACACTTAGTATGGTGTTTTTAAGAATAATCTGGTTCCAAATGTGTTAGAGGATCTTTTGTACTGAGGTTTTTAAAACCCTTTTCTTGTCAGCTTTACTTGGGTTTACCAAGCCTTGATTGGGCAGACCAGTAAACAGTCCACAGGCATGTTCCTTCAGGCCCCCAAACACAGGGTTGTCTTTATGCCAAACCTACTCATTGTAGCCCTACCTTGTCCGTGCCCTTTGCTAAAAGCATCTTCCTGTGCCATATGGAACAGTAGAGGTCTGTGCCTCATGCCTTGCTGCCTGCAAAGCAAAAAAACAAAAACAAAAACTGCCTTTTTCATTTTTGAACCTTAAGAAATAAGCCAGATACTAACTCAACTAGCTGATGAGCTAAGCCTGCTGCTGTCTTGCAGAGGAAGGCTTCGATGTGCACTCAAACTGACAAATTTCCAAGTGGTAAAGCAAGCGAGGGCGGTGGCCACACAGAAGTGGGTCTTCGTCATGAACAGACCCCAAGGGGGCAGTGCTCTTCTTAGATAACTTGAAGCCGTGTGCATGATGCTGGTGCTTGACCATGAACTGAAGTCTCATCCTTAACATGTGTGTTGTACTTCACAATCCTGGACTGTTGCTCAAAGTAAACAATGTGCAAATTTGGAACATCGTGTCCTGTGTCATCTTTTTGAGATCGTTTCACTGTTCTACCTGTTCAGTTGCTTTTTTCTTTACTATAAATCCTGTTGCCCAAGAACCGATGAGTCACTAAAGTTAAAAGACTGTTGGAAGGCCCAGAGAAGTAAGTGGGCTTCTCTCAAAAGAGAACAGGTTTACAGTCATAGCAGGAGCTCAAAATGCCAAAAAGATAGTTAACTGATACCTGTGCTAATAAAATACAGGGATACGGATAAATTATAAAATATTTATTAGGTAGTATATTTTAGACTCTTCTACCCACTCTCTGTGCTGGGCAGTAACATGTAAGTTTTTAAGTCCTCTCCTCCATCAAGGTGCTTCTCAATGGTGGGTGGCTACAGAAGAGCACTCCAAACGAAGGGGAGGAGGATCTGAGCAGACAGAAGAGAGGAAAGCTCTTTGCGTTCAGGCAGAAGGTTCCAGATCAACATGCTATATTTATATTAAATGTCCAAATTGGGCATTAAGACTTGGCTTTTAGGTCTAGCTGCACTACTACCCAACTGTGTTCTTTAGGCTTGTCATCTTGGATCCAGTTTCCTATCTTAAAATGTAAGACCGTTGAGACGATGAGCATAACCACTGGCTTCATTTGAACTATTGGGACATTTCTTTAGGAAGAATAGATTCAGGGGGTGTAAAGCTTTTCTCCCTTAAGGTGCAAAGAAAGCATTTGCAAAATGGAGAATCAACAGCTTTGGTATAGGATCCGTCTGATTTGATGAAAACAGGTTAGCTCTGCAAATACTAGCCTGAGTTATGGTTTCTATTGGAACCTCTTTGGAGGTAGGGAACCTGTCTGTACCCTTCTCTCTCTAATGGTGGGATCCTGGAAAAGAGATGTCCCTGATTTGTGTCACACTTGTACCTTGGCTTTAAGTTTTTATTTTTTGAAGATAAGTGCCTAATCAAATTTCAAGTGTTGTGAGGGACAGCTCTGCCAATCATTCAGATACTATCAGAACAGATTTTATGAAATTCTATGTAACATGTTTGCTAAGGGTGTTAAATTTTCTACTTAGAAAGCTTAGGGTTTACAAAGTGGAGTTGAATGATTTTATGATGATGGCAGAACAATCAGTATTTCGTTGACACTGCCTGGGTATAAACTGGGTATAAATCCAGTTTGTGTGACTTGAATGGGAAGGAGGGGGAACATTGGAGGACTCACTATTGCCTACAGCGATTGTACCTCTTCTTGAGAGTTTTTTAATTAGATCACTTTAGAAGGAGAGGCTAGTCTCCCCTTTGTAATGTGTTTCAACATTGGTTTGGAAGTATTGGGTGCTCAGATGGGGAACTAGAGGAAGACGGGTCACTTAATCAAATCTGAGTTTATGGTTTGTAGGAAAATGTATTTGGACGTAGTCAGGAAGTTGAGAAAAATCTACAAAGGAGCGTCAACAAAACTTAGCCATGTTAGGCATTTTCTAGAGGGGGCTGTAACTGCCAATTCTAGAACAGCGGTGTCCCTTCCACAGAAAGGACCTTCCCCGATTACCTGAGTTTGTTGGAAATCGTGTCCTCTGGGTGGGACTGGATGCATAAAGTGGATGCTCCCAACTCTGGTTTATGAGTTCATCTCTTAGGAGCTCTACTCACACGAGTCAGGGGTCTTCAGCAGTCATTCACTTCAAAGTTACTGGGAGCCCCCATGATTCGGGCCTCAGGGAGTTCTGGCCCGGGATCCGGTGTGATCCTGTGCCCCGTCCCACAAGCAGGGAGTTGTGCCGGTGGCCCCGGGACTCGCGGTCGCGACTCTAGGGGCGGAGCCAGCCCCACAGGATTCACCCATCGCAGAATTTGAGATCCGCCCTCGAGCGGCCCACGACCCGCCCGGGTCCGCTTGGGGTGAGCGGGTACGTTCCCCCGCGGAGTTGGGGGAGGTACACGTGCAGGCGGGCGCACTCTCGGGCCGCCCCGCGCCGCCTCCAGGGGAAAGTCGCGCCCTCCCGCGAGGCCGGGCTCACCGGCGCCCATGCAAATGAGCCCGGTGCGCCCGCCCACCGCGCGCCTCCGGAAGCTACGGCCCGCGCCTGTCTGCCCCCCCTCCCCCCCACTCCCAGCCCGGCCTCTGCGGCGATGGCGGCGCGGCGCGCGCGGCCGGTGCGGGTGCTGGTGGACATGGATGGCGTGTTGGCCGACTTCGAGGCCGGCCTCCTGCGGGGCTTCCGTCGCCGGTTCCCCGGGGAGCCGCACGTGGCGCTGGAAAAGCGCCGCGGCTTCCTCGCCCGCGAGCAGTACCGAGCCCTGCGGCCAGACCTGGCGGTAAGTAGGGAAAGGGCGGGAATGCAACGCCGGGTGTCCGCGGGCAGGGAGCCCCAGTCCCCACAGTGTCCCCGGGAGCGAGGAGTCCCGACCCCGCAGGATACCCGGGAGCAAGGGCCCGAACCCCATAGGATGCAAGGGAGCCCGAGCCCCGACCCCACACGGCACCTAAGAATGGGAGCCCACCCCTTGGGCAAGACTGTCTTCCCCCTTTGTTTAACAAAACCCTCCGTTTAGAATCCATTGTTCGCCCTGGACGAAAGTCTGTCAGAGCGCTTCCCCCTAAGCAAAATCGTCTCCCCGAGGCTTTGATTTGGAGACCAAAACCCCCCAGGAATCTTTTGAGAGTCCTCACTGGGGCTAGATCTGCTGGAGGCAGAAGCTGGGACAAGAACATGGTATCTTTCAGGACAAAGTGGCCAGTGTGTATGAAGCCCCAGGCTTTTTCCTAGACTTGGAGCCTATCCCTGGAGCCTTGGAAGCCCTGCAGGAGATGAACAACATGCAGGAGTGAGAAAGGGCAAAGAGGGGAGGGGCGGTGGAGAAGAAGGGAGGGCACCACCCTAAGTCTAACCTGCGCCCCTTGCGTGCAGCACCGAAGTCTTCATCTGCACCAGCCCTCTGACGAAGTATGAACACTGTGTGGCCGAGAAGGTGCGGCTGCCCCAGCGCTTGATAGCAAACTGCTTCCTAAATCTTGAGGATTAAAGTAAACTAGCAGAGGGGCACCCGGGGGCTCGGTCGTTTAGGGCTCAGGCTCTGCGCTGAAGGTGCCTAGCCTACTTGGGATTCTCTCTCTCCCTCTCTCTCTGCTCCTCCCCTGCTCTCTCGCTCATGCTCTCAAAATAATTAAACTTAAAAAGCCCTTTCTTTTAAATAAACGGGCAGAAACACAGGAAGTGTGGGGGGGAGGGGAGCAGCATCTCTCAAGGGCTGGAGACCCCACTCCCACCTACTTACTCACTGGCCCTGCTGACCGACCTGTGCCCCCTCCACAGTACCGCTGGGTGGAGAATCACCTGGGGCCGCAGTTTGTGGAGCGCATTATCCTGACGAGGGACAAGACGGTGGTCTTGGGGGACCTGCTCATTGACGACAAGGACACCATTCGAGGTTAGACCCGTTTTCCTGGCAACCTTCCAGGCATTTGGCCTGCTGGATTAGGGAGGGAGTAAAAATAACCAGATTATAGACTGCATCTCCCTGCCTTTCTTTTGCATCCTGTCCCAGGCCAAGAGGAGACCCCAAGCTGGGAGCACATTTTGTTCACCTGCTGCCACAACCAGCACCTCGCCCTGCCCCCCACAAGGAGACGGCTGCTCTCCTGGAGTGACAACTGGAGGGAGATCATAGACAGCAAGCGGGGGGGCCGGGACAGTGGGTAGTAGCTGAAGGAAGGGAAGGCAGGCCATCGGGGAACACCAGCAGAGCTGGATGACAGGGCAGTGCCATGGCGGTGGCCACCAGCACCGTGGAGCAGGGAGACACAGTAACCTCGGTTCTCACACGGCAGCCACCTGGAACCCCATAAGACGGTTGGCAAGGAATCATGGTGGGAAAACTACTCAGGAACCTTTTTAATAAAACACTTTGGCTCACCACTCTTTAAAGGCCCTTTATTTGGGAAAGTAGAGGTACAGGAACCCTAGGGAGGGCAGCTGGAATGCAGGCTGAGGAGGAGGCTTTCTCCTGTCCTCAGTCCCACCTCCACACCCATCTGGATACCATGCCTCTTGCATCTGCCATCTTTCATCGTGACCATGGAGGTCAACCTTGAGGGACTGCAGAAGGGAGGCCAGGAAGCTCCCCATTGCTCCTGAACCCCAACTTCCCATGGTCGTCCCACACCGCTTCCCCTGTGCTGGTCAACATACACTGTGGACTCTAAACCACAGATTTTTGTCAGGAGGTCCTCTGTGTTCCCTGAGCACCACTCTTGCATTCGCGAAGCCCTCCTGAGTCTGAGACTTCCAGGGCCAGGGACCTGCCCTCACTAACCCAACCCTGATGACAGAGGAGGAAGGCCAAGGCGTTTAGGCCAGGGCCATGGGGTGGCAAGGGCAGAATATGAAGCTTCAAGGATCTGTGCCTTATTCTGATATGTCCTCACTCTCATACTCGTGGTCTTAACACCTGATGGCTACCTTCACAGCGGACTGCATCACTCAAGAGTAGAGACCACACCTTCGTCTTTGAAGCCCATGGTGCCCGGCAGATAGGCCTGTGTGGATAAACAGGTGATCCCGGGCCACAGAGTTCTCCAGGCCGGTGTCCACCATACCCAATGCCCAGCCTGGAGACCTTGTGGTATAGGTACCCAGCTTCCATAGCCCTGGAGTGGGCATGACCAACTTCCCAGAGCTGGCTTCTCACTTGTATTCCTCAAGATTACTTCAGATACTTCTGTGAAAGGAGAATTCCTATTCCCTCAAGCATGAACAATTCTAATCCCAGGCCCAGGTGCTCCTCATGAAAACCCCCTTCTGCAAGGCCTCTGGATCTAGGGTCCCAGCTGCTTCTCTCTCACATTAGGTTGAGAGCCTGGCTCAAGTGGGGGGTTGCGGGGGGGGGGGGGTAGGAGGCAGGCTCTTGACTTCTAGCTGGTTAAGGGTGCCAACCTATGGAAATGGCCTTTGCTCTCCTCCATGGGCCTCCAGGTCTGGCTCCCTCACTCATCTAATGCCTCTCATCACAGTGTAAATATGTGTCACACTGAGAAAACTCACCTTTAAAATACCTTAAAGGGCACCTTTTGGGGAGAACACATTCAGTGGGAGCCAGGCTGCTCCCGCTCCCTGAGTCCCCACTGGGATTGTGGTCTTGTCTCTAGCAGTCAGGGTGTCAATGGCCATGAGATCTCCCTGGATCAGGGCTGCTGCAGGGCCTCAGTCCTTGGCAGTGGGATACCCAGGGCAGAGTGAGCCCGCCAGCTACGGGCTTCCGCCACCTGGCTTGGGGAACAGAAGTCTTCGAGGAAGATCTGGGCCAGGTTCCGGAGCCTGGTGTTGGCCGAGAGAGAGAAGCGCAGCATGCACTGCACCACGGGCATGGCAGTCAGCTCAGGGTGGGAGGCAGAGCCTGGCGAGCTCAGGTACATGATTGTGGTGACAGCGGACAGCACGGTCTCCTCGTTGGGACTGGACAGGCAGTTGATGATGAGGGGGATGCCCCCTGTCTGCAGGATGTGCTCCTTGTTGGCCCTGTCTGGACACAGGTTGCAGAGGCCTCCTGGGGAAAGGCAAAGGGAGACTGGATGCTCAGGCCTGGGCATCCTCCCACCACCCCTCCCAACTTCTCTTGGCCCACTTTGTCCTGAGAAAGGGCCCAGGCCTATGAGAAGGTGGCCCAGGGACAAGAGATCCAAAGTCCATTCTGGTACCCAGCCCTTCCTTTCAAGATTCCCGCCTGCCCATCACAGCCTAGCCTTCAGGAAGTGGGTACCAATCCCTTCCCCTCTTGGTTCAGCCAGTTCAACGGTTAATATGCTTTCCTTTTTTTTTTTAAAGCAAAAACACAGGGGGGCCTGGGCGGCTCAGTCAGTTAAGCGTCCAACTTTGGCTCAGGGCATGATCTTGTGGCTTGTGAGTTTGAGTCCTGCGTCAGACACTGTGCTGACGGCTCAGAGCTTGGAGCCTGCTTTGGATTCTGTGTCTCCCTCTCTCTCTGCCCCTCCCCAACTCATGCTCTGTGTCTCTTTCTCAAAAATAAACATTAAAAAAAAAGCAAAAAAATAAAATCTGTAATAAATCACTTTACAGAATTAAAAAACATAGGTAAGGTGATGGTCTCACAGGTGCATACGTGTCAAAACATATCAAATCATATCCTTTAAGGATGTACAGCTTATACTATCTCAATAAAGCAGTTATAAATACTAGAAGCCAAATTACAAGCCATCTTAATCCTACCATCTATTTAACATTTGCTTTTCATTCCTCAGTTTCAAAATATGTGAATAAATATAAACATTTAATAAAAATGTGATACAGGCGCCTGGGTGGCTCAGTTAGTTAAGCGTCCAACTCTTAGTTTCAGCTCAGGTCATGATCTCATGGTTTGTGGGATCAAGCCTTGAGTCAGCGTGGAGCCTGCTTGGGATTCTCTCTCTCTGTCTCTACCCTGCTGTGTGTATGCTCTCTCACTCTCAAAATAAATAAGCTTATTTTAAAAACAAACAAACAAACAAACAAAACCAAACAAACAGGGTGCCTGAGTAGCTCAGTGGGTTGTGTCCAAATCTTGACTGCAGCTCAGGTCATGATCTTATGGTTCATGAAATGGAGCCTTGCACTGGGCTTTGCACTGACAGCACGGAGTATGCATGGGATTCTCTCTCCCTCTCCTCCTCCCCTGCACTCTCTCTCAAAATAAACAAACTTTAAAACACAAAACAACGTAAGGGTGCCTGGGTGGCTTAGTCGGTTAAGCGTCTGACTTCAGCTCAGGTCATGATCTCACAGTCCGTGAGTTCGAGCCCCGCGTCAGGCTCTGTGCTGTCAGCTCAGAGCCTGGAGCCTGCTTCAGATTCTGGGTCTCCCTCTCTCTCTCTGCCCCTCCCTCATTCATGCTCTCTCAAGTGAATAAACGTTGAAAAAAAAAAAAAAAGCCCCACAACGTATTTGTAAACATCTTTCCAGGCCCACAGATCTACAACCATGGCACCATCTAATGGCCATGCAGTGACTACCTTATGGATGCAGTGCAATTTATTTATTAAAAAACATTTTTTGGGGGGGCGGCGCCTGGGTGGCTCAGTCGGTTAAGCGTCCGACTTCGGCTCAGGTCATGATCTCGCGGTCCGTGGGTTCGAGCCCCGCGTCGGGCTCTGTGCTGACAGCTCAGAACCTGGAGCCTGTTTCAGATTCTGTGTCTCCCTCTTTCTCTGACCCTCCCCTGTTCATGTTCTCTGTCTCAAAAATAAATAAAATGTTACAAAAAAATATAAAAAAAAAAATTTTTTTTTAAACATTTTATTTATTTTTGACAGAGAAACAGAGCATGAACAGGGGAAGGGCAGAGAGAGAGGGAGACACAGATTCCAAAGTAGGCTCCAGGCTCTGAGCTGTCAGCACAGAGCCTGACATGGGGCTCTGGGCTTGAATCCACAAACCAGGAGATCTTGACCTGAAGTCAGATGCTTAACCAATGGAGTCACCCAGGTGCCCCTAGGGAAATGTCTTTAAAGGTTTTAATCCAGTTACCCTCTAGGGACTTCTCACTGTATTTGGGATAAAATCTGAACTCCCCTTTGAGGTCTTCACAGCCCCGTACCATCTAGTCTGTCCTCTCTGTCCCTGTCACTCGCAACAGCCACCACCTCAGCCCATCCTTAGGGCCTTTGGGCCCCAGATTTTCACATGCTGCCTCCCTCATGCTGGGAATCAACCCTTCACTGCTTCCTCACCAGTAAGGTTTCCCTGGAATACCCACTAGCCACTCCCCACCATGACCATGGCACTCGCCTCATCACTGCATGTCTTCTTTATACGCTTAGTATTCCCAGAAACCATCTTGGCAGGTTGGTTTTCTTGCTAACTGCCAAGCCCCACCAGAAGGTACGTGCCTTGAGGTCAAGTCCTTGGTACTCGGTGCAAGAGGCGCTCCACAAATATTTGTTGCAGGGGTTGTAAAGCAGTGAGCCGGGGGAGGGGGGGGGTAAGGTGGGGGCAGGGGAGTAAGGGTGGAATGGCCGCGGGCTGGGGGATGGGACGGCTTCCTGAGGTGTTGCCCCCCCCCCCCCCCAGACTTCTGCAGTGCTGGCATTCGAGCTGTGGCTCAGAGCACCTCTGAGGGAAGGAAGCAGCTTAGTGGCGCTCTCAAAGTCACGAGGTGAGGGAGACCAGGCACTCTGATGGGGGAGCTCCCTCCCTATGGGACACTCAGAGGCCTGAGCATATCCTGGGGTCATCCTGTTGACTGCCTTCCATACTTGCTGTCTGTCCCTGTCACTGGACACCATAAGGCAAGGCCCTGCTTTCTGGTTTACTTCCGCAACCCAGGGACCTGCAATGGGGTGCTCTCACCAGATACATGCTGGGAACATGACTGAACCCCATGAAGTGTTGCTATCACCCCTATTTCAGCGGAAGCTGAGCTGTTGGGTAACTTGCCCCGAGTCCCAGGGATGGAAACCCTATGCCACTCTCATGGCACAAGTAGAAATGCTCTGGCAGGCCTCTGGCTTCCCGGACTCACCTACACCACGTCTTCTGAACTACAAGCGGTGAACCAGCCTCCTACCCACACCGTAGTCTAATGGACCAGGGGCAGAGGGTAGGATTTATCTCCGCTGTAAAGTATGATAAGATGAATCCTGAGTCACTCTCAGCTAGTGAGTCACCATCACACGCAGATGTGCCTGGGCAGGACACTGCCACCCAGGCTGGGGGATAACCAGATGGCACGTGCTGGACGGTGAAGGCAGGAGGAGGCCTCAGGACAGCTGGCCCAATCTGCTCCCTATCTGGAGACCTAGGAAGTCTCCAAGGGCGGATCCTGCGCCTGCAGAGCTCACCACTGCCTGGGGCCCAACCACAGGCACTTCTTCAAGCCCCTCTGCCTTGCTGGCGGCGATCCTCAGAGGGGAGAACACGAAGGTCTGGAAAGAGAGGGGCTTCGGGGGGGCAAGAAGTCTCAACACGAGCACCCAAAATGGAGCCAGAGGACCCAGGAGAAGCCCAGGCTGTGGGTGCTTTGAGCTTTCCCTCCTAAGTCTACCTCTGTGACCCTGCCCTAAAGAACTGAGGAGGGCTGTAGGAAGAGGGTAACACAAAAAACTGAAGCTTCCTAAACAATGCCCAACAATAGCAGGCTGATTAGATAAAGTTCAGTACGTCCATCTGATGGAAAATTATACAGTTCTTAAAAATCATGTTTTCAAAGAATATTTAATATGGGCAAATGCTTACAACATAAGGTTGAGGAGGAAAGAAAGTCATCAAACTGTATATACGATAAAAATGCAATAAAAAAAGCAAGCCCAATAAGATGTCACCTCTTTTGAGAGCCTTCTGTGACAGCCTTAACCAGCCCCCTCCCCACCTTCATTTCCTTCCTTCACACCTAATTACTGGTCATCATGTTTATTGAAGGTTGCCCCACTAGACAACAAATCCCACAAGGGTGGGAACTTTGTCTTGTCCCATGCTGTCGCCTCAGGCTGGCATATAACACATGCTCAGTAAACAGATACATTAAAAAAAGACAAGCTAGAAACACAGCAAAATGCTAACAATACTTATTTCTGTGCAGCAGGATTAGGAGTCATTTTTATTTTATTTTCCAAGTTTTCCTCCATGAAAAAAAAATTTTTTTGTAACCAGGAAAAGGATTTAAAAAAAAAAAACAAAAAAGCTGAATTTCACCTAGAAAGTAAAAGCCAGGGCACATGGGTGGTTCAGTCAGTTAACCATCTGACTCTTGATTTCGGCTCAAGTCATGAGCTCGTGTTTTGGGAGTTTGAGCCCTAACCCTAACCCTAACCCTAACCCTAACTTGGGATCCTCTCTCTGCCCCTCCACCACACGTGCTCTATCTCTCTCTGTAAAGAGAGCTTTCCTATTCTTCCTTTCTAATCTTATATTCTAATAAACTTTTGCTTGCTGCTCAAAAAAAAAAAAAAAAAAAACAACTCATCAAATGACACCATTTAAAAAAATTAATAGACTTAATATATAAAGTCTATTAATATATATTAAGTATTAAATTATATAATAGACTTAACATATAAAGAAATATATATTACTGGGGCGCCTGGGTGGCTCAGCTGGTTGAATGTCTTGATTTTGGCTGACTGACTCTTGATTTCAGCTCAGGTTATGATCTCACAGTTCGTGGGACTGAGCCACACATCAGACTATGTGCTGACAGTGCGGAGCCTGCTTTGGATTCTCTTTCTCCTTCTCTCCTCTGCCCCTCCCCGGCTTGAGCGTGTGTGTGTGTGTGTGTGTGTGTGTGTGTGTGTGTGTGTGTGTGTTATTCTTTCTCTCAAAATGAATAAACATAACAAAAAAGATTTAAAGTATATTACTATCAATGAAAGATGAACACAATGTAAAAAATGAACAGAGACTTGGATAACTCTGCACAATAGGGCCAGTATAGGACACAGTGCTCATAGTTACTTCTCAGAGGCAGGATCAGATGCCTCCACACGCCTATCATGGCTAAAACAAAGCAGAACAACAATAGTAAGAGCTGGTGGGAGGTGGGGATGCTGGAATTCTCATACACAGGGGGTATGGGGGTCTCACACTGCATAATGAAGGTGGAAAAGTATGTGGCAGCTTCACAAGTTAAACATCCACCTACCCTAGGACTCAACAATTTCACTTCTACGTAATTCTGAGAAAAAGGAGTACATACCTATACAAGAAAACTTGTGTACAAACTAACAGCTTTCTTCATAAAGGCTCTAAATTAGAAACAACTCAAATCTCCAGCAACAGGTGAACGGATGAACAAATTGTGGCATATTCATACGAAGACATGAACTAAGGACACTGTAAAAATCTGGATGGATATCAAAAACACTGAGTGAAAGAAACCAGACACAGGAGTACATCCTGTGTGATTGTATGCAGATGGAGTTCAAGAACAGGCAAAACAGGGGCACCTGGCTGGCTCAGTTGGTGGAGTATGTGACTCTTGATCTCAGGGTCGTAAGTTCCAGCCCCATGGTGGGTGTGGAGATCACTTAAAAATAAAATCTTGGGGGCACCTGGGTGGTTCAGTTGGTTAAGCATCTGACTTTGGCTCAGGTCATGATCTCATGGTTCGTGAGTTTGGGCCACATTGGGCTCTGTGCTGACAGCTCTGAGCCTGGAGCCTGCTTCGGATTCTGTCTCCCTCTCTCTCTGCCCCTTCCGTGTTCATGGTCTATCGCTCTCTGTCTCAAAAGTAAATAAGAATTAAAATAAATAAATAAAATATGGGACACCTGGCTGGCTCAGTCGGTTAAGTGTCCGACTGTGGCTCAGGTCATGATCTCACAGTTCGTGGGTTCGAGCCCCATGTCAGGCTCTGTGCTGACAGCTCAGAGCTTGGAGCCTGCTTCAGATTCTGTGTCTCCCTCTCTCTCTGTCCCTTCCCTATTCACGCTCTGTCTCTGTCTCAAGAATAAATAAACATTAAATAAATCAAATCAAATCAAATCAAATCAAATCAAATCAAATCAAGGAAGGGAGGGAGGAAGGAAGGAAGGACAGATGGACAGACAGACAGGTAAAACCCATGGGTTAGAATATTGGTTACCTGGGGGGGTGGAAGACACTAACTGGGAAAGGGACCTTTCTGGGGAGATGGAAACATTCTAGGTCTTGATTTTAGTGGTTACATAGATATACATATACCTTAATGAATTTAACAATCCAATAAACTGCACTGGATGTTGTGTGGAAATGCTGAATCACTATATCATACACCTGAAACTAATATTACACTGAATTTTAACTAACCAAAATTTAAAACCTTAAAAAAACAAGAAAAAGTTCAAGAAAAAAAATTCGTCAAACTGACACTTAAGATATGTGCACGTCACTGTATGTTGATGGTGCTGCCATTTAAACCGTGGTTACCAAACAAAAGGGAGACCAAGTTCTGACTGGCTGATGAAAGTGTTTCAGGCAAACCAGACAAGACAAAAAAAAGAGTAAGAGGCAAAAGCAGGGCCCTTCTAGACACACGGAACCACAGAAACCCCCAGGAGAGGCAAAAGAGAAAAACACCAAGTAAAACCAAGGATGAGAAAGCCGAAGGCTCAGAGAGGTCAGGTAGGGGACCTCAGGTCACACAGCAAGAAGGGCGCTGATGCCGCGACAGGAAGGTCTAAGGATTGTTCTGGGGAATTAAATGAGGTCATGCCCTAGGAGAGAGTGGCCCAAGACTTTATGCCCTCTGATGACTCAGACGCCTCAGGGCACTGGGCTGGATGCAGCCCATCCCACATAAAAGTCTTCATCTGAGCCTATTTATTCTTGGGTTTTACTTTAGCATCTTGAAAACAGTTCTTTCTGAAATTTAAATGTGGAGAGACAGAACAGTAAGTAGAGAAAGCTACCATTATGTGTAAAAAGGAGGGGAACAAGGTGACAGGCTTAGAGATGGAAGACAGGCTTCTCTGAAAATGCCTTGCATGTAGTTTTGACCTAAACTCATGAATGTTTCCCATAATAACAAACGTCAAATTACATCAAACGAAGAAAAAACAAGGCTTTTCGCACTTCTGACCTATATTTCACTTCTGGAAATTTACTCTACAGGCATACCCCATACAGGGGAGAAATGACATACAAATAAGGTATTCCACTGCAGCACCACCTGTGAGGGCGAAGTGGAGACAACCTGAATGGCCACCCCTAAATGTGCCCCTGCCTCCGTTGCACAGAATAGCAGGCAGCATTCACAAAGAATGAGGCAGCTCCTTATGGGCTGATACTGCAGGTGCACTGAGACATGATGCTAAGCTTAAAAAAAAAAAAAAAAAAGAGAGAGAGAGAGAGAGAAAAGAAAGAAAAAGCAGAACATACATATCATATGCCACCACAAGCGTAGAACTTGCAAAAAGGTGTAAGTGTAAATACACATATTTGTTCATAAATCCGGAAAATAATCTGGGAGGATATAAAAGAAACTAGTAAATGGCTGCTTCCAGAAGAGGCTACAGAAGGTGTTACTGTTGACAACATATCCTTTTGAATTCTGTACCATGTGAGTCAATCATGTATTCGCATAAATTCACACACACACACACACACACACACACACACACACACACACACACACACACAC
>NW_024412448.1:443428-462761 GCF_014898765.1 Herpailurus yagouaroundi | reverse complement strand
CACACACACACACACACACACACACACACACACACACACACACACACCTCTTGCTTGGGTCCAGAACTAAGTGGAAGGGAAACTGGTCTCTGCAAGTCCAGGAGGGAGGGCAGAGACTGCCCCGGTCCAGCTAGTGTGGAAGGAAGCAGTGGGGTGAGAACACTGACGTCACCCCCTTTCTGTAAGGGGAATCCTGCCACAGACGGATGGCTGAGGAATTCCTTTTTTTTTTTTTTTTTTTAATGTTTATTCATTTTTGAGACCGAGAAAGAGAGCATGCGCTCGAAAGAGAACAGGGGAGGGGCAGAGAGAGAGGTGGACATGGGGCTCCACACTGACAGCAGACAGCATGACATGGGGCTCAAACCCACGAACCATGAGATCATGACCCGAGCTGAAGTTGGGTGCTTACCTGACTGGCCACCCAGGCACCCCTTCCTTGTTTTTTGTTTTGTTTCATTTTATTTTACGTGAACTCTAAGCCCGTGAGGCTTGAACTCATGACCTCCGACATCATGAGTTGAGTTGCATGCTCTACCTATTGAGGCAGAAGGTGCCCCGAGGAATTCCTTTTTAAGCAGAAAGCTGTATGATCCCAGGAGCCTACCTAACTCATCAGTGAGAGAAGGAGGTATAGTGAAGCCCCAGAATATGGAGGATGAAGCAAAGGTGGGCAGATCTAGTTAGATTCTTGGCACTGCCACTGAGGACCTAGGTGACCAGAGCAAGCAACTCAGTTTCTCTAAGCCTCAGTTTCTTTATCAGCAAAATGGCTCAAGATAATTGAAAGAATGTGATCAAGTACCACCACCGCCCCCGCCACCCAGCACGCAGTACATGTGGACCAAGCATGCACCTGTTTATAGCCCCAGAGGCTGGCACAGGGCCATACCTTCAACCCACATGTACAGAAAGAAATGACACATACAGGTAGAGTTTAACAATGAGAATGCACGTGCCCATGTAACCAGCACCAAGGTCAAGAAGGAAAATAGTCAGCAACCCAAAAGCCTCTGCATGTCCCTTCCTGATCCAATTCTCTCCCATCAGAGGTGAACACCTTCCTGACTTGTAATAGTTTAATAATTTCTAATTAACAAGCAGGAACTTTTAAATTTTTAATAAAAAATAATTTTACTGTATATACCCCTGCTATACTAATACCGTAACTCACTTCCGCCTATTTTTGGATTTTACGGAAATATAGTTACACTGTATGTATTATGTGTGGAGCACCATTTGCTTAACGTCAGGTAAGATTACTACATGTAGCTACAGATTGTTCATTTACCTTGCTAAGTGAGCAGTATGAATATCCCATAATGTCAGCATCCACTCTATTATTGACTGTTTCAAGTTTGGAACTGTTATAGATCATGCTGCTGGTGACGTTTTTGCATGTGTCTGCATGTGCATGTACCCTAACCCTATGAATACAATTCTGGGTCATGGGGAGTGCCTGCCTTCAATTTTATTAAGTAGTATTTCCAGGGGGGTGCCTGGGTAGCTCACCTGGTTAAGTGTCTGACTCTTGGTTTCAGTTCAGGTCATGATCTCACGGTTTGTGGGATCGAGCCCCATGTCGGGCTTTGCACTAACGCAAGCCTGCTTGGAATTCTCTGTCTCCCTCTCTCTCTGCCCCTCTTCCATGTGTGTGCGCTGTCTCTCAAAGTAAGTGAGTATTAAAAAAAATTTTTTTCCCCAGAGATTGCTGAGGATTTATCTTTGTCTTTTTTTCTTTTCTTTTCTTTTCTTTTTTAAATACTGGTCTTTTTCTGAGCACCACCACCATCTGGTGGCAACTACATGTATTGCAGGAAATAGAAACCGGGAAAGTAATTTAACATGAATTCTGGGAAGCCACTTACTTGAACCCCGTTTTATTTATTTTTATGTATTTTTTAAGTAGGCTCCACGTCCAGCGCTGAACTCAAGACGTGAGCTAAGATCAAGAGTCAGACTCTTAACCAATGCGGCCACTTAGGTGCTCCCCGGAACCCTGATTTAGTAACAAAACTGCCAAGTATTCTGTGATATCCTAAGATTCAACCAGTTTTCTTGGAGGCAGAGAATTCTCTTCTGGCATCTCTCTCTTTTTTTTTTTTTTTTTTTTTTGTAAGTTTTCTGGCACTTTTTTAAGTTTATTTATTTTGAAAGAGAGAGATACAGCTTGAGCGAGCACAACAAGGGCAGAGAGAGAGAGAGAATCCCAAGCAGGCTCTGCACTGTGTGTGTGCAGCCCCACTCGGGGCTCGAACTCATGAACCATGAGATGATGACCCGAGTTGAAATCAAGAGTCAGATGCTTGCTCAACTGAGTCGCCCAGGCGCCCTCTCCTGGTTCCTTTGTGTCTCCATACAGCATCTAGGCTGATGCAGTGGTGAACACACTGCATCTAGAACGCGTCAGAGTCAACCAATAGTGCTTTGGGCAAACATTCCCAAATCAATGCCAAAGGCTTCATTTGGAGCAAGAGCTCCAAATTCTTTCACTCATTTGAGTATTTACTGAGATCTAGGCTTTTTATCTGGCTCTCTGTAATTCACCCACTCCCGCCTCCCATCCCCAACAAGGGCAGCTCTGGCCCGAACCACTGCTGTCTCCCAGTGGCAGCTCCTCTTAGTGGGCGATCAAGCAAGGCCCTGGGCTGTGCACGGATAGCGTGGAAATGGCAAGGTGCAGTGGAAACAAAGAACAAAGGAAGACGATGCTCTGTAGTTTCAGCATTGGGTCTGCCAGCTGGGTCCCCTGGGCATGGAATTTGGATGCAGGGAGACTGGGTAAATTCCTGGCTCCAGTCATCACTAACAGTGTGAGCCCCAGGCAATGGACCTAACCTCACTGAAGAGCTGTTTCCTCATACATAAAGAGGGCTGAGTCCTACCTGCCTTGCGGCTGGTGACACATTCAGAGACCTTGCAGGCGGTGCTGGTACAAGGTGGGCATGTGCTGGCAAGTTGTGGGCACACCGTGGGCAGACAGCAGGCATCCAGAAAGGCAGCTTTTATCATAACAGCTCCTAACCAGAGAGAGCCCTTCACCCTGAGGGGAAAAAGGCAGCCAGGACTACAACCAAAAGGTAAAACAGTTCTACAGTTGTTCTAAACGGGCAAATCCACAAAAGAAAAGGCCAAGAAAGGGGAAGGTACAGAGACTCAAAAATCCCTGCAGGCTACAGGCAACCACCGGAACCAGATTCTTCTTTAAGGTTGTAGTCATCCTCCCCAGGGTATTTCACAGGTCACAGGAAGATGGCCCCCCGGCAAGTCAATGGTCGGGGACCCCCAACTCGCCCCAGTGCAGCTTTCAGACCTGCCACCACAGCCCACAAAAACAACTGCAGCTGAACCAAAGGGCTGGCGGACAGGCCCTCAGCGCCCAGGGCGGGCAGAGCCACTTGACAGGAGGTCTCATCTCAGCGCTGAGCGCATCAGCACCACCCCAGAAGCGTGCCTGCCACTGTGGTGGGCTGCAAGGCAGGCGGAAGGAAGCCTGCCTTCGGACCCTGCCCTGCCATGAACCAGCCGAGGGGCAGTGCTCTCTCCATGCCTGGTTCCTCATCAGTAACATGAAGGGTTTGGAGGAAGTGCCTTTCAACCTTCCACAGACCTAGGAACTGGGAACTCCTCTGCCCTCTTCTAGAATCTGACAGCCTTGGTTTCTGTCCCAGGCTGGCACTCTTTAAACCTCGGGCCAACCCACTGATCCTTCCTAAGCCTCAGACTCCTTATGGAAAATGGAAGTTATGAGCACCACTTTCAGTGTCTCAGGGTCAGAGGCGACAAAGCACAGAAGGCAGTGCCTGGCACACAGAGGGTGCTCCCTGAGTGCCAGCTATCACTCCACGTCCTCCGAAGTGCGAGAGCACCAGCTCTGTAGCTAGGGGGGCCTGGGTGCAGCGCCAACACATGCATTAGGGCCAGGCTCCCTTTGCCTAATGCTGCCCAGACACTCGCTGGGAGGCCAACGATCAACTTTCATTATTTTTTCTATTATTCAGTGTTTTTCCAGAAGGAAAGAACCCCTGAGGCAGACAAGTAGTTCCCCTCGTGAAGGACAGCATGCCATCCCACCTCCTCTTTGGGAGATGAGGGAACTGTTTATCCTCAGAGGGGGGCCCTGGACACCAGCCCTTGGGGTGGAGGCCTAGGGGATCCTGCAGCTGCAGACACTTGATCTCATTTGATTCTCTCAACAACTCTGTGAGGCAGGTACTGGTGCTGCCCTGCCTGACATGATGAGAGAAGGCAAATCACAGGCCAGGAGTTAAGCAGGAGAGCCAGGACTTGAACCCAGGCCTGCCTGACCCCAAAGCCCAGCTCTTACCAAACTCACTACGCTCCTTGCCGACCAACGGACACTGGTTTTGGTTCTGTGGGCCACAGGCAATCTAACCCACCTCTTCTCTCTGCCAGTTATTCCAGAACCAACCCCACTCAGGGCTGCAGCAACAAGCCATGGTTAGTGCTCTGCACCTTCTGGGCCCCTCCCTCCCCTTCCCCAGAGATAGGCAAAGCTGGGCTCTGTCCTCGTGGAGATCACAATCTCAGGCCTGCCACAAGAGCCTGTTAGTGGAATAAGCACCCGGCAGCTGGCCATTTAGGGCCAGCGACATTAAGAGAAAAGGAAATGACAGCAATAGCAAAACCTAAGTACGACGGGGACTCCCTGTCACGCACAATAAATACAAGAGAAATCTACTCTGCCGACAACCCCATGGAGGGATTCAAGGCTGGGAAAGCTACTATTCTGGGGATTAGGGATCTTGCGCTGGTGGGAAGGAGAGGAAGAGAAAATAAGGAGGAAAAGTGGCAGGGAAAAGCTTGGTGATAATGATACTAACAGAGTAACCAGCTAGGCAAAGTACCTTCATGGAGACAGACACACGCACCCGTGCGTCTGTTCCCCCCGACAGTCCTGCAGAGTAGGGCAAACACAGGTGAGGGAATGAGTCTCAAAGAAGGGACAGATAGAACTCAGCCACAAGAATCAGCTAGGAAGTGGAACAGCTGGGACTGGGGATTCCAGGTCCAGGGCTTGATCACCCACTCTGGGAAGTTGCCCAGGAGAGCAAGAATCCAGGCCAGGCCCAGCACACCAGGGGCTCAGAGAGCTCCTGCCTTGGGAAAGTTACTTCCTGATCCTGCAAAACCTTTTTTTGGTTGACTGCTCCTTTCATGCAAGTTTTCTCCAGTCAAAAGCTTGAGCTGGAGGAGCTCTACTGCTCCCAGGTGGAGGTTTAGCCACATGCTCCGCAGGGGCCACTGTCACCATTCAGATGGCAGAAGCTGGGGAGCAGAGGGAGGGGCTGGAGGACGTACACAGAAGAAAATCTTAAAGTGACCGATTGTTTAGAATATTTACTTAGCATAGTAACCTTCCAGAGGGACAGAGACACGAGCCAGCACCACTCGTACACCTGGGCAACTGGGGCTCCTGGCCCTGCTTCAGAGGGCCTCACTCTAAGGGCCTTCTCCACAGGTTGAAGAGTCCAGGGAGTCCACCCAGAGCCCATCCTCCTCTGCCCCACACCTGGAGCTCTAGGCCCTGAACCTGCTCCCACAACTGCATGGGCCTCTTTCCTGGATCCTGACTCCCAGGGGGGTGGACTCGACTGATGGTGTGTGCAACCCCTGTTGTGCAGACACTCCTAAGTCTGAAGGAGTGGCCACAGAGCAGGTATGGACAGAGCCAGGATGTCCACACATAAGGATGTGAGACCTACTGTGGTGACAAGAGGAGGGACGACCCCCATTTGTACTCTGGCCCTAGGTACCCCAAATAGAAGGGGCCAACCTGGATGGTCTTTCAAAATTTTAAATCACACCTACCAATGATGTATTCAGCGCAAAAAAAAAAAAAAAAAAAAAAAAAAAAAAGTGTTAGTTAATTCTATCAAGGCCTACAGCCTAACTTCTAGGCTACAGGGCTACAGAAGATAAAGGGGAAAGAGGAACAAACTAAATGACACCAGAAAGAGGCAACCAGACAATTAGAAAGGTGGGAAATTCTGCAGAACTGGTCTGGATCCTTTAATATTTAGTGTTACAAGAGTCTACTAATGATTAAAAGAGATAACTTATTTTTTAATTTTTTATTATTTTTTAAAGATTTTATTTTTTAAGTAATCCCTACACCCAAACTCACAACTCCAAGATCAAGAGTTCGATGCTCCACTGACTGAGCCAGCCAGGCTCCCCAAAAAGAGACAATTTATGTAGTGACTTCCTTCCAAAGAGTACATGGAAAGAGGAGGAAAAAAGAGTAACTTTACAGTGGAGAAACTTGACGAACACCACCTCAGCCAGGTGATCAAAGCCGTCACCCACAGTGAGAAGTCATGCTGAGAGCAGGGCCCCATGACATGGTGTGATGTGATGAAAATGGCACTTAACCTCTGTGGCTGTCCTTCCCCAAACCCATAACCCAGTCTAATCAAGAAAAAGGCATCAGGCAAATCCCAGTTAAGGCAGAGTTTACAAAATACCTGACTGGCAATCCTTGAAACCATCCATGCCATCAAAAAAAAAAGGGAGTGTCTAAGAGACTGGCAAGTCCAAAGGAGCCTAAGATGTGACAACTAAAAGTAATATAGTATCCTGGATGGGATCCTGGAACAGTAAAAGGCTATTACAGAAACACTAAGGAAATGTGAATAGTGTGGACTTTAGTTAATAATGTATCAATACTGGGTTTACTAATTGTAACAAATGTACCATACTAAGGTAGGATGTTAATAATAGAGAAGCTGGATGTGGCATATATGGGAACTCTCTGTATTATTCTTGCAATTTTTCTAAAACTGTTGTAAAATACAAAGTTCATGGGGCATCTAGCTGGCTCATAGACGGAGCATGCAACTCTTGATCTCAGAGTCATGAGTTCAAGCCCTTCACTGGGCATAGAGCTTAATTAAAAAAAAAAAAAAAAAATTTTTTTTTTTTTTTTTTTAGGGTGCCTGGGTTGTGCAGTCGGTTAAGCAGCCAACTATGGCTCAGGTCACGATCTCACAGCTTGTGGGTTCAAGCCCCACAGTGGGATCTGTGCTGACAGCTCATAGCCTGCAACCTGCTTTGGATTCTGTGTTTTCCTCTCTCTCTGCCTCTCCCCTGCTCATGCTCTCTCTCTCTCTCTCTCTTTCTCAAAAAATGAATAAACACTTAAAAAATTAAAGAAATAAAACACGAAGTTCATTTAAAAAGAGAGAAAGACAGAGAGAAAGAGAGAGCTAAGGAACATAACAACCAGATTAAATGCACGAATTCTGGATTGGTTCCTGGTTTATACAAACCAACAGGAAAATGTCATTTTGGGAACTATTAGAAAAATTTGCATAAGTAGGTATTAAGTGATAATGGATTTATTATAAAATGTTTTTTTCTCAGGGTGCGTGGGTGGCTCAGTTGGTTAACCATCTGATTCCTGATTTCAGCTCAGGTCATGATCTCATGATTCGTGAGACGGAGCCCCACATGGGGCTCTGCACTGACAGCTCGGAGCCTGCTTGTGATTCTCTCTCTCTCTCTCTCTCTCTCTCTCTCTGCCCCTCCCCAACTGGCAGGCGTGTGGGTTTTCTCTCTCTTTTAAAATAAATAAATAAACCTAATAAATAAATAAAAGGTTTCTTTCTCTATGTAAATAAGATTCCTTTGGTTGTGTAGAAAAACGTTATTTTTTACGATGCATATTGAAAAATGAACATTTGTCCTCAGAATAAATCCAAACTCTTTTCCATGGCCTAGATCTAAGTCCCTATAAATTCTGGTGCCGCCCACCTCCGTAACCCATTTTGTACCAATCTGCTTCATTCACCATAGCCTGCCACATCAGCCTTCTTTCTGGCTCCTCCTGCTTTAGGGTTCCTGACCATGCTGGGCCTCTTTCTACAATGACTTCCCATGATGGCAGAAATGAAGCAGCTCCCACCTATGCTCTCCATCATCACCCTGTTCACTTCTTTCAGAGCCTCAGCTTTTTTGTTTGTTTGCTCACCATCTGTCTCCCCCTACTAGAATGTAAGTTCCTTGAGGGCAAAGACCTTTCCACAACTTGTTCCCCATATCTCCAGCATTTAGAACAGCAGGGGCCGCTGGGTGGCTCAGGCGGCTAAGCATCTGACTCTTGATTTCAACTCAGGTCATGATCTTATGGATCCTGAGATCAAGTCCCACATCGGGCTCTGCACTGACAGTGCGGAACCTGCTTAGGATTCTCTCTCCCCCGACCCTGTCCTGCCCCTTCTCCCTCCCTCAAAATAAACTTAAAGAGAAAAACAAAACAAGAACAGTAACTTCCTCACACAGTACATGCCCAATAAGTATGTCCACTGAATAATTCATGGGTTTTAGACCATAACAACTACAGAAGTCATAGCCACTCCAAATCACCTCTACGTCTCCTGATATTAATACATTAAGACACAGATGTTTATGGGGCACCTGGGTGGCTCAGCTGGTTAAGCATCCAACTTCTGCTAGAGTCATGATCTCTTGGTTCCTGAGTTCGAGCCCCACGACAGGCTCTGTGCTGACAGCCTGGAGCCTGCCTCGGATTCTGTGTCTCCCTCTCTCTGCCTCTCCCCCATGTGCACGCTTTCCCTCTTAAAAATAACCATTAATTTTTTTTTTCTAATAGAGATGTTTATTTTTTTTTTATTTTTTTTTCAACGTTTATTTATTTTTGGGACAGAGAGAGACAGAGCATGAACGGGGGAGGGGCAGAGAGAGAGGGAGACACAGAATCGGAAACAGGCTCCAGGCTCTGAGCCGTCAGCCCAGAGCCTGACGCGGGGCTCGAACTCACGGACCGCGAGATCATGACCTGGCTGAAGTCGGACGCTTAACCGACTGCGCCACCCAGGCGCCCCTCTAATAGAGATGTTTAAAAACGGCATTCTATAAACGTTTTTCCCTTCAAGTGGCTTCAATCCATTCCCTCAATTATTATCTCATCTCTAAGTGGGAGGGAAAGCACGCATGCAGAGGAAGTCCTGGGCATTAGTTGCAGACCTGACTCAAGCTAGCTGTGACCCGGGACAATGTGTTAACCGAGGAGGTGGCACAGACATCGCTGGTACAGACAATGAGACGACCTGCCTTCTCAGCAGAGGGACTGCTTAAAAGATTCCTTTCCCAATGACTCACTTATCTCACTAAGTCAAATCAGGTATCTGGGAGATCTGCCCCATCCTTACCAATAGCAAACTCCACCAGGTTTTCATTCTCCTCCGACAGCGAATCGAGGAATAAATCAAGGACCTGCAGCTGCCGCAGATACTGGTAGTTATTGGGGTCATAGGCGAAGTTGGCGAGGTTGGCCAGTACTTGCTCCTTGGCGTCTGCGGTAGAAAAGCGGCATTGGGGCCAGGTTCGGAACGGCTGTGGCGGCCGGACCACTGCCCCGTCTTCTGCCTCCCACCCTGCCCTTCTCACCTTGGCTCTCCGTCTCTTGGAATTCCGTGACCAGTGCCTGCAGGTATCCCAGGCGCCCGACGTGGGGGTCTACCTTCGGCTTCTGGGCCATGGTCAGGGGGGCAGAGGGGGACCGGGGAAGGACAGGAGAGTGGGAGGTGAGGCCGGAAATAGGTTCCTTTCCTGGCCTTAGGTTCTGCCGAAGTTGGAATGTGGGGGTGAGGTGGGGCCTCAGGATCTTGTAAAAACTGGGCGTGAAAACCTAAATTTGGACGCAGGAGACGAGGACGAGGGACTAGCAACACCCAGAGCTTAGCTTCCGAGCTTGGTTTTCTGCTCGATTCCGGGTTTCCGGCGGAAGCCTCACTTAGCCCCACCCCAGAGGGCGGAAGGGGCGGGCCTAGGCAAACAAGGCGCCGGATAGTTCCTGCGCTTGGCGCGCGAGAGGCGCGTTCTGTGCCTTGAGCCCCTGGCTGGAGGCGACGCGCGTCCGGAAGGGTGGTGAGGGGTCGAGGTTGCATCGAGGGGTGTCTCTAAGGGCCCTTGGGAACCCAGAGGAGTCGGAGGGCGCCCATGTGGGGGGAACGTCGAAGCAGAAGGACCTCAAAACCCCCTTTGCACTTGATGAGGGGCGTACCCCAACCTCCCAGACCAAGGGACGACTCTGGAATGAGGGCGTCAGTTCCTTGCACCCCAACATGCGTTTTTTGACCATGGTGCCTGTAGTCAGCCCTGCCCTATGCACACCCCTTGGGACAGGAGTTATGACTAGAATATGGGTTCTTGGGTACCCTAGCGGCTCTACTTAGGACAGTGGCCCCAAGACCCCTCATCAAGCCCTTCAACTTCTGTGGGGAGCTGATACAACCTGGAGAAGTACATCTCATCCCAAGGTGGCCAGGGGCTTCTCTGCCTCTGGCTGGGCAGAGTAGCAAAGTCCTGGGCGCTAAGGGGCGCAGAGCTTAGGGACAGGATGTACGTGAGCTCTACTCTCCACTGGTCAGGAACTGCTCCAGACCCTCTCTAGAGAATTCCCAGGAAAACAGCTAAGTGTGGATTCTGGAATCAGATGGGCCGCCTTCCTTCATTTCTCTCTTCCTCATTTGTCCCCTCCGAGAGACTCAGGGGCTTTCCTCCTTGGGGAACAATTCTCGGTCCTTGGCTTTGTGCTGAGGGCAGCACCAAGACTTACTCTTCCCTGCCCAGCTCTGGCACGGAGTAAATGCTCAATATTTGTGGAAGGCATTCTGCCCAGAGATTATTGCCACTCTTGGCTGGGGGCAGATGAGGTTGAATTTCCCTCTGCTGAATGTTCACTGGTATCTTTTTTCCTTAAAAGAAATCTGTTTCCAGGAAGTGGGCCTATTAGGGGTTGCACACTTCAAAGCCTGGTGGCTACTAGCACCAAAAGCATCCATCTTCCCACCAGTCCCAACTCTCTCCTTTTCCACTCAGTTAAGATGGAGGAGACAGGACCTGGTAAAATGTGTCCAAGCATTTCCCCTTCGGTCCACAGGCTGTAGATGGTGGCCAAGTGCAGGACTGGGTGAGGAGCAGGAAGGCAATGGGGGTCTTCAGGATCAGATTTTTCAAACAAGAAGAGACTCTGATTCATCCAGTTCATCCAGGCCAACCTCCTCCTTTTTTTTTTTTTTAATTTATTTTTTTAAATTTTTTTAACGTTTATTTATTTATTTTGAGACAGAGAGAGACAGAGCATGAATGGGGGAGGGTCAGAGAGAGAGAGGCACAGAATCTGAAACAGGCTTCAGGCTGAGCTGTTAGCACAGAGCCCGACGCGGGGCTCGAACTCATGGACTGCAAAATCATGACCTGAGCCGAAGTCGGCCGCTTAACGACTGAGCCACCCAGGCGCCCCCTCCTTTTTTTAAGGCCCAGTGATGGTGCCCAAAATTACACAGCAAATTATGACAGCCCAGAGCCCTTTGCTTCACCTCTGCACTACCTCCCTTGACCATAAGGGGGCACTCATGGCAGGGTCCTGGAAAAAACTGAACATCCCCAAGGATGCTTACTCACGCCAGCTGGGCAGGAAAAGAAGGAAGGCTGAAGTCAGGTCACGAAAATAAAATTTATTTTCCCGATAAGGCTTTCTTGTTGGAGCCTGGTTGAGCCTGAATCAACAAACAAGGACTTGGGTCAGAGCAGACCCCTGCTGAGCAGGGAGAACTGAAGGGGGAGGGGCAGGACTTACGCCTGTTTTCCGGTTTCATTAGTTCACCAGGTTTATAACCTGCCGCAGGAACGTTTTTGTGTGTAATTCAAACAAACTCTTTTTCCATTGCCTCAGTTGGTACCCTGCTGGGACAAGTTTGGGCTGATGACAGCTAGCCCCCAAGTGATGACCACGGTACCAGCAAAAAGAGTATGCATGTGGGGAGCACTGACCTCCATGTCACAGGCACAGGCCAACAGGGAACAGGGTGGACACCTGTGACACAGTAAAGAGAGCAGGACAGGAGGGAGGAGTAAAAGGGCTTCTGTTGCAAAAGCAGCCCTGTCTTCACAGAGGTCCTTGGGCTCTGCCTAGCAATCCTTCCCCACCCTGCTCAGTCAAATGTCAGGTTTCCATCTACCCCAGCACTAATATTCATGGCTAAGATTGGGGGGCAGGGGGAGGGGAGGGCAAGGGAGGGAGGGAGACCCTAGAGCAGGCCCTGCTCAGTGTGCAGGGACTCCTCACACTGATTCTAGGACTCAAGCCAAGGAAGGGCTCCCCTCCGGTTCTTTGCTCGGACACCAGGATGGCTCTTCTACCCAACATTTCATCTGTCCGTAGCCTGCGTCCAGGCCAACCCCTCAGCCTGGCCCTCCACCATCACTGGCCATAACTCATTCTCACACGAGGTTCTTCTTCCCAAGGTTCCAGTAAGCATGAGGCCCAGCAACCTGTGCTGTGGGCAACCCTAAGGCAAAGGCTGGGGCACTTGAGAAGAAATGGGGCAGGAGGGCCTCAGAGGTGGGGTGGGCTCTTTGGAACTGTCTGGAGGCCGGAGAAGGACAGAGATCACATGAGAGACATTGAGCTAGACTGGAGGGCCTAGTGTGCTGAGTTGCAACAGCAATACTGGGCAGCCAGCTGAGCCGAGGAGGGTTTAGACTCACTCTGGTACCCAAGGGGAAAAGTCAGGAGGACCCGCTCCTGGATTCTGCTGGTTGGAAGGAACCCTGAGTCTTTGGAGGCCAGCCTCCAAGGTCCCAGCTCCTGGCTGAGTTCCAATGTACGGAGCCTGGATGGCTCTTGGTTCAGGCTTCCTGGTGAGCCCTTCACCCCAGCCTCTGGCAGCTGGACATCACATCCCTAGGCCGAGGCAGTGGTCACTCACTGACCTCAGGGCTCAGCCACTGGTCACACACAAGACCCTGGGGCTCAGCCGCTGGTCACACACACGATCCCAGGGCTCAGACGCTGGTCACATATGTGATCTCGGTGTACGGCTGCTTCTCGGAACCACGTGGGTCCTCCACTGTGAGGCCTCGCTCTGAGGCAACTTCTGTGATGGCTCCTTCGGCCTCGGCCGGCCTGCCTTGCCTCTCCTTCTTCTGCAGGACACAGAAGCTGCCACCCATGAAGAGGGCAGCTGATATGAGGAAGAAGCTTGACATGTAGAAAACGTAGCTAAAGTTGTTGGTGGTGTCGAGGAGGAGCCCTGGGGGACAGAGAGCAAATTAGGCCACCGTCCCAGGGATACCAGGCCTCCTTCCCACTAACTTGTGTGCTCTCAGAGAGCAGGGACTTATTTTTGGCTCTGCCATATCCCCAGTATCAGCTATTGTGGCTGGCATCTAGAAGGCACTCAGTAGAGATCCGTTGAATGAAACGAGAGGAAACAGGAAACCTGCTCTCCCAGGGGCAGGAAGAACCTCTGGGCCAGAAAAGCACCTAAGGGCCTGTCTCCCTTACCCTTGGTAGCAGGAAGCTAGCAGTCTGGGATATCTGCCCAGCCACGCCCGGGCCCTCCTATACTTCCTCCTGGGTAAGCTGTCTCCACTTGTTGGCTTGTAGAACTCCCTTGGAAACTGGGACTTCAGTGCCACACTTGGGAAGAGTCCCCACCATCACTGCACTACAGTACTAACCCCTGCCATGTACCGACTGTCCCCCAGCAGCAAGGGCTTCACACACCTTCGCTGTCACTTTGAATGTCACACTCTCAGCTGCCTGGCAAGTCTGCTCATGGGGGTCTCTGCTCCCACATCGGTTTGTTTCCCTCCCGGCACAAATCACCGTGCTGAGCAAATCGTGTCTCTCTGCTTTAATTCCGGACTCTCCCACCAGAAAGTCAGCCCTGAGAGGTGGGGACTAGGCCTCCGTATTCAGCCGTGCCCACCAATGCCTGGCACAGGCTGATCGGTGGCGAGGGCAGGTGTTCTTGTCTGCATTTTGTAGATGACACTGTGGCTCAGAGAAGGAAAATGACGTGCCTGGGTCCCACAGGCAGGAAGTGGGAGAGCCAGGATGTTAATAACAGGAAACATGTGCGTGCGTGGCACTTATTACGTGCCAGGCTTTCTCGTAAGCTCTTTGCTATGTAACGGTGATCCTCACAAGCCTACAAGGTAGATTCTCTTATCGCCCCCACTTTACTGATAAGAAAACAGAGGCACAGAGAAGAAGGGGAAGGGCTCCAGTACAGCTGGTACGAAAATCCTCATTTTTAACTATTTACACCCTGGGTGCCAGCTGGGGAACAGTCTGCGGCCAGGCCCCTAAGGTGTTTGGGAAAAATCGGATTCCAGGTTCCTAGCCCTGGAGATGCTGGATGGCACCCGAATCTGTCCAGACTGTTCCTCTCCTCCCTGTCTCCATATCCCGCCACCCAGGTCCCGCCCGCCCTCCCTCCCTCCCTCCCGGGGCCTCACCAGCCAGTGGCGGGGAGGTAAGGATGGAGATGCTCTCCAGGATGGTGAAGAGGCCCAGGGCGCTGGAGAACCGATCCATGGGCACAATGTCCATGAGCACCTGGAAGAGGAGGGCACCAATGCCACTCATGGACACGCTGTACACCAAGCAGTAGACCACCAACACCCGGAAGTCCGCCGACGCTGCACACACCAGGTTGGTGAGGCCATTGAGCAGGGCTGCCAGGCTGAACAGGTACTTCCGGTGGCCAGCAAAGTCCCGCCGGCCTGCCAGCAGCCCAGCCACGGGCCGCAGGAAGATGTTGCTGAAGCCGATGATGGAGATGAGCAGGGCCGCCTTGTGCTCTTCCACCCCATGCCGCGTGGCGTACGGCACCAGGAAGACGTGAGGCAGCGGGAAGCCCAGGATCATCCACATAACGCCCAGCGTGAACACTCGGTAGCCTGCGTTGTGCCGCAGGATGTCGAAGGCCAGGTGGCGCTGGATGGCCGCACCGCACGCTGCCGGGCAGCCAGGTGCGGATGTCTTGGAAGGTGGAGGGGGGCCTTCTTTGGTCTCAGGGGCCGTGCTGGTGGCCACAGGCCTCAGGATGGCCCCGCAGACGCAGCAGTGGAGAAGGACCCCGCCGAAGATGAGGAAAGTGCCTCTCCAGCCCAGGTTCTCCAGGAGGTAGCGGGAGAGCAGTGGCCAGAGCGTGATGCCCAGGGAGACGCCCACTGAAGCCAGTGCGTTGGCCAGTGCCCGATGGCGGGAGAAGTAGAAGCCCAGCACCGTGATGCTCGACTGGAAGCTGAAGCACATGCCCAGGCCTGCAGGGGGAGAGAGACCAGCTCAAGGGCATTGGGGGGGGCCTCCCACCAGCTCTCAGAGCGGGGTCATGGGGTCGTGTCCCATGTCTGCCCTCCTTCAGCTCTAGCCCAGACCCACTTCCAGGTCCCCAGGGATGGAAGCAGCCTGCCCCACCACCTCCTTAGAAGCGTCCCACCCCTGCCCTCAGATCTGCTTTCCCAGGACTGCCGGGGTCACACCTGTTCCCCTTGGCACAGCACCAGAGTGATCTTTAAAGACCTAAATTGAGGGGCACCCGGTGGCTCAGTCAGTTGAGCGTCCGACTTCGGCTCAGGCCATGATCTCATAGTTCATGAGTTCAAACCCTGCATCAGGCTCTGTGCCGATAGCTCCGAGCCTGGAGCCTGGTTCAGATTCTGTGTCTCCCTCTCTGCCCCTCGCCCACTCATGCTCTGTCTCTCTCTCAAAAAAGAGTAAATAAACATTAAAAAAAAAAAAAAAAACTAAACTCAATTGGGGTAAGTCCCTTCCCCGCTTAGCTTTCCAAAGACTTCCCATCACATCTAGGAAAAAAAAAAAAATGCCATAGAATTTACTATGCCCTGGAAGGCTCTGCACAGTCTGGCCCTGATCATCTCAGGCCATTGTCCCTGTCACTCACCATGATTGAGCGACATCAGCTTCTTTCTCTTCCTCTGGACACCAAGCTGCCCCTCACCGCTGGACATTTGCCGGTGCTGTTCCCACTGCCTAGAATACGCTTCCCTTAGACCTCCCTCTCCTGGCTCAGTTCAGATGCCACCCGCGACCCAATCCATGTCTGCCCTGCACAGCTGAACATGTTAGAGGGAAAGCTCACAACTACACCATGACCACGGCCCTCGGGCCACCTGCGATGCCACCGTCCATTTATTCTCTCGCCCTCTTGGAAGATCACCAGTCCTTCTCCATGCATCCCCACCCGTTCCCCATCCTCACTCCCAACTGACCACCTGCCTCCCACCTGTGACACTGGACGGTCCAGACTGCCAGCTGAGACCAATCCTCCACTTACACCTGCATCTTGTCTACTCAAAGTTGTATCCCTCCAGCAATTTCCCTCTCCTGCACCAACCATTTTCTCCTCTTTGCCAGATCATTCTCCTTTATCGTTATTTCTCCCATTAAAACCAAACCGAAACAGAAACCCTGCCATCGCTCCCTTCTCAGTACCTGCTCCTGGTGGCCCTGAGGGTCCCCAGCCCTCCCTTTGGAAGCTGGTGAGTATCATGAGCCTAGAGTAAATCATAGGCCATTCTATCCTGCAGTATAGGTGAGACAGGAGTCAGAGGCTTGGAGAGCCACAGGCAAGGGTAAGAGAAGAGAATTTGAGAAGGATTGAGGAGGAAGTGAGACATCAGAGGGAAAAGCAAGTCACTTATGGCCTGCGAGCAGTTAGCACTGACCCTCCTCACTGTAACCATCATGATGAGTTTTGCCTTATGCCTTGAATCCTGATGTTTTCCCTCAAGTCCATAAGAAGACGCACCTGCTTCCTAAACTTACATGTTCACGATGTACCTTGATTGTAAACCTTTTGGTGTTACCTGTTTCTGGTGGGGCTCCTGTTATCAGCTTTTTTTTTTTAATGTTTATTTTTGGTTTTTAAAAAAATTTTTTTAACGTTTATTTATTTTTGAGAAAGAGAGACAGAGCACAAGCGAAGGAGGGGCAAAGAGAGAGAGGGAGACACAGAATCCAAAGCAGGCTCTGAGCTGTCAGCACAGAGCCTGGCACGGGGCTTGAACCCACAAACTGTGAGATCATGACCTGAGCTGAAGTTGATGCTTAACCGACTGAGCCACCCAGGCGCCCCTATTCTTGAAAGAGAGAGCGAGCAGGTAAGGGGCAGAGAGAGGGAGACAATATCCAAAGTGGGCTCCGTGCTGACAGCAGAGAGCCCAATGTGGGGCTCAAACTCACAAACAGAACTTGACCTGAGCTGAAGTCGGACACTTAACCAACTGAGCCAACCAGGTGCCCCAACCAGCTTCTAATTGAATGTGGGTTTTGCTTTCGTTTTAAGTAGGCTCCATGCCCAACATGGGGCTTGAACTCACGACTCTGAGATCAAGGGTCACATGCTCTACCGACTGAGCCAGCCAGGCACACTTTTAACGTTATATTTTGACCCAGTCTGTAAGATTCTGTCAGCAGGGGAGTTTTACTCTATTGCATGGAACGATACTCATTATATATTGTGAAGTTAATAAAGCAGTTTAAAAAAAGCAAAAAATGGGGGGTGGGGCGCCTGGGTGGCTCAGTCGGTTAAGCGTCGGACTCTTGCTTTTGGCTCAGGTCATGATCTCACTGTTCGTGAGATTGAACCCAGCATCTGGCACTGCACTGATGGCTTAAAGCCTGCTTGGGATTGTCTCTCCCTCTCTCTCTCTGCCCCTCCCCCACTTGCGCAAACATGTGCTCTCTATCCTTTCTCTCAAAATAAATAAACTTAAAAAAAAAAAAAAAATAGGGCGCCTGGACGGCTCAAATCTGTTGAGCATCCAATTCTTTTTTTTTTTTTTTAATGTTTATTTTGAGACACAGAGAGAGATAGAGTACAAGTGAGGGAGGGGCAGAGAGAGAGGGAGACACAGAATTGGAAGCAGGCTCCAGGCTCTGAGCTGTCAGCACACAGCCCGACGTGGGGCTTGAACTCATGGACTGCGAGATCATGACCTGAGCTGAAGTTTGATGCTTAACTAACTGAGCCACCCAGGAGCCCCTTTAAGCATCCAATTTTTTTTTATTTTTAAAATTTTTGTTAATGTTTATTTATTTTTGAAAGAGAGAGAGACAGAGTGAGTGGGGGAGGGGCAGAGAGAGAGAGGCAGACACAGAATCCAAAGCAGGCTCCAGGCTCCAAACTGTGAGCACGGAGCCCGACGCGGGACTCGAACCCACAAACTGTGAGATCATGACCTGAGCCGAAGTCGGACGCTTAACCGACTCAGCCACCCAGGCACCCTGAGCATCCAATTCTTGATTTCAGCTCAGATTAGGATTCTAGGGTCGTGGAATCGAGCCCTGCATCGGGCTCTGTGATGAGTGTGGAGCCTACTTAAGATTCTATCTCTTCCTCTGTGTGTGAGTGCGTCTCTCTCTCTCTCTCTCAAACAAACGCACAAACAACACAATCTAAAAAAGGAGGGGAGGAAAGTGCGCCCGGGTGGCTCAGTCCCTTGAGTGTCCAACTCTTGATTTCAGCTCAGGTCATGAGATCCAGCCTGTTCTGGGCTCTGCACTGAGCATGGACCCTGCTTGAGGTTCAATCTCTCTCTCTCTCTCTCTCTCTCTCTCTCTCTCTCTCTCTCTGTCTCTACCCCTCCCCTGTTCACGTGTGCACACGTTCTCTCTCACTCTCTAGGAAAAAAAAAAAAAGGCAAAACAAAGCAAAGCAAAACAAAAAAAAACCCCTCTCTTGACCCCAGCCTCTCCTGGATACTGGCCCATTTCTCCATTCGCCTTCACTGTAACTTCCTGGAAATACTGTTTATCTTGGCTGTCTCCAATTCCTGTCTTCCTATTCTCTTTTGAATCTATTCCAATCAGACTTTTACTCTCACCTCTGCTCCAGAATTGCTCTTATCAACGTCAACGTCAACCAACCTCCATATTGCCAAATCCAAAGATCAAGGCTGGTCCCCTCCATCCGATCCACAGCAGCCCTCACTCCCGCCACGACCCCGTGCACTTTCTTTGCTTGCTTTCGTGAGAAATCCTGCTCTCCTGTGTCTCTTCCTGCCTCTGTCACTTCTTCCCACCCAGAATGCTGGGCACTGCAGGGTCCTGGGACTCAGTGTTCAGGCCTCCTCAGCCACCCACCCTTGTTCCCTCAGGGGGAGCAGGATGATACTTCGCCTCAAGACCTGAATGCCAGCCATGTCTTCATCCCTAACTGCCTATTGCAGCTCAGATTGGATGTGTCCACACCTGAGCTTCCCAAGCGCCCGCAAACCTGCTCCTCCCCTAGTTTCCCCATTGTAGTTAAAGGCTACTTCATCCTTCTGGTGGTTTGGGGCAAAAACCTTGGTGTCACCCTTCTCGGGTCCTAGAAGCTTGGGTTGTCCTTGATTCTTTTCTGCACCTCACCTGCAGTCCTGAGCCTGACCACTTATCCTCTCCATCACATTGCCCTGGTTGAAGGTATAGCCACTTCCTGTCTGTACCTGTTCTCCTGCTCCAACCTGGTGCGGGGGGGGGGGGGGG
>NW_024412448.1:422302-443328 GCF_014898765.1 Herpailurus yagouaroundi | reverse complement strand
GGAGCCAGAGTGGTGCTCTAGAAATGGCAGTTGGATGATGTTACTGAACCCCCCATCCAGCCGCCACCCCAACTTTTGACCCCCTTACTCGTGTGCTTCTACCCTACTGGCCACCTCACTGCCTGCTGGGCGCTTCTGGGCCTTTGCCCTTGCTGTTGGAATGCTCTTTCCCCAAGGGCCTGGTTGCAGATTCCCTCACTTCCCCATTAGTTCTCTGCCCAAATGTCCCCTTCTCTGCAAGGCTTTCCCTCACTGCCCTGTTGAAAGTAGTAACCTCTCCCGCCCTTGCTTTACCTTCTGCATGGGGTGTTCTAGATATTTTACCTCTTTGCTTGTTGAATCTCTGCCCACCCCCATCCCGAGCCAGGACACGATCATATCCGCTGTCCTGTCTTCTCAGGTGCTTGTCATGATCAGCAACAATCCTTCTTTATTTATCTGTTCGTTGTCCTTCTCCCTCGTGTGACTAGAAGCAGCCCCAGAAGATAAGGCACACTGCCTGCACTTACGTCTGGCACTTTTTAGGAGGCACCCAGAAATTCTAGAAGTGGGAATACAGTCACCTGTGATGAATCCTGCCGTGAGGTAGAGCTGGCTAAGGGTGTGGCAGAAGGAGCTGGCCACCATGCCGAGGCTGGCCAGGGCGCCCCCCAGCATCACCGTCACTCTGCAGCCAAAGCGTCCCACCAGGATGCTGCATAGGGGTCCTGTGAGGAGGAGCAGGGAAGGGCAGGGGTGAGGAGGCAGCCAGCAGGCGGCAGCTGAGTGAGGAGATCTGCAGGGAGGCAGACAGGGGCGTCGGGAGGTGCTTCCGGCAGGAACTAGTGTGGCGGCTTAAAGGGCACAGCCCTGAGGCCTGTAAGCCTAGATTTTGATTGCCACCCTGCCACAGGCTGGCTCTGGGCTGGGGCAAACGCAATCCCTCTCTGTGCCTCAGTTTCCTCCCCTACAGGAGGTCACACTGGATGACATCTGACCAGCTGCGAGGGGAGGTCCCACGAGTGTTCGGGCCCTTGCCTACCTCCCATTCTCAAGAGGACTGGCCACAGTCCTCCCACTATGCTCCATCACGTCCAGGGTGGGCAGCCTGGGACCCTGGAGAACACTGGGTGGGGTGCCCGCTCCCCCTACCCCCATCACATCCAGCCAACACAAAGTCTTGCACTCAGATGTTTGGCTTCTGGTGGAGAAGGGCCTGTTCTCTTCCACCCCACCCCCAGCCCGAGCTGCTTTCTCACGACTCCAGAGCCAGGGCAGAAAGCAGCCAGTCCTGGCTGGCTGCTTCTCCTCACCTGGCAGGGCTTCATTCACCAGGTGCCCTGCCCTCAAGGACACATAAAGGAGTTTCTCCAGAGTTACTCTCCCAGAGCACAGCCAAAGGGACAAGGGAAGTGTGTGTGTGCGCGTGCGCATGTGTGCCTCTGGGGTAGAGGGGGGGTGTGAGCCAGTATGAGTATGGGAGTGACAGAGGAAGTGAGTGGCCCATACTCAGAGATAATCAAGCAGAGGCCGCTACAGAGAGGCAAGCCTCTGCAGTGAACATGACCTGCTGTCCCACACTTCTGCCATCTTCCCCACCCCAAATTCTGGCCTGACTTTGGAAAAGTCCTGAGTCATGGAGTTCGGGGTGTGGCTGGGACCTGTGCCAGCTGAGGGTGCCGGGAGGCAGGGGGTTTCCTCTGCAGGGGCACTGCTCCCCAAACCCACTCTGCTACCCTGAGCATGCCCTGTACTCTGTGCTTGCTTGTTTTCTTCATCTCTAAGATGGGTGGGGCAGGGAGTGCCTGGGATCAAGGACACATTCAAGTTTAAAATGTCTACAATACTCTGAATGAGTATGGGCTAAAGGTGTATGTATGTGAGGCAGACAGGAATCCCAGGCCGACTGAGGGGCTGGTGTGCCTGCCAGGGGGCGGTGAGTCTAAAGCTGGTGGAGAAGTGGGGGTCCCCACTGGGTGCCGGTTTCCCAGTACCTGACGCAGACCCCTCTCCGGAAGCATGGAAGGAACTGCCTGAGGTTCCCACTTCTGCTCCAGCCTTGTAGGTGAAAAGGTCATGCGGTCTGGGCCAGTCCCAGCCTTTCCCAGGGCCCCGAGCCCATGCCCTGGGGCGGCAGGTGCAGGGATCACCTCAGTGAGGGCATCTATCCCAGTCTGACCTCCCGCCCAATTGGAAGGAAGGACCTGGAATAACAAGGAGGCTGCTGGTACCAGGTGGAGGGAGTGGCAGGAGGTTGGTAGGGAGATGGGGTCACCTGAGGCAAGCAAGCACACCCATGGGGAGAGTCCTGAGGACTGGGAGATCTGGCTGCAGTTGACCGGCCCCCTCCCTGACACCGGGAGGAGGTCACTGTCTCTGGAGTCTCCGTGATAGAGCTCTCAGGAGCCAGGGGCAGGCCCCTGAGCCCAAGTCTATTGTAGAGAGCCTCGCAGGCAGCCCTGGCCTTCCCCCTTCACAAGGTGAGGGGGTCACATTCCTGGAGGAGCCAAACAGGAAATGAGGTGGGGCACTGCCATCCCGGCCACCTCCCCAGCCCTTCTGCCTCAGGGTGAGAGATGGGGCTCTTGCCCTGCCCCCATCTTGCACCTGGTGTGTACCTCAAGCCCCCTTTCCCATACTGAAGACTCTAATGAGGGCCTCCAAATACTACTTTCCGGGGAGTCATGTGATCTTCCCTATGATCCCATGTAGGAGGTGGGTAGGGTGCTGGGCATTACCTCTATATTGCAGAGGAAGAAACAGGTTCAGAGAGATCACTCAAGTGTCTCTTCCTGAAGTCTGCTGACTGCCTGACATTCCTACAGTCCGCATTGATCCCCCAGCCACTGAGAGGATTGGCTTTGTATCCCAGGAGCCTCTAGCCCTCTCCCCCTCCCCAGCCCAACCTAGCCCAGACCTGCCCAGCCCAGACCTACGGGATTCCAGCCAGGGGGGCTGGCCCTGCTGAAATCAGGTGACATCTTAGGAATTCACCCCATGAGACAAAGCCTGTGGTCGCAGAGAGAGGGATCCAGGAGGCCAGGGAGACTGTGGCTTCCTCTCTCACCCCCTGCTCTTTCTCAACCCTCCCTTGGGCCCTCCCCAGGCTGCTCACCCCCAGCGTGGAGCATGGCTGTCAGGATGGAGGGGAACCAGGAGGTCTCACTGTTGCTGGCCTGGAACTCATGCTGCAGTTCAGTGAAGAAGATGCCAGTGCATGTGGGGAAGCCCAGGGTGAGGCCCTGGGTCACCAGGGAGGCCAGCAGCACTACCCAGGCCCAGCAGCCCTCTGCACGCTCCGGGACCTGGGGCATCCTTTGCCACAAATTCTGCTGTCACCGCCTCACTGTCACGGCTGCCACTGCCTGGGCCACCTGTGGAGGGGACAGAATGGAGCTGCCGACCCTCCCCGTGTTCACCTGCCACTTTCCCTGGGTGGCCGAAACCATTCCTTCCTCTTGCCCCAGCACTAGGTATCACCAAGTGTACCGCCCCCTAGGAGGTGGCCAGAGGCAAACACGCTGGCCTTGGCATTTCCTTTCACCCACTTCCCAGTGCCAGCCTGGCAGGAGGGGCAGGTAGGTGAGCCAACAATGCAACAGGGCAGGTGGGTGGAACTCTTCCTAGACTTACATCGTTTGGTGGTCAGCGGGTGGTACTTCCTGGCCCAGTCTTGGGGTCCCCTCCCGCACACAGCAAGCACTCAGTAGTCGCTTGTAGAATGGAACAGACCTCTAGAGCCAGCCTAGTCCCAATGCCCCCGCAGGCACACACAGATGTATTTTCAAACATCCATAAGCAGGCTTCCTGCACACAAACACAGACTTTCACAACGCTGCCGGCTCTACCGTCATTGCTGTTGAGACTGCCTAGGTGGGTGAGCCGGTGCTGAGTGTAGTCAAAGGAGCACACACAGAATAGTCCTCCAAGGGCACCAAACCAGCAGCTTTCGGGAAAAGGCTCAGGTCTCATCCAAAGGCCCTTGGCACTTACTCCTTTCACAGGGAGCCCATGACAGAGTCAAGTTCTACAGTGATGCTGGATAATGACCCACCACCTGCCAGGGCTTCTCTGAGCAACCCCTCCACCCACCCCGAAACATGCAGATACATACACAGCCACACATGGGCATATGCCAAGATACATGTTCACACACACACACACACACACACACACACACACACACACACTGCATAGACAGAACCACACAGGTACACAGACGTATGTGCAGACACACTTACACCGATACACGCTCACACAGAAAAATCTAGAGACACAGACACACACACAGAGTCACACATGCAGACATGCACAGACATATACAGACACATGCAGACATCAAATGTACAAATACACACCTACACGGACACATGCAGACAAGCCCAGAGATAAACAAATGCTACACAAATATACAGGCACACCACATGCACATGGGGTCACACACCATGCAGATGAAACCGTACCACCCCCATATCTGGCTCAGTCTTATCTCAGTTTCTCACCTCCCCCCCACTCCACACCGCCCACCCGGGCCACCCTCCCATCACAGAAGCTGCCGTAACCAGACCTCAAAGCCCCAAGGCCCCCTCCTCAAATGCAGAGTGCTTTTCCAGTCCCCTCTCTCTGGGCTCTCCTCCTGCTTCCTGGTTCCCCGTGGCCTTCAGACCTCACCCGCACTCAGAGCTCTGGGCTCTGGCAGCCTTCACCCCAGTGAAGCCAATGGATCCCCTGAGCTCCGGTTCCCACAGTTTTCCTCCTTTTAGCCCCAGGTCCTGGGAAGATCCATGGAAACTCAGGAAACTATCAGAAATATGCAACCCCATCTTCCCATCATGCCGAGCGCTCCACACCTTCTGCCCCAGGCTCAGGTGCTTTAAAATAGCACCTATGGGAACCGCCCTAAACTGCCTCCTTCACACGCTCCAATCTCTCTCTTCTCTGGACACAAAGTCTGCTCCCTCCCCAGAGGACCCCCAGGAGCCCTGCCAAAGTGAGTGGTCCATTCAGCCCAACCTCAGGGTGAGTGAGAGTGTGCGTGCGTATGCTGTAAGCGCTGGCGTCCTGCCATCCTGGCTCCTGCATGTGATACTGGCCCTAGAGATCCCTCAGCCCCAATCCTCCTGGCCCAGTTCCGGGCTCGGGCAAACCTCAGACTCAGACACAGTCCCTTCTAGGATTTCTGTATCCACAGCAAATGGAAAGGCCACCAGCGCCACCTGATCCTGTCTGTGCTGGCCCAAATGTCCCCTCCACACCCTCGCCACAGTTTGTACCCCCCCCCCCCCACCTCCCCGGCCTTCCCGGACCCGCTGCTCTACTCCTGTCCCATCCGAGCCCTGGGACCCTGCCGGTTCCCTTCAGAGTAGCACACTGTCACTGACCCCAAGGTGGCAGGGAGGAGGTGGGTGACAGGGGAGACATGTGGGGGAGGGGGTGCTGGAGGCTGGACCTCAGCCCAGCCCCTCCCCATTTCCCAGTTCTGGTCCTTTCTTGTTCCTGCTTGTCCTGCCCCTCTACAGAGGGGTTTCTATAGTACCCTTCTCAGCAGCCACTTCTCTGGGCAGCCCTTTGGGGACTTTGTCCAGGATTCTGACCTTTACTCTGAATCTTTCAATGGGGCTGACTCTTCCCGGTTTCTCCTTCCTCCAGGCCTCCAGGGACAGCCAGAGCCCAGGAAACCCCAAGCACCTTTGCTCTTTCTTTGCTGGCTGGGAGCCCTGCCTCCCAGGTCTGAGGACCCCTGGCCTCCCTCTGGGAGTTCCCTTGTAAACTCTGCCTGCCACAAGAGGGCGTCCTCTTCCATACCCCCAGTGACTCCTAGGTCACAGCTTTTTGGTCCCTTTGGTCCTCCAGCCCCTTCGTCCAGTAAACTGGGCCCTCCTCAAGAACTAAGCTGTGGACATTCCAAAATCCTAGCCAGAGAGAATCCTGTTGGTCCTTCAAGATTCAGTCCTGACAGCACTCCTGGGAAGCTCCCCTGGCCCCCACCCCAGGCTGGGCTAGGCCTTCTTCCTCTATTTCTCTCCTTTTTTTTTTTTTTTTTTTAATGTTTTACTTATTTTTGAGGTGGAGAGGGGCAGAGAGGGAGGGAGACACAGAATCCGAAGCAGGCTCCGGGCTCTTGAGCTGTCAGCAGAGCCCAATGCGGGGCTAGAACCCATGAGCAGTGAGACCACGACCTGAGCCAAAGTTGATGCTTAACTGACTGAGCCACCCAGATGCCCCTGTTTCCCTTTTTTGAAAAAGTGTTTTATTTTGGGGGCACCTGGGTGGCTCAGTCGGTTATGCATCTGACTCTTGGTTTCAGTTCAGATCACAATCTCCCGGTTAGTGAGTTCGAGCCCTGCATTGGGCCCTGTGCTGATAGCTCAGAGTCTGGAGCCGGTTTCAGATTCTGTGTCTCCCTCTTTCTCTGCCCCTCCCCCACTCACGCTCTGTCTCTCTCTCAAAAATAAACAAAAAAAATTTAAATATAAAAAAATGTTTTATTTTATTCATTTTTTAGAGAGAGCAAGTGAGAGAGGGGGGAGTCAGAGACAGGGAGAGAGAGAATCCAAAGCAGTCTCTGCACTATCAGCACAGAGCCTGATTCAGAGCTCAAACTCACAAACTGTGAGATCAAGACCTGAGCTAAAGTCAGAGGCTTAGCCTACTGAGCCACCCAGGTACCCCTATTTCTCTCCTAAATAGTACTTTTCACACCACATTGGAGTGGATTATTCCCTTGTTTATCATTGTCGACCCTCCTCCCCCCACCCCCACGCTATGAGCAGGGACCTCTTCACACACCCCACCCAGCCTTGGGTGAGCACAAAAGATAATATCAATGTGAGTGACCCACCTGTGTTCCCTGGGAGGCAGGCAAGGCCAGGACCAGGGGTGACCTGGCTTCCTGGCCGACAGGTCCATTCCAGGAGAGTCAAGCAGAGCAGAGCAGAGATGGGGCTGGGTGCTTTGGCTCCAATTCTGTCCCAGCAGGGAAGTGGTCTTTCCTTTGTACTGGGCACCATGAATCATGATCACTGCCTGGCATGTGGTTGAGGCAAAGAAAGAAATGCGGCTAGAGACACTTCACTCTCACTTCCTGGGACTGGAAGTGAGCAGCTTTTCACAGGAGCTGCCCACCTCAGCCCTCAGGAACCCCTCAGTAGCCCTCAGCTACTCAGAGTGAGACTCAGCCCAGAGTGAGACTACCTTCACGCCCAAGTGGCAGGGAGCTGGGTTTATGGGCAGGGCACAAATTCAAATAGCATTTCTTGTCCTTCACACATTGCACACACACCTTGGTTTGTTTTTAGGGCTTCCCATCTGATGCCAGAGCCCTCCCTAGGCCCTCAGAATCCCCTCCCTGCCTCGCTAAGCTTGCAGGCATGGTCACAGGAGTGAGCCAAAGCTCTCTTGCAGGGTCTTGGTGTGCTGAGTGGAGGGGATGGCTCCTTTCCCACGGTGAGGGGAAAAGGAAGAACCACCAGCCCCAGAGCAGTCCCTGAAGATCCCTCCCTTCCCAGACCCCATATGAGGCAGGGCCCAGGACACGGGGTGGCAGTGGTAGGGCTTCCTCTGGACAGAAGAGCTGCCAGAAACCAGCTTGAGGTTGGGACTGACAAGTCTTCAAACCTCTGCACTTGGCAGGGGCTATGGAAGGAACAGGGCGTTCCAGATCTCCTCGAACTGGGGCAGGTCTCCCTCCTCCTCTCTCCGCCTCCAAAGGTTCCCCCACATTCAGGGGCCGGCTGACCTCAGCCTGGGTGGGGGATGGGATAGGTAGGCCACAGGGACTTCATGAGCTCTTCCCAGCCTGGCCCCGTCCCTGCCGTCCTGGCTCTTTCCCACCCTCCCCAGGACGGATCTCCTCTGGGTGGGGCGTCTGGGACGCCCAGGCGGCGCCCGCGTGATTTCAGGCCAGGCCTTGCGCGGTGCCGGTGCCGGTGCCGGTGCCGGTGCCTCCCCCAGCCCCCTAGGCCCTGGAGGATGGGACCGGCTTGGGAGAGACCCCTCAGGCATGGGGGTCCCCAGCCATCCCAGGCTGGGGCAGCTCAGGAATGGGACAAGACTTTCCTGGATCCTCAACCCAGAGCCCGTCACAAGCGGGAAGGGGCCCGGGACGCCCACGGCGAGGCGGGTCTGCGACGGCGCTGGCGAGGACCTCGGCGGGAGGGCACCTTTGGGACAGTGCGGGGAAGGGGGGTCCCGGGGGGCCCGCTCACCGGCTCGCGCGGCCCGGCAGAAAAGCGGCTCCACTCCCGCCGCGCCCGGCTTCCTGCGGCCCGGCCAGCGGGCGATGGAGGAGGCAGGACGCCGACAGGCGGAGAACCGCGCCCTCGAGGGGCGGGCACAGGGCGCCGGTGGGCGGGCCCACCTCCGAGTCCCCGTCCAGTGGGGAAGGAGGCGGGGCCTCGTGGTGGGGGGGCGTGGCTGGGCGAGACTGGGTCCTGCACCTCCAACCTCAGCCTGGCCCAGTGCTCCGAGTGGCCTGGACCTTCCAGTAGCTGGGCGGGGCTTGAGATGCCAGCTCCGCGAGACGATTAGCATATCATTAGCTTGTGATTTGCATAGGTCGCAGACTCTTTTCCACTTGTGGATTTTCCTGCTCCCTCTACGCGCTAGAGCCTCCAGGAATGGGAGGGAGGGAGAAAGCGTGCCATTAAGGGGCTCCACCTCCCAGCGGGAGTCGGGTGGGAGGCCAGGGTGGAGCGTTCTTTGGCGGCTTTAGCTCCCCAGTGGTCCTTGCGTTGAAAGCCTGGAGCTTGAGGGCCGCACCAGGAGAACGCAGGCAGACACCCGCGGTCGAGCGTAGAGGGCCACCCTCAGACCTTTGGAGGCAGATCAGAGGACGCCCACCACTTCCGCATGCGCTCTTCAGAGCTGCGGGCTCTTTTCCATCTTCCTCCCCACTAGCCAGCCCTTAATATGTATTATTTAAAGCTTATTCAGTTACTACAAAGTTACGGTAATCAAGACAGTTTGGTGCGGGCGTCAGGATAGACATAGGTCAAATAGAAGAGAATTGAGAATAAGCCCTCATATTTCTGATGAGCTGATTTTCCACAAAGATGTTGAGACAACCCAGTGTGGAAAGAATGGTCTTTTCGGCAAATGGTGCTGGAACAACTGAAAATCCACATGCAAAAAGATGAGCTCGGATTCTCACCACACACCATTTTAAAAGGGGGGGGGGAGGGGAGAGCGCCTGGGTGGCTCAGTCGGTTAAGCGTCCCACTTTGGTTCAGCGTCCGACTTTGGCTCAGGTCATGAACTCTCTGTTAGTGAGTTTGAGCCCTGAATCAGGCTCCGTGCGGACAGCTCAGAGTCTGGAGCCTGCTTTGGATTCTGTGTCTTCCTCTCTCTCTGTTCCTCCCCCCCACTCACACTCTGTCTGTCTCTCAAAAATATATAAAAAATAAGGGGCTCCTGGGTGGGGTGGCTCAGTTGGTTAAGCCTCGGGCTTTGGCTCAGGTCATGATCTCATGGTTGGTGAGTTCCAGCCTAGCATCGGGCTCTGTGCTGACAGCTGGGAGCCTGGAACCTGCTTGGGATTGTGTCTCCCTTTCTCTCTGCTCCTCCCTCACTCACAATCTGTCTCTCTTTAAAAAAAAAAAAAAATACACACACACACACACACACACACACACACATATAATTTTTAAAAAAGGATCATCGGGGCGCCTGGGTGACTCAGTGGTTAAGCATCTGCCTCTGACTTAGGTCGTGATCTCTCAGTTCTCAAGTTTGAGCCCTCCAGTGGGGCTCTCGGCTGTCAGCCTGGAGCCGGCTTCAGATCCTCGGTCTCCCTCTCTCTGCCTCTCCCCAACTTTCTCTCTTTCTCTCAAAAATAAATAAGTAAATAAATAAATAAATAAATAAATAAAATAAGGAAATTAAATAAATAAATAAATAAATAAATAAAAAATAAATAAATAAATTCAAAAAATAATCAAACATTTTTGTGTGCCAAAACACTATCAGGAAAGTGAAAAGATACCCCTCAGAATGGGAGAAAATATTTGCAATAATATAGCCGAGAAAGAACTTGTATCTAGAATATGCAAAGAACACATATAACCCAACAACCAAAAGACAAATAACCTCATTTAAAAATGGGTAAAAGGTCTGAGTAGACATTTCTCCAAAGAAGACATACAAATGGTCAACAAGCACATGAAAAGATGCTCAACAGCATGAGTCATCAAGGAAACTCAAATCGAAACCACAGTGAGATACCACTTCACCCACCCTAAGATGCCTTAACTTCTGGGTGAATTGTGTAGGAGATGCCTGTATTAGTTATAAGGTACATCTTGGACACATATCATCACTGTGCCTATGTCTCATTTCTTGCCAGCAGTCTCAGTGCTGGGATTGGCTCTTACATGAAGGGTCATTTAGCTTAGCCTGAATTTCCTTAGATACAAACACTGGGAGGAGGGGATGGGATCCATTAAAGTGCATCCTTGGTCCTCTAGGGATGGTCTCAAGCCTTGGGGGGGTCTGGTATGGGAGACTGAGGGGATCATACTCAGGGGTCTGCACCATCTCAGCACCCCTCATCTCAGCCTGGCTTAGTCCTGTCAGTGGCAGTTCCTGCCCCTGGGTACTCAGAACAGGCAGGATACAGCCCTCCACCCCATTCCTGGGTACTCTGGTGGGATCCAGGGTCTCAATACCCAGGGATTTCCTGGAAGCTCCTACCCTCTCTTTGCCCCAGGATCTCACTGTCCTCTGGGGACCTCCACCCTTACATTTGACCTCTGCTTCATCAAGATAAAATTTATATAGCTGTGGGCACACTCCTTCCACCACCCTGGATCCTGAGTGCCTTTCCACGGTGAGGTTTCCTCCAGGTTGGGGCATGGTCACAGTGGCTGCAGAGCTCAGAGCCAGTGTCTGGGGCTCTCAGACATTCTCTATACCTTCCCCAGCCTTCCTCTGTGACTGTCCCCTAAGTGCTGGTCTAAGTGCACAGCCTAGTTTCAGGTCCTGTGTTGTTAGGGCCTATGACAGCTGTCAATAAGGAGTGGGTGACCAAGGACAGAGTTGGAAGGGTCATCACCCTACAGATAAGGGAACTGAGGCATCTGCTCAAAGAGAGAGGGAAGCACTTGCTCAAAATCATAAATCTTCAGGAATTAATAGTAAGTAATCAGTTAATAGCACCATTGCCAAATATCAGTAATGATAGCAACCACCACCACATTTTGTCGCTGGTTGGTCAAACCCCCTGAGATCTTTGCATGCGCATGGTTGTTCACTCTCCCTGGAACACTGTTTCGAGGAGCCTTGTCTTTAACTGATTGGTTCCCGGTTGGTCTTCAGGTGTCAGCTTAGAAGCTCTTTCCTCCATCCGACAATACATTAAAAAAATTATTCACCACGATCAAGTGGGATTTATACCTGGGATGCAGGGCTGGTTCAATATCTGCAAAACAATCAAAGTGATTCATCACATCAATAAAAGAAAGGACAAGAACCACATGATCCTCTCAATAGATGCAGAGAAAGCATTTGACAAAATGCAGCATCCTTTCTTGATAAAAACCCTCAAGAAAATAGGGATAGAAGCAGCATACCTTGAGATCATAAAAGCCATATATGAAAGACCCAATGCTAATATCATCCTCAATAGGGAAGAACTGAGAGCTTTCCCCCTAAGGTCAGAAACAAGACAGCGATGTCCACTCTCGCCACTGTTATTCAACATAGTATTGGAAGTCTTAGCCTTTGCAATCAGACAACACAAAGAAATAAAAGGCATCCAAATCGGCCAGGAGGAGGTCAAACTTTCACTCTTCGCAGATGACATGATACTCTATCTGGAAAACCCAAAAGATTCCACCAAAAAACTGTTAGAACTGATTCATGAATTCGGCAAAGTTGCAGGATATGAAATCAACGCACAGAAATCGGTTGCATTCCTATACACCAACAATGAAGCAACAGAAAGAGAAATCATGGAGTCGATCCCATTTACAATTGCACCAAAACCCATAAAATACCTAGGAATAAATATAACCAAAGAGACGAAAAATCTATACACTGGAAACTATAGAAGGCTTATGAAAGAAATTGAAGAAGACACACAAAAAAAGGAAAAACTATTCCACGACCCTGGATAAAAAGAACAAATATTGTTAAAATGTCAACACTACCCAAAGCAATCTACATATTCAATGCAATACCTATCAAAATAACACCAGCATATCTTCACAGAGTTAGAACAAACAATCCTAAAATTTGTATGGAACCAGAAAAGACCCCGAATAGCCAAAGCCATCTTGAAAAAGAAAACCAAAGCAGGAGGCATCACAATCCCAGACTTCAAGCTGTATTACAAAGCTGTAATCATCAAGACAGTATGGTACTGGCATAAAAACAGACACTCAGATCAATGGAACAGAATAGAGAACCCAGAAATGGACCCACAAACGTATGGCCAACTGACTTTTGACAAAGCAGGAAAGAATACCCAATGGGATAAACACAGTCTCTTCAGCAAGTGGTGCTGGGAAAACTGGACAGCGACATGCAGAAAAATGAACCTGGACCACTTTCTTACACTGTACACAAAAATAAACTCAAAATGGATGAAAGACCTAAAAGTAAGACAGGAAGCCAACAAAATCCTCGGGGAGAAAGCAGGCAAAAACCTCTTTGATCTTGGCCGCAGCATTTCTTACTCAACGCATCTCCAGAGGCAAAGGAAACAAAAGCAAAAATGAACTACTGGGACCTTATAATAAAAAGCTTCTGCACAATGAAGGAAATAATCAGCAAAACTAAAAGCCAACCAATGGAATGGGAGAAGATATTTGCAAACGACATATCAGATAAAGGGTTAGTATCCAAAATCTATAGAGAACTTACCAAACTCAACACCCAAAAACCAAATAATCCAGTGAAGAAATGGGCAAAAGACATGAATAGACACTTCTCCAAAGAAGATATCCAGATGGCCAACCGACACATGAAAAAATGCTCAAAATCACTCATCATCAGGGAATACAAATCAAAACCATAATGAGATACCACTTTACACCTGTCAGAATGGCTAACATTAACAACTCAGACAACAACAGATGTTGGCAAGGATGTGAAGAAAGAGGATCTCTTTTGCATTGCTGGTGGGAATGCAAGCTGGTGCAGCCATTCTGGAAAACAGTATGGAGGTTCCTCAAAAAGTTAAAAATAGAACTACCCTACGACCCAGCAATTGCACTACTAGGCATTTATCCACGGGATAGAGGTGTGCTGTTTCGAAAGGACACATGCACCCCCATGTTTATAGCAGCACTATCAGCAATAGCCAAAGTATGGAAAGAGACCAAATGTCCATTGATGGATGAATGGATAAAGAAGATGTGGTATACATATACAGTGGAGTATTACTCGGCAATCAAAAAGAATGAAATCTTGCCATTGGCAACTACGTGGATGGAACTGGAGGGTATTATGCTAAGCGAAATTAGTCAGAGAAAGACAATTATCATATGACTTCACTCATATGAGAACTTTAAGACACTGAAGAGATAAACACAAGGGAAGGGAAGCAAAAATAATATAAAAACAGGGAGGTGGACAAAACATAAGAGTCTCTTAAATACGGAGAACAGAGGGTTACTGGAGGGGTTGCGGGAGGGGGGAGGGGCTAAATGGATAAGGGACATTAAGGAATCTACTCCTGAATTCATTGTTGCACTATATGCTAACTAACTTGGATGTTAATTAAAAAAATAAAATAAAATATAAGAAAAAAAAAAAGAAGCTCTTTCCTTCAAGAAGGCTTTCAGACCTCACAGTTTGAGGCATTAATCCCACTGAGTGCTGTGTGCCTCCCACTAAGCTCCTTGAAGCTTAGGAGCTTTCTTGCTGGATGATCAGTGCCTCCCCAGCCCTTAGCACAGTGCATAACACGGGATTATAAGAGCTATGAGAAGGGTCAATGTGTATGGAGTGCTGTCCAGGTACTGCCTCATTGGCTGAATAAAGAATTGCCCCTCCAAGTCACTCCTCCATTCCCGGCTCTTAACACCCCAAGCCCACAGCCTGGGTTTCTTTAAAAACATTTTAAGGGGCTTCTGGGTGGCTCATTTGGTTGAGTGTCCGGCTCTTGGTCTCCACTAGGATCATGATCTCACGGTTCGTGAGAATGAGCCCACGTCAAGCTCTGCACTGGCAGTGCGGAGCCTTCGTGGGACTCTCTCTCTCTCTCTCTCTCTCTTTCTCTTTCTGCCCTTCCCCCACTCACTCTCTATCTCTCAAAATAAATAAATTGGAAAAAAATTTTTATGTACTTAAAAGTTCCAGGATGGGGTCTTGGTCTCTCTGCCCCTCCCCCCCAGCTCTTGGCCTCTGGCTGTGACCCTGTGGTGTCCCTGGCATGGCCAGAGTACCCTCTGCCGGGACAATGGGGACAACCTGTCTGGGCTCCCCTGGGCACTGCTGGTGGCAGGGTCCCTTCACTGCTTTCTTGTTTACAGCTCCTTCCCTTCTCCACCACTGCTCAGGCAGCTTCTCTAGACTTTCTCCTCTTCACCCCTTCTGCTTGTTGCCCTACTCTGCTCAGGGCATGTGGCAGCTTGTCAGCTGGCCCTGGAGGTCTAGACCATGCCACCCAGCTGGCTGTTTGCCCAAAGACCCCCTGAATTCAGATCTGATGTGCACAGTGTGTTCTGGAACTGGCCATAGATGCTGGCCGTGATGTTGGGCACTCACTGCTCCCACTCCCCAACTCTGCTCCGGCCCACACTTCCCGGGTGACAGATGTCTTGCTCTCTCCCACTCAGGGGCAACATGTTGCCTCATGCCGAGGCTGGTCTGGGAAGCAGAACACGAGGAACCACAGGTGACCTCATATCCCCTGACTTGGGATTGTTGCTGTGCTAAGCCCTGCCCTGATTTCAGGTGTGTGGGAAGGGGTGATGATCATAAATCAGGCAGGCAGGCAGGCACTTCTAGAACCCTGGCCTAGATACGGCACACTCCCCAAATACTGCCTTTGCTCTCTCCTAGCCTAGGAGGGGGATGTTGTGGGGGGGTCTCCCTTGGCTTTGGTGATACTCCCTCATCTTTTAAAAAAGACTTTTTTTTTAGTCTTTATTTTTGAGAGAGAAACAGAGCATGAGCAGCTGAGGAGCAGAGAGACAGAGGGAGACACAGATCTGAAGCAGGCTCCAGGCCCTGAGCTGTCAGCAGAGCCCAACTCAGGGCTCAAACTCACGAACCCATGAAATCATGACATGAGCCGAAGGCAGATGCTCAACCGACTGAGCCACCCAAGCGCCCTGACACTCCCTCATCTTGAGTCCCCTCTTTCTTCCTCCTGCTTCCTCCTTGTCTCTTACCCAGACTCTCCTCCTCCAGCCTGGCCCCCGTCTCTCCAGAGCTCCAGGCCCCTGTCCTTGTGATTTGCCCACTGTCAACCCAAGTCAGCCTGTCCCCACTCCATCTTTGCCATCTGCCTCTTCAGACCAGGCCTCATCTCTATTCTCTGACTTGGGCCTGGGCCTCCCTCCCTCCCCTTCACCTCCATCATCATATCCAGCTAATCGTTAATTCGACTGACTTTCCTCTTTCCCATCTTGTTTGTATGCCTTCTCTCCTTCTGATGCTGAGCCCACATCGGGCCTACACAGTGCAGACACTGAGTCTTGATAGGATCTCTCTACTCAGCCTCCCTGCCTGGACCACCAGATTCATCTTCCAAAAGCACCCACTTATTCAGGTGCTGTACCTGAACGCCTTCCCTGGCTTTGACTTCCCGGACCGCTGTGCCCACACCTTGGCAGGGCTCCGGACTGACACCCATTTCCTGATACTCCCAGCCCACAGGCCTATAGCTCACCCACTGGATTCATCTCTTCATCAACCCCACCACACGTGGGTTCCTGCCCTTACTTACTTCCCCTGCTGGTGCCCTCACTTTGTCTCCAGGGGCTTTCTCTCTCACTCCCACCTGGCCTTGATCATGCAAACCGAACCATGCCACTTCCAGAAGGGCCTTCCTCCATGGTGCCCAGAGCACGCCGGAATCAAGTTCAGATTTCTGCTGGCCCCTTGTCCCTTGCTGGCCCCTTCCCTTCTTTTGCTCCATTCTTGAGTAGAGCTTGGTCACCTCCCTGTTTCCACACAGGCACTACCCCCCTACCCTGGATAACTCCCACTGTTTATAATGACAGACAGAGACTAAGTGCCACCTCTTGTAGAGAGTCGTCCCTGGTGGCCCCTGATGTCACAGCCTCCAGAGAGCCAGGATTATCTGCTTTGGTATCTCCAGAGCCGGGCAGAGCCACCCAGCACATAGCCTTCAATAGGTCCTGTGTTGGTTTCTTGGAGCTGCCATAATAAAGAACCACAAACCGGCTGGGCTTAAGACAACAGAAATGTATTCTCTCACAGTTCATTGGTCAGAAGCCTGAGATCAAGGGGCGTCTGGATGGCTCAGTTGGTTAAGCATCCGACTCTTGGTTTCGGCTCAGGTTATGATTTTACAGTTCTTGAGTTCGAGCCCCGCATCAGGCTCCACACTGCTGGTGTGGAACCTGTTTGGGACTCTCTCTCTCTCTCTCTCCCCCTCCCCTGCTTGTTCTCTCTCTCTCTCTCTCTCTCTCTCTCTCTCTCTCTCAAAATAGGTAAATAAACTTTAAAAAAAATTTTAAAAAGAAAGACGCTGGTCATTGGATCAGGGCCTGCCATACTCCAGTATAACCTCATCTTAACTAATTACCTCTGTGAAGACCTTATTTACAAATAAAGTCACATTCTGAGGTTCTGGGTGGATACGAGTTTGGGGGGGGGGGAGACACTATTCAACCCAGTACAGTTGCCCAGGATGCATCCGTGGCCTGATGGAGTCACCCATCCTCAGGGTGCTGCCTGGGGCCCATCTCCTCCAAGACATCTTCCCTGGTGCTCCTGGCCCGCCCCTTCTGCACCTTAGTCTCCTTCCTGTGGGAACCGTGCGGGCTTTAGCGTTTCCTGCTAAATCTAAAATTCCTGGGGGGTTGCAAATCTACCCGGAGGAATTCTGAATCATCATGCAGATAGGCTGTTGTGCAAGATTGGCATTTAAACAAGCTCAGGTCTCTCCTAAAAATGAAAGCAAGCCAACAATCTATCCTCCTTAAACTCATATTCCCCTCCAGCTCCTGCCCCAGCCCCCTCCATAGTCCAACTTGAAATGAGAAGCGTCTCCTCCCACTAGGTCCTTTTCCACACCTTCCCTTTCTCCCTCCATCTTCAGAAGCTGAACTTCTGCCCCTTCTGATCATTTTCATGTCATCACATCCAATGGACCTGTTTCGTCCCCACCTGCCTCAAGTGTCTGACCCCGCTGACCCCTCCCTCCTTGAAACTCCTCGGGCCATCATTCTGTCCTGGGTTTCCTCCCACTTGTCTTGCCACACTTGGCAAGAGCCACTCAGAGGTCATTTGTGGAACATTGGAGCAAACCGGGCAGAATTCTAACCACGAGCGTCCTCTCCAACTACGTGTGAAACACAAAAGCACTAAGGCACACGTTCTCCAGGCGGGAAGAATCTAGTTGTAAATGAGGAAGAATCAGCTTCCAGAAACACTTGGCAGGGAGCCAAAAACCTTTTAATGGGTGCCCTTGGGCTTCTGACACTTTATTACTGATTTTGGCAAGAGTGAACAACTAAATGAATGTTATTTAACTTTTGACTTGAAGTGTCTGTGCACATATATATACTGCTAACAACAGGGGTGTTTGGGGATGGCTCTTCTTTAAAAAAAAAAAATTTAAATGTTTTATTTATATTTAAGAGAGAGAGAGAAGGAGCTGGGAAGGGGCAGAGAGAGTTGGAGACAGAATCTGAAGCAGGCTCCAGGCTCTGAGCTGTCAGCACAGAGCCCGATGTGGGGGGTCGAACCTGCGAACTATAAGAACATGACCTGAGCCGAAGTGGGATGCTTAACCGACTGAGCCGCCCAGGTGCCCCCAGGGATGGCTCTTCTGAGCCTTGCAGGATATTTGACATCCGTGACACCTCCCCCTGGTCCAGCTACTCAGTTTAGCTACGCAAAGTGCCCATCTAGGTAGGGTGAGGTGAGTGAGTCACTTGCCTGGGGCACCAATTTTACAGGGATACCAACAGAATTCAGTAATCAAGGTAAGTAATTTAAAACAATAATTATAGACAATCAGATCAACAAATTATGGCCAATGGAATCATCTAGTTTCATGGATAAAATTTTGTCAGAATCAGGGTCAGGCTTAGTCTGAGGGGTTACAAAGCAGGTGCTGCAAGTCCTGGGTCAGATCTGGCTTTTATTTACAATTTTGATAACCTGTCCATCATAGATTTTTGCATTCATTTTGATTTGGTAAAATACTGCGTTAAAATATTTATCCTTTTTTTTTTTTTTCGAGAGGGCGCGTGCATGCAAGCTTATGCTTGGGCAGGGGAGGGGCAGAGGGAGAGGAAGAGAGAGAATCTCAAGCAAGCTCCACACCCAGAGCAGAGGCTGATGTGGGGCACTGTGAGATCATGACCTGAGCAGAAATCAAGAGTTGGAGGCTCAACTGACTGAGCCACCCAGGCGCCCCAAATATTAATCTTGATTACTGAGTCTTTTTGACCCTTTTCTTAAATTTTGTGCCTGAGGTGAATCCCTTACTTGCTTCACTCTAGTCCTGGCCCTGCTCAAAATGCATGTTTCCCAGCTGCTTGGTTTGAGAAGTACTGGGAGTTGTATAATCTTTAGCAAATATGAATGGTATCCATATCCATCAGGAAACAAAGGCTGAGAGAGGTATGTTTCTCATCTTCGCGCACTTGCTGGAGGATACTCAGCCTCAGAGAATCTTCAGGCTAAAGGCGAGGTTGAGGGGCACCTGGGTGTTTCAGTCCATTGAGCGTCCAACTTTGACTCAGGTCATGATCTCGCGGTTCTTGAGTTCCAGCCTTGCATTGGGCTCACTAGTGTCAGCGCAGAGCCTGCTTTGGATCCTCTGTCCTGCTCCCCCCTCTGCCCCTCCCTTGCTCTCCCTCTCTCAAAAATAAAAAAAAAAATAGGGGCGCCTGGGTGGCGCAGTCGGTTAAGCATCCGACTTCAGCCTGGTCACGATCTCGCTGTCCGGGAGTTCGAGCCCCGCGTCAGGCTCTGGGCTGATGGCTCAGAGCCTGGAGCCTGTTTCCGATTCTGTGTCTCCCTCTCTCTCTGCCCCTCCCCCGTTCATGCTCTGTCTCTCTCTGTCCCAAAAATAAATAAACGTTGAAAAAAAAATAAAAAAAAAATAAATACAGGGAAGGTTGAAAATGGAAGCAAATGGAGGAATAATAGGAAGGTGCTTTGCTTCCACCTGGATGCAGGGCGTGAACAGACTTAACTTCGCAAAAGGATGGCAGAGGGAAGAGAAGGAAGTCCGTGACAGCTGTGCCAGGACAGTCACACCCAGCCTGACCTGACCCAGGAAAGGATCTGGGTGGCCTCCCACCCTGCAAGCTCTGAGAAGCTTCCTTCAGTCCTTGGGTCAATGCTTATTAGGCACCTGCTCTCTGACAGGCATGCCTTAAAGCACCAGAGGCATGAAATATGCAGCCTGCCCCTACTTCCAATGGAGAATTCACACATGAAACAAACGGATGACAGCAGGGATGCATGCAGAGGTGTTATGGGAGCAGAGAGGAGGGAACCCCACTTGGCTTAGGGAGAGGGGGGTTCAAGACAGGCTTCTTGGAACATGGAGCATCTTAGGACCACCACAGTACCTGATAAGTGATCAGTAGGACTTAAGGGCATGAGGGCAGAAGAGGGCTCCAGGCAGCGGGGACAGTATGAGCAAAGGCCAGGAGGGAAGATGCTTTGGAGGGCTACTGGAGCCTGATGCTTGTGGCAAGGAGATGGGTGGTGGAGTTGGGGTGGGACTGGGCCAGCAGGGCAGGCTGGAGATGGCCCCCCTCTCCTTTGCTGGTGGTCTTGGTTCAGGTCACCATCAGGGGCCTTCCTCACAGGGAACGCGCAGAGTTGAGCTTACGCTCTCTTGGGTGGGATACTCCCGACAGCCATTGGGTACCCACCGTATGCCAGGCATACTCTGCCCAAGGCTCCCACAGACATCCTCTCCCTTCCACACCCAGTCTGAGCACACCATTCCTTGGGGGTGGGAAGGGTTCAGGCTCCTTCCCTAGGTTCCTGCCACCTGGTCCTGCTTCTGTTCTCCCCACACTGTGGGACAGCATGAAGAGATAGAAACGATTGCTGCTGCCAGCATCCTTTGCCTTCCGCCTTGACCCTTCTCTGAGTTTGGGTCACACTTGAACATGGAGGAGGCAACATCTGTGGCTTTGGCTGGGTTTCCGCATGCCACCCACCTCCAGTGGGAATCAAGGAATCAAAGACAAAACAAAGCTACGGGAGGGGTGCCTGGCTGGCTCAGTCAAAAAGAGCATGTGACTCTTGATCTCAGGGTCCTGAGTTTGAACACACCCACCACATTGGGTGTAGAGATGAAATATACTTAAAAAAAAAAAAAAAAAAGGCCACCAAAGCTATAGGACAGATTTGTAGGATGTAATGTTACGCAGCCAGTGAATAATTTCGTATTTTGAAAGTAATTTTTTTGCATTTTGAAAGTGCACAGCTATATCGTATAAGTTTTCTAGAGCAAATGCGGTATGGGAGAGGCGGTGTAGCATAATGGTTAAAAAAAAAAAAGCTTAGATTTGAATCCTGGCTGCTCAATTATACACCTTCATGACAAGAACATGGGACAAATCACTTCATCTCTTCTCAGTTTCCTCATCCATACAACAGGGATAATACCTATTTATAAGGTTATAAGGATTATGTGAGTTTGTATTTGCCATGAACTTTTCATTTGCCATGAATGGTGGCTGGCCTATGATAGATGCTATGTGTTGTTAAATAAAAGCAAAATTGCTCTGGGGCGCCTGGGTGGCTCAGTCGGTTGGGGGGCTGACTTCGGTTCAGGTCATGATCTCGCGGTCTGAGTTCGAGCCCGGCGTCGGGCTCTGTGCTGACAGCTCAGAGCCTGGAGCCTGTTTCAGATTCTGTGTCTCCCTCTCTCT
>NW_024412448.1:392606-421902 GCF_014898765.1 Herpailurus yagouaroundi | reverse complement strand
AGCCCGGCGTCGGGCTCTGTGCTGACAGCTCAGAGCCTGGAGCCTGTTTCAGATTCTGTGTCTCCCTCTCTCTGACCCTCCCCCATTCATGCTCTGTCTCAAAAATGAATAAACGTTAAAAAAAAAAAAAGCAAAATTGCTTTTATGAAAATGCAAAAAGATTAATTTTAAAATTACCCAAGTAATACAAGAACACAATCTTTTTGTAAGGTACAACATGGGCATTTTTTTTTTTTAATTTTTTTTTCAACGTTATTTATTTATTTATTTTTGGGACAGAGAGAGACAGAGCATGAACGGGGGAGGGTCAGAGAGAGAGGGAGACACAGAATCGGAAACAGGCTCCAGGCTCTGAGCCATCAGCCCAGAGCCTGACGCGGGGCTTGAACTCACGGACCGCGAGATCGTGACCTGGCTGAAGTCGGACGCTCAACCGACTGCGCCACCCAGGCGCCCCAAACATGGGCATTTTTAAAGTGAAGCAATTCTTGGAGACAGACTAGTTTATAGCCTGCTCGGATTCACAATAAAAAAAAAATATATTTGTTGAGTGCTAAGGCAGAGCAGGAAGGCATGAGAAGTGTGTGGGTGGCATTCCAGCGACGGTCCCCTCTCTGGTCTCTCCACAGGGAGAGACCTTCTTCTTCCCTTTTTCCCTTCTTCTTCCCTTCTTCCCTTCTTCTCTCCAGGGAAGGGGTGGGATTCACAGGCGTAGATTATCCAAGAGCACTGGCTGATCTTGCACCGGGAAGGACCCCTCTATATTTCCTCCACGAGGCGCATGCTGAGCCGGGAGCAGAGACCCTGACATTTCGGTTTGCTGGCTAGCCCCTCTGATGTGCAGGCTGGCTTGCTGGTTGGCTTTTCGAAATACTAATAAATATTTCGAAATACTAATAAATAAAAACTATTTGAGGACCCCCAGCACTCTCATTGTGAATTCCCAGCAGCCCAGGAACTGCAAAGGAAGAGCTGTTTAGGAAAGCAAATACCCCTATTAAGTTCAGATGTGGATTTCATGCCAAGTGCCTGAGGGTGTCAGGATGGTTCAAGCATCACACAGTATACCCCGGGAGGGGCTGGCGAGGGTAGCCTCTTCCTCAGCTCCTGGATGGGGAAGAACTCGGAGATCCATGCAGCTAGCTAGCACAGACCCGTCTCCTTGTACCCTACATTCACCTCCTCAGCACTTCTGGACCCCAGCCGGGTGCTGCAGGAGCCTGTAGCCCCTTGAACCAGGGAGAACGAAGGTTGGAGGCGGGAGCCAAGATTAAGGCATTTGGATGTGAAAGGCTGCTCCGGAACGTTGAGGAAAAAGTTTACATTTCATTCCTACCAATCAGCATGGGGAACAGCCCCTGGGGAATAAGAGTGATGGGGCGGGGATTGATTGGAATTGGTACTGAGCGAAGGCTCCAGAAAGGAAGGTCAGCAGGACACCACAGCCACAGCTTGCTCAGAAGAGCCAAAGGGTGCCTCCCTCTGAAAAACCTTGAGGGCACCCCCCCCCCCCACATCTGTTTGGGCCTGGTCCCACCCTGGCCCCACAATGACCTCTCCAGATGGGAAAACCAGGGTCACTAATTTCTCTTCCAACAGGCCAGGTGGGGATGGAATACAGGCACACCCCCATGGGGTGCTTTTAGGCCTGGTTCTGGACTATGTTGCCCCAGGGGTTTTCTCCCTTGACTTGTATCATTTCCTTTTCAGAGCCAATCATTAACCCAAGAGACTCAACCTGAGAAACCAGAGAAACCAGCGGCTGGTTGATGCTGGAAATGCTGCCGTGGTTTCGCCAGAGGGGCTGAGTCTCCAGTCATGCTCCTGCCAGGGTTGCAAGGCAGTAACCTGGTGCGACCCAGCCTCTGGAGCTGACTCCCACACCCTCTGCTGGACAGGCGGGATTGCAGGGTCCCGGATGAGGAAGCAGCCCCTTTGCTGCTGGGCAGTGCTATACTCTGGGGGTGGAGCGCACTGGGACTGGGCAGATGGCTGGGGAAAACAGCTTGCAGCAACACAGGGGACGGTGCAGAGTGGATAGCCTCAGTTCCGCATCCGCCCCAGACTATGAGACACCAGCTGTGTGACAGGCCCTGCTCTGGGCAGTAGGCCCTCACCTTTTTCCTCTGGGCCTGAGATCAGCCTGGATTCTTTGGCTTAACTTCCCAGCCCCCAGTTAAGCAACTGGGACAGAACACCCCTAACCCATCTGTGAGGTGCCACTCTCAGTCTGGCCTCCTGGAGGGGAGGAATAGAAAGCAGCCACCCGCGAGGCCTTTGGGGACAGGGATCTGTCCCTGGGCCCCTGATGCTGAGTAGCCAGGACTCGCCTGGAGAACCAAAGTCAGGGGCCTCTGATGGGCCCGGGGGTGGGGGGGTGGGGGGGGAGGGGGAGGGGGGGCATAGAGCCGGAGGCTGTGCACCGGGCCAGGAATTCCCCCCCACCCTCCGGAGGCCACCGGACTATCCCCAGCCCCCCCCCCCCCCACGGGAGGGGAGTGGTGTGGGACTCCATCCTGGCTCAAAGCCCTTCCTTCTCCCATGGCTGCGGGAACGGAGGGGTCTGCCTGTTTCCTAGGATTCCCGGGAACACCCGGCAGCGGGCCAGCGGGTCAGGGGGACGGACGGGAGGCCGGTTCGCCGCCCACCCCAGCCCTCAACCCGGGGGCCGCGACCTCCGGCGGCCCGCGTCCCTGGCGCCCCTTCCCGCGGGCCCAGCCCAGCGCTGGAGTCCAGCTTTATTGGCTGCCGCCTACACCCGCCTCGGGGCGCTGCTTGAGCGTGACCGAGGCGCCGCTGCTGACCATGACCGCGGGGTAGAGCGGCTCCAGGAAGGAGACGAGGAAGCGGTAAAGCAGGCTCACGCCGCCCGCCACGCCATAGAAGGAGAGGCAGCCGGTGCCGCAGTCGAGCGCCACGCCGAGCGTGCGGTGGTAACCGCCTTGCAGCACCGTCTGCGTGTTGTTGTGCCACACGGAGAACTTGAGCGAGTCCCACTCCAGGCACCACGAGTACGGGTTGCGGCCCAGCAGGTAGACGATGTTGCGGCGCGGGCGGCCGCCGAGCGGGGGGCTGCGGCGGTAGGTGAGGCCCAGGCACACCCACGAGTTGGACACCTCAGCTTCCCAGTAGTGGCGGCCCTCGGACAGGCCGCGCGAGCACAGCACCTGCGGCCACTGCTTGAAGCCGGGGAAGGGGCCGCCCGCGGCGAAGGGCTCCAGAAGGATGCCCAGGTTCAGCACCGAGTGGGTCTCCTTGAACAGGAACAGTTCCTCGCTGGCCGTGGTGGGGTCGAAGTTCAGGTTGCAGTAACCTGGCGGGGGGCGGGGGTGGGGGGTAAGGGAGCTTGGGTGAGCGGCCCCCAGGGCTGCCGAAGAGCATGCTAAGCTGCGTGGCATCTGCACAGAAGTCACCAAGTGCTTCCCACCCCCTGCCCATCTCCTGGGATTGGCCCTTCTCTTCCCGCCCCGCCCCTGCTTTTTTCAGTCCGCAACTCTGGCCCCAGGTCACTGACCTCCTTTGGAGGAAGGAGTTGGGTGCTGCCCAAAGGTCTACCTTTCTAGAGTAGTTGAGAAACCAATTCCTCCTCCCTGCCCCCCACTAGACTCTAACATAATCTCTCTTTTTATTTATTCAGGACACAAGAATGAGTGGGATTGAGGGAAGGTCAAGGGCTCCTGGAGGAGGTGACTCAGGGGTTCACCAAAGAGACCCATGATATCTCAGAGAAGTCCCTGGGATTTGCCTCCCAGCCCAGCTCAGGAGAGGGGCTGCCTAGGCATCAAATGTATTCGATTTATTTATTGCCTAGCAATAAAAGGGAGCTTGCTTGAGGAGAAACGGACAGGGTCATCCAAGCTGGCTTGGCTAAACCCTGGTGGGGTAGTGGGGGGACACTGGCAGGCCCCCAGCTGAGGGCAATGGTTGTGCCACACCAGAGCCAGGGAGGGGGGCAGAGCCAGCATCTGGGCAAGGCCCTGCTTTGCCCACCCACGGGATGGGACAGGATAGTCCCCTCCCTATCATGGCCTTGAAGTCACAGGCTGAGTCCTTCTGAGGTCTCCAGTCCCAAGTACGAGGTCTGGGCAAGAGAGAGCTGGCATCTCTCTGGTGCCCTGGCCTGAATGGAGAGGGGACTGGGGAAGTCAAGGCCCCCCGGGGGTCCCACCCTTAGGTTCGGACCTCGGTACGGAGGACTCACACTTGAGAAGTGTTTTCCTGTCCACAGCTGAGGGCAGCAACTCATAGGAGTTCATCTTAATGCCTGGAGGAGATTGAGGAGCTTTGCTGAGGACACTCTTACAGCCCAGTGTCCTTTCAGAGAGGGGCATGGGCTTCCAGGAGGCTGCGTCACCTGGGGAAGGTGCACATGGGCAGGCAGGGCTCTCCACCAGTGCCTGGAACCCCAAACACTGCCCTGCAGGGCTGTCCCACCCCCAGGGGGCAGGTGAGTCTCCAGTGGCCCCAGGCTGCCAGATACTGACCCTTCAGGAGGAGCTGATTGATGAAGCTGAGACCCACGTCCAGCAGCCGCGTCCGGAGCTCCGCCAGGGTCTCCGGCAACTGGAGAAAGCTCTGCTTCTCCTCACAGTTGGTGCTCATCAGGGCTTCCGAGCAGGTGGGAAAGTGCTTCAGTCTGGGGAACTCCTGGAGGCAGGGAGTGGCCAGCAGTACCACCCGTTAGCCCTGGGCCCAGGCAGATGCCAGGAGCTCCTGCTTATGCCAGGGACCCCACCGAGCCCAGAATCTTGGGGCAGGTGGAGAAATTGCTGGTTTTCAAACCTGGACATCTCTCTCCCTCCCCCCCTGGTTGTGATGTCTTAGATCAGGGCTTTGCCAAAAAGTATGGCAAAGTGCATTAAGTAGAGTGGATTAGAAAACAATGTGAGGACGATTTCTTCTGAGCTTCGAGTTGCTTAGTGAAACACCTTGCCACATTTTTCCTGTGGTGTGTGTGTGGAGGGGTGGACGCTGTGAGCAACAGCTTTAGAAATCTGCTGGGGATGTGATAATCAGCTGAAGAAAGGTCTTTGCTCAGAGTTCCCGAGCACAGGGTTTGGGTAGCCCTGGGCCCCACCCTCAGAGAAGGTTGCTGTCACGCACGCCTCCACCAGTGACCCTGCCTGGTACCCTCTTGCAACAGCAGCAGGCTGCAGGACTGGGCCAGGGCTGGTGAAGGAAATGGGGTTTTCATCCCAGGCTGTATGGATTGGTCTGGTCTCATTCCCATCCCTGGTCTGGGAGAATCTGGAGAAACTTAGACTGTGGCAGGTGCCAGGAATCCCAGGGTATGCTCCCTTCTGTTCCAGGGACACGAAGGCAGGAACATCAGGTAAGAAGCCAAGGGTGTTGGTGTAAGCCCAGGACCCATGGCCTGGGGTGAGGAGGCTCCCCGAGGCAGAAGAATAGATGATGAGTTGCAGCCCCAAACGCTGATGGCTTAATCCTAGGTCTGAGCAGATCTGGTGTGTCTGGGGGTGGAGGAGGAGTGGAGTTCGGATCAGGGCCTGGGGCAGAGACAGGAGTGGGGGCGGGGGCTCGCCTGCAGGAATTGCTGGTCGCTCCTGTTGGCGAGCAGGGCGCGGAGCCAGATGCTGTCCCCCTCCAGCTTCAGGAGCCGGTTGTGGCTCTGCTGGATGGAGCTGCCCAGCTTCCCCAGAGCGGCTGCCTCCTCTTTCTCGACAAAATCCAAGACCTTCATCTGCAGCTGTCTGACCTCCTGGATGATCTCTGAGAAGCAGGCGTTCACCTCATCGTGTGTTGTCTGGATCAATTTCTGTGGGTGGGGCGGGGAGCGGGTTGTGGAGGGTGTGTTGAGAGGCATCTCTGAGCCCCAGCCCCTACTGTTATGGCCCGGAACCTGCCTAGGCATCCTGTTGCCAACTGCTGGGCCCCACGACATCCACTCCAGGCCCTGAGAGTGCCCCTCAGCCAGATGCAGGGCACTGGGGGAAAGCCTGGGCCTGGGAGAGGGTGGGCCAGCCTTACCGAGAGAAAGGCCACCTGCCCCCGGTGCCTCTGGCTGTCAGAGTTGATGATCAGCATCTGGTTTTCCACGCTGGCCTGGACCTTCCGAACCTCCACCTGGGGTGAGGCAGGGGGAGGAGGAAAGGGCCCCTGATTCAGAAAGGTGGAGATTCTTTCTTCTCCAGGGCCTTCTTGGAGAAACCCTTCTGCAAGCCCAGAGAAGACATACCTCTTACATTCCTAAGACGCCTATATGAGAGACAAAGGCAGAGCTGAAGGGCAGATGGCCCGGGTCTTCTACCCTCTGCTCATGCTGCTCATGGTCTCTCACTCCCTGAGACTCTCTCCCCATTCTTTTTTTTTTTTTTTTTTTAGAGAAGGAAAGAGAGAGAGAGAGAGGGAGAGAAAGAGAGAATCCCAAGCGGGCTCCACACTGTCAGCGTGGAGCCCGATGTGGGCCTTGAACTCACAAACCCAAGATCATGACCTGAGCTAAAATCAAGAGTCAGACGCTTAACCTGAGCCACCCAGGTGCCCTTTCCCCATTCTTAGGAATCAGGTTCTCTGTTCCTGACAGTGATGACCACAGGCTTTCAGATCACAAAAAGGGGCTGAAGAGGATTCAGTGGGCTGAGAGGGGGCAGTGGGTCGAGAAGGGGCACATCAGACATGGAGCCCTGGAGATACCTCACTGGGGTGGCGCTGCCTGGGACACGCCGTGTCCCAAGTTCTGTGAAGAAGCCTCCAGTCTCCACCCGTTCTGGGAAGAGTCATGTTCTTGTTTATGACAGGTGATAGAACTGTGTTGTTCCAGTGGATTGTTGTGTTGTCCAGTGGATTGTTGCTGGCACACAACAAAATGAGCAGCTCAAGCCAGACTGTACATCAACCCACTGCTTGCTTTGTTGACAAAGTCTTACTATGGACAAAGTGTCCACTGAGCTGAACGGTGTGGCCACTTGGCTTACATGCCCTCAGGAGCTCCTTGCAGTGGACCATTAAGGGGTGGGTGGCTATGTGGAAATATTACTGTTACCAAATATATTTGATAGAATGCCTGAAATAGAAGTGTGCCACTATAAAAAGCAGTTCAAATCTGGCTTTCCACATTCTAATTTTGTTTAATATTTCCCTATATTAAACAAAATTTGCAAGTAGAGAAAAGGAGGGGATCTGCCCAACCTGACATATTTCTACTCTGACATGTTTTCTTCCAGCCTTTCCTTTATCTACGCAAAAAAGTTAACATGGAACTCACACATACAGTTTTGGATCCTTGTTCATCAAACCCACCAACGTTTTGTTGTTGTTGTTGTTGTTATTTTATTACTTTAAAAAGTTTTTAAATTTTATTTAAATCAGAGCTAGTTAACATATAGTGTAACAATGGTGTAAGGAGTAGAATTTAGTGATTCATCACTTACATATAACACCCAGTGCTCATCCCAGCGAGTGCCCTCCTTAACGCCCATCGCCCATTTAGCCCATTCCCCCACACCTTCCCTCCAGGAACCCTCAGTTTGTTCTCTGTATTTAAGAGTCTCTTATGGTTTGCTTCCCTCTCTCTTTTTATCTTATTTTTCCTTCCCTTCCCCTATATTCATCAATTTTGTTTCTTAAACTCCACATATAGTGAAATCATACGATATTTATCTTTCTCTGACTTATTTCACTTAGCATAATACACTCTAGTTCCATCCACATTGTTGCAAATGGCAAGATTTCATTCTTTTGACCCCCAACATTCTATTATTTATATATATATATGTATATATATATCTTCCATTATATATTATACATATGCATTATATATTATATATTATATCATCTTTATCCATTCCACAGTTGATGGACATTTGGGCTCTTTCCATAATTTGGCTATTGTTGCTAGTGCTGCTATGAACATTGGGTTGCATGTGAACCTTTGAATCAGCATTATTTTTCTGTCCTTCTACCAAGCCTTTCTCATGTAACGGGCATGTCCACCCTCCTGACTGTCACTTTGATGGTTGCGTGATTTCCCTCCAAGGAAAGGTGTGCCTGGGCTGGTGAAAGACTTTCAGGGAGAGACTCGGAACCACGAGTCCCGCTTCTACCCACCCCCCACCCCTCCCCCACCGCTCCCCTCCTCAACCCCTCCCCCACTCCACCTCACCTCCTTCCTGGCACGTTCCTCCTCCAGGGGGATGGTGTCGTGGTTCTTGTGTTCCTCCAGCAGACAGGCTCCGCACACGCAGCTGCCTTCCGTGCGGCAGTACAGCCGCCGCAGTTTGCGATGCTTCCGGCACAAGCGGCTCTTGAGATCCCACACGGGCTCTAGCAGCTCGTGGTCCTGGAACATCTGGTCCTCGAAGTGGCTGCTCAGGTGCTTCTCGCACAGGGAGGCCATGCACTGCAGACACGACTTGACTGACTTGAGCTTCTGGGCGGAACAGAAGTCGCAGGGCACGTCCCTGGGCCCGGCCAGGGGCCGTGAGGACCCCAAGGTCTGGCCCTTGACCTGGGCCAAGCAGGTCACCATCTCCTCCAGGATGCCGTTCTTGCAGAGGCGCGGTCTGGAGGGGAAGCTCTCCCGGCACTGGGGGCAGTACAGTGTCTCGCCCACGGTAGCCAGGTGGTCCCAGAAACCTTGGAGGCAGGCCATGCAGAAGTTGTGCCCGCAGGTGGTGGTGACCGGGTTGCGGAACACCTCCAGGCAGATGGGACAGAGGACTTGGTCCTCAAATGTGCGGAGACTGCTGTTACTCATCAGGAGCTGAGTGTGGGAAGGGCTGGAGGGCTGGGCCGGCGGCTGCGGGGCTGGCTTGTGGTCCTGGACTGGCCCTGAGAAGATAGAGCAAAGCCACGAAGAAGCCACGGCAGGAGCCGAGGGGCCTTGGAGGGGTACACTAGTCCTCATAGAAACAGTTTCTGCCCATAGGGTACAGAAACTGTGTCACTGGTCAACCCATGGGGGGGGCGGGGCATAACATGGGGATTGTGTTCTCTGTGTCCCAGCCCTGACCCCTGCAACAAACCTTGGACGAGCAAGAGGGTGGGCAGAAGGAAGTCACATCAATGGAAAGGAAAGGAGCCACTTCTTTGGCCCTTCAGACGAAAGGCAGGAAGCCCAAGTACTTACGTGAGACTTTCTGCATGTCAGCGAGGGCTAGAGGCTTGGCTGCCCTGCGGTGGGATGGAAAAGGACCCCCAGGCATTCAGGTGCAGCGGCCTAGCCCTGGTCCCACTTCACCAACTGTTGGGAGGGTCCCCATCAGTCCCGCGTGCCCCCACCCCAGCCCTCTCCATCTCCTGGGATCTGACCGCTGCCTTCTCACCTTTCCCTTCGGCTGCTGTGTTTTGATCTCCCTATCAAGTTGGCCCCCCTCCTCGAAGGCTGCCCCTAGTTTTGTTCCCTGACATCACAATTCAAGCGCGACCAGCCCCAGCATGCTGCTTGTGATGTCAGCAGAGCGAAAGGTGGGCCACCGGACATGCTATGGGTGCTGATGTGGCCTGCCCTCTCCATGGGTGATTCTTCACGCCAGGGCAGGGTCGCTGGTGCACCTGGAGCCGCTGGCAGTGGACCTAAGGGACTCACATTAGGGACCGGAGAGGAAAGTGGCAACAAAGTGGCAGGAGGATCTTGGGCAACTCCTTTACTTCGTCTGGACCAGACATTCTTTTCTGGTGAATTGACAGGGTTGTTCCAGGAGATGATGTTCCAAAGCCTCTTCTTGGTCTAAAGTTGAATGATCAACATCGTCCGACTGGTGATTCTACAGACTGTTGCTTCCACTCTGGTTCTGATCCTCAGAAAGAGAAAAGGGATGAGCGAGGCGGAAGAGAGACTCTTCACGGCTCTCATTGCTTCTTTGTTGCTTTCTGTTTCCTATTCTCCCCCACCCCATAGGATAAACGCCCTGAAAAGCTTGCAATACATCACTGTCTTTCTCCAAAACATTAGCATTTGTTGGCTACAAATGGGAAATAGAAGGCCTCTCCTTTCCCCTTCTTAGAGGAAATATTTCAACATTTCTCCATTAAGAATGATGTTTGCCGGGCACCTGGGTGGCCCAGTGGGTTAAGCGTCTGACTCTTGACTTCAGCTCAGGCCATGATCTCATGGTTTGTGAGTTCAAGCCTTGCATTAGGCTCTGTGCTGACAGTGCGGAGCCTGCTTGCGATTCTCTCTCTCCCTCCCTCTCTGTCCCTTCCCCACTTGCTCTCTCTCTCTCAAAATAAATATACAACGAAAAAGGTTTCTGATAAATTCCTGTTAAAAAAAAGACACACACGATCTTCTCTCCATGTTGTTTTATTAGAATCATTAACAGAAAAATGACATCAGCTAAAAATACACTCATTAAGATATGTGAGACTTGATTCTGAGCAGTCAGGTTTGACTTGGGGAAAATAAATACAGAGGAGGTAATAGCCACAAAAGAAAGCCCACAAAGGCAAAAGCTACAGTCCGTAAGGGCAAGAGCTAGAATTAGTTAGGTTGAGTTAAATTTCCATGGTAACATTTCATGGAAAACAATGATCTTAATAAAAACATTTTAAAGTAAAAACGAAAATGGGGCGCCTGGGTGGCACAGTCGGTTGAGCGTCCGACTTCAGCCAGGTCACGATCTCGCGGTCCGTGAGTTCAAGCCCCGCGTCGGGCTCTGGGCTGATGGCTTGGAGCCTGGAGCCTGTTTCCGATTCTGTGACTCCCTCTCTCTCTGCCCCTCCCCCCTTCATGCTCTGTCTCTCTCTGTCCCAAAAATAAATAAATGTTGAAAAAAAAAATTTTAAAAAGTAAAAACGAAAATAAAAACAAAACCGAGATACAATTTAATGGCACTGTATAGAAAACTCATCAAGGGGGCGCCTGGGTGGCTCAGTCGGTTAAGCGTCCAACTTCGGCTCAGGTCAGGATCTCGCGGTCCGTGAGTTCGAGCCCCGCGTCGGGCTCCGGGCTGATGGCTCGGAGCCTGGAGCCTGCTTCCGATTCTGTGTCTCCCTCTCTCTCTGACCCTCCCCCGTTCATGCTCTCTCTCTCTGTCTTAAAAATAAATAAAACAACGTTAAAAAAAAAGAAAACTCATCAAGGAATTGGGCCGCGTGGGTGGCTCAGTAGGTTGAGCGCCACTCTTGATTTCAGCTTAGGTCATGATCCTGAGGTTCAAGAGTTCGCATCCCACATGGGGCTCTATGCTGGCAGTGCAGAGCCTGTTTGGGATTCTCTCTTCCCTCTCACTCTGTCCCTATCCTGCTCATGTGCTCTCCCTCTCAAAATAAACTTAAAAAAAGAAAAAGGAAAAGAAAGCTCATCAAAGAATTAACCTGGCTTACCAGAGTTATAGTTCACTCCAAGGGAAAGGTTTACCGATGGAAATCTATGGGGTGTGATTCTTACTAGAAATTTAGCTGCCACTGGGGCTTTATGACTGAACAGATTCAGCAATACTCAAATGATCTATTGCAAAGGCTGATGCTGTATGGAGCTTCCAGCAAGCCCTGACTGGAGAATTACCATGCAGAACTCCAGCGTTTTGGAAAATCGCCCTGCCTTCTTTTGCAGGTAACTCTTCTCCTTTTGAGAGCCTACCTAACCATGGGACATCAAGCGACCATGCGGCCTGACCTGCCTGATATGAACTAGGTGTTGTCTAACCCACCAAGCCAGCCTGAGGAGTAGTTAACCTAGCCCAGAAATCGATGTGACTGTCTCTCAGACCGGGGAACACTGGCAATCAACACTGTGTTTCACACTGGGCAGAGGGCAAGATCACCTCTGTGTAACGCGTAGCTGCGTCTTGTTACGTAGAGACATGAAGTTTTGTTTTTACCATTGTAAGTTCAAATACGCGTGGGAGCGTGTATACGGATGCTGAGCAGCCCAAGCTGCTGGCTATTACGTCTCAGCTCCAAGCCACCCTCCAGACTCTGCTCTGTGCATCTTTAACAGCTGAGTCCTGGACAGGTGCACCCATGGGGAACGTGAGAGGGGGACTGCAAGATTGGGGAGGCGGGGGGGCGGGGCAGAAGGGACATGCTTCTTCAGGTTAACGGAGAAACCACAGCACCTCAGCTTTGCTCTGGCAGCAAGAGCTGGTTCCAGGAGTGTGGTCCTAGAACGGTTCCAGGAGTAGCGTGGTCCTACGACCAGTCTCGCTGAGCGCCCCCTGGGACCGCAGCATCTCCTCTATGCGGCCCCTCGGCCCCTCCTCCAAGCCTGTTACTTTGTAATAATCCCAACCTCTTCCTTTGGCTCTCCTGCCCTAGAACAATAACTACATCCCGCAGTCACTCCATCTGTGACACCTCAGTGGGCCTGGGGGCCCTTTCCTCTTCTTACCACTTGTTAACTGCTGTGGTCTGTCCCCCATTGGGCCCTGGCTGGTACAAACACACACCTCGTTCGCTGTGTGTATACACGTCTCCCCAGCTGTAAGCACCCTATGGCGGGGGGGGGGGGGGGGGGGGAGACTAACACCTTTTGAGGGTCCCATACCTTGCCTGGTGCCTTAAGTGACCAACACTTGGCTTGCTGGCGACTCACCTCACTTTTATTCCTCATTCTCTACCATGCAGAGAAAAATGGACACCTAGTCAGTTACTCTCTTCCAGGAAGACTTTTTTCCCCCCTTAAAAATGGTCTTCTACTCTTCCCCTCCTCTTCCCAGCTTCCTGGTGGGCAGACCATCTGTCTCACCTTCTGTTCCTCACCACTCTCCTGGTCGTGAGGAGTAAGGCCCAACACACCCTCAGGCAGTTTCAGCAGCGGGAGAAACTAGGACTTTCTAAGAAGCCCAGGTAGGAAAGGTGCAGAGAAACTCCTCTCCTGAGAAGAGTTTGAGAATCATCAGTAGTGACAGGAAACCAAGGAGATTCGGCTGTTTGTTTCTTGTCTTTATTGACAAAAAAAGGTCACAGCATTTCAGACTTTATTCAAATACACAAACAGTAACAAACAATACCCACAAGTGACAGGCATGGTCCCTAACCTCTGCGCCAAAGGCCATGTCGGAGGATGTGGTTGTCCTCTTGGCCACCCCCCAGCATCTCTGTCCCTTCCTCCCCTACACCTCGCTGACACCCCTGAGATCAGTTAAGACTGCAGAAACGAAGTCACTCTAGAGGAGGTTGGGCTGCGCCTCATTGCCAAGGAGGAAGCAGGTTCTGAAGGAAAGACAGAAGCGTGCTAGTGTGGCATCTCCTAGGAGAGGCCAGGCTGCTTTGTGAGCTGGGCCTGAGTCGCCCGCGGCCTCAGGCCTGGGCACAACACGAAAAAGGAAGACACTCCTCACCTGGCAGCACTGGGCTGCCTGGAGAGAGTGTGGGTCCCTGGCCACGTGACACCCCCAAACCGATGGATGGCCAGGCCTCCCTCTGAAGTAATCAGCTGGGCTCTCCCAGAAGGCTTTCAGTAAAAAAAAATACTGACTTGGTTCCTAAAGGGCTGGGGCGAATACTTTTCCAGAAACCTTAAGAACTGAATCATCCTCAGACTCAGGAGCACTGGAACAATTGTCATTGGGCTGCCAGAAGGAGGGGGACCTCGTGAAAGCCAGCCCTCTAGGGGAGCAGAAATGTCACTTGTGTTAATTTCTCAAGAGCATCGAGTGAGGGGCTCAGCAGTTTTTCTACAGGATCCACTGTGGGGCTCTGAAAAGAGAAAAAACTATGCGTTCCTGAGGGGTTTGCCACCTCTGCCCTCTGGCCTGCCTCGCTTTACCCCTTCGTGCAGGCTCGGGAGCACTAGGAGCACTAGAGCATGGGGAGCACGAAGAGCACGAGGAGCACAAAGAGCACGAGGAGCACGGGCTGATGCCCAGGCATGCCCCAGGGAAAGCAGATCTGATTGGGCTCAAGGTCCCAAATGAAGCTGCTTTCCCTCCTTAGAGTCAAATGTTACTTTTCTGGCCAAAGAGCAAGTCTTCCAAAGTCCTCTGTCCTACTCAGGTCTGAGCAGCTTTTCCTCCACATGCCCAATCTCGTGCTTTCCGAAAGATGACAGGAGGATGCCTGCGACGTCTCTGAAAGGTGACTGCTTTTGCTGCAGGTAGAAGTTCCTCTAACGTTTATAGCTGTAGAAATCGTGGGCACAGGCCAGAGTCCAAGGGGCCGATGTCAACATGCACGCTCACATTGGTGTGTAGACACACACGGAGCAGCAGACACCCCTGTACACACATTTCTATCCTGCTCTACACACACGGAGAGATAAGGTCAAAGTGAGATCCGGAGAAGAGTTATGCCATCTGCACGCAGGCAGGTCATGAGTTCCTAAGACGTTCGGCACCGTCTGTGAGTCATTTCCAAACACCAGGGCCCCAGACCGCCCTAGGAAGCACTGAGCTGTGGAGCAGAGGGAGCCTCACTGTGAAGGAAACCAGGAGTGACCAACGTGAGTGGCTGTTACAGGTGCCGCGTGCCCCGGAGGCGCCTTCCCCTTCTCTGGGCCATCTGCCACACTGGGAAAAGTCATCGAGGGAAGAACAAGGATTCTCCAGCCCTTTGCGTTCAGTGACTGTTCACTAAGACTCAAAAGCGCAGACAGAAGGTCCAGATACAAGCTCTGTGGTCCCAGCCCGAAGGAGGGCTTTACTCCCCTCCCTGGCCAAACAAGCACTTGATTCTCGAGGACGCGGCGGTCTGCAGATAGAAGTGATGGCAAAGGGTCGGGCTCAGAGACTCGGGGAGTCCTCGGACTGCCCAGCAAACACATATACCCTGCAGGGGCTGGCGTGGCGTCACGGACACGGCTGCGGGGCAGGTTTGCCAAGGTTAGAAACCAGGAGACTCGGACAAGTATCGAACGTTCAGTCAAGGCATTTCCAAGAGACAGTCACAGAAATAACGACACTTTTGGATACTACAATAGAACACGTTTGGCAACTTTCAAAGAAATAGCTGTCCCCACCCAAGTCATCAGAGGATCCAAAGTCCCTTTATCTTCGTCCAGTTCAGAAAGTCAGGTTAGGAAGATGGGTCAATGGAGGGTGTGGCTTCCCTAAGTGCCCCTCTGTGTGGGACGGGTGTGGGATGCCGCCTGCCTCTAACCTCCACCTGAGGAGCAAGCAAGCTACTGGAGGGTCCGGGCTGCCGGAGACAGATGAGGCAAGGACGAACACGGTAGCAGCTGAGTGCCCCGAACCCAGAGCGGCGATCCCCAACCTCCACCCACAACCACGGATACCCCGTCCTCCCCTTCCTCAAAGAGGTTTCGTCCACAGGAATATGGGGTATTCTGTGGATCTATCCTTTACCCGAGACCTCAATTCGACGAACTGAAGCTAGAATCCTTGGCACCTGCTGCATTTGTGTGGGGTGCGGGGAAGAGGGGAAAGATAATGTTACAAAGTGGCTGCCAACGTCCAACGTGGCACCCAGGCAAAAACATGGCACGGCCCAGGGACGATCCTCTGGCGTTTGCTCCAGCGTCCCTGAAGCACAGGCCTGTACGAGGAGCTAGGCCTTCCTCTTCCCCTCCCCCGCATCCCCCGTAAAGGCCCTCGCTGGGAGCCCAGCCCAGCTGCTGTGGTAAGGATTTGATCTAACACTGGCTAAGAAGACAAAAGCAGGTTTCTGAAAAGGTATTCTGCAGCCGGAAGTGCGTCTGTCTTCAGGTTCCTGTGGGGGGCAGGCAGGGGTTCCTTTGGTTTTGACCAGAACACTTCTCCATTGGGGGGCCAGGCTCAGCCGTGCCTTGCAGGAGCTCGGTTACTGTACAGGAACAAGATTTAACTTCACAAGGTGCTCTGCCGGCTTGTTCTCTTGATGGTTAAGAATCTGGAATTTACATCCGAGATCCTCTCTCCTGAAGAATCTGCAAATGGAAGATGGGGGGGAGGGCTGAGGCTTGGGCCGATGCTGCTAAGCAGACTGCTGAGGGAAAAGGGACCCGCGGCCGCTTTCCACTGGACCCTGCTGGGCAGCACAACAGTCCTGTCACCACAGGAAGCAAGGCAGGGCTGAGCCCTAACCTCCCCTGAAGCACTTCAGTTGTAAAAGCCTCTTGCTGAACACCACTGCACCCACAGTATCCGTGCTGTCAGACCCCTTCTCCCACGCTAAAGGAAACTGCCGACTTAGAAATGTTTATGAGAGACAGAGGGAGTTGAGGGGGGGGTGGGTGGGCACAGTACAGGAAAAAGAGGATAACAGTGTACAATTTTCCAGTAACTTAAGGTGGGGGAAGTCACAAAGGTAACCAAATACCTTTTCTCTTGAGACAGGACAAAAAAGAGAGAGAATGGTTTCAAAGAATAAACACAAAATATTTTCCAACTTTGAGTTTCACAATTCTCACTTTGCAATTAGATTTTTCACTGATTTGACAGGTGGGTACATAAAGTCTACTCTATTTCAGTACCTACTTCCTAACTAAGAACCCTTGGTCACTGCTCCATAAATCCTGATTTAAATGACAACAGTCAACAACCAAAATGAAGGAAAAATGCAAAGCTAGCTTTGGAAGGAAAGAGAAGAAGTCAGGAGCAACAAACAGTCCAGGCCAAGTCCACTGAGGGGCTGGGAACAAACGAGTCAGAGACAAAATTCTGGTGACGCGATTTCTTACCTTTGCCTTTTCACTTGGCTCTATGACAATGCCATTGGTAGAATTATTGAGTTCTCTGGAGACAACACAGAGGAATTCTGCCTGATCCTCATTTCCGTAGTTATAGGAAGATCCAATGCTGATTAGCTGACAAAACCAGAGCATGGTGAACAGTCCTCTTAAAGTGCTAAAGTGCCACACAGACCCAACCCGCCTCCTGTCCAAACTTTGTGGTTTTGCTTCTTACAGGATGATGAACTGTCTGGGACTATCACGGCCCAGGGGATACCTGGATCTGTTATTCACTTGGGCGTCCTCAGCAAGGCTTCCCCAGAGAAGGAAAGGATGGGATCTGCCACTGTCTCCCCACCCAAGCACTTGAAACAATCCCAAAGGCAGCAGCTAGGATGAACATGATCATATTCCTTCTAGCAAACACTGAGGTGAAAGAGAATGTTTCTGTGAATGAAAATGGACACTTGCTTTAGCCAAACACCTACACAGGGCTGGCTCATCTTTAAGCAGAAGTCCCAGACAGGAGACTGGCACTCAAAAGGCTCTGGAAAGCACCGAGTGAATCACTGAAGAGTTACCATAAGCCATATGCTGCTGGGACTTTTAACCTTTTCAGCAAATTGAATTCAGGATTTAATTTTAAACAGGAAATGCACATGCACCGGGAAAAGCGGAGCCCAAGGGTAAGGTCATCTGGGCAATCACGTAGGGCCTCAAGTCAGAAGAACAGGACTGACTTGCTCTATGAATGGGCTTTGGGTCCCTCTGCCTTCCTGTGCCTGAACTTCCTCATCCATATAATAGAGTCAGTGGGAACATGACTTCATGTTTCATGCTTCACCTGCCCCCTGAATGTTAACAAGATGAGAAAAAGAAAATAAAAAATTATTCACTGGTTTCATCAAGAATACTTAAAAAAAAATTTTTTTTTTTTTATTTGGGAATATTCTTTGCTTAAGACTTAGGGAAGGGCGCCTGGCTGGCTCAGTTGGTAGAGCATGTGACTCCCGATCTTAGGGTTATGAACTGGAACTCATGTTGGGTGTAGAGATTATTTAAAAAGAAAATATTTGAGAAAAAAAAAAGACTTTTCTCAGGGAAAATACTTGTGGAGTGGAAGTATGGCAACATGTTACAGCCCCCACATGAATAAGAACTAGGCTGACCTATAAAGGAAGGGGCGCCTGGGTGGCTCCGTTGGGAGAGCATGGAACTCTTGATCTCAGGGTCTCAGGGTCGTGAGTTTAAGCCTCACATTGGGTGTGGAACTACTTTAAAAAAAAAAAAAAGGAAAAAGAAAGAACTAGGCCAACATACACAGGCAGAATTGATTCTGCAGTGGAGGGGTGAGGAATTATCCAGTGTTGGCTCTGATGACCAAGACATCTGTGTATTTGATCCATAACCCAATACCGTTAACACGACGAACAGAAGTTATTTGAGAAGGTAAGTTTATGGTGACGGTTCAACTGACGCTTAAACCCTACATTAAAAATAGGCACGATCCACACAATACATATCCCTTCTATATATATCCATTCTATTCATGCCAGGCTCCCTGTTGCGCACACAATAGATGAACTGAACAATCCTGCCATCTAATGGAAGGAAACAGTACAATTCTGCCTGTCTGGTTTTGTTTTGGTAATTCTGCCACCACGCAAAGCTAAAGGAACAGAAATCGCAGCCTGATGGGAAATGGCCAAGCCCCACTTCCCTTCACGTCTGGCTCCTCTCATACCTGCTCTTGCTTTCTGCAGTGGATTATATATGTTCGGAATGACAGAGTTCTTATCCTGGGAAGGAAAGGTAGGGTAGTTGCTGAATCCTAGCCTTCTTTATGTACTTATTCTAGAATGTTTCAACTGAGTGCTTTTGAAAGAAATCCCTCTGAGGGAGAAAAAACCTCAGAGAGACACTTTCAAGCCTAAACAGGCTGGCTGACTCCCTCTGGGCACAATCAAATTAAAACTTGGATATGAAGTCAGGAGACATGATACTATTCTGAATTCTTCCCAACTCATCCTATACAGCTGACAGAATAATTCCCACGTTTCTGAACAGGTTCACACGTGGCCCTACGAACCCCTGGGGTTAACTGGTTACAGATGGCAGCTGTTTGAGGGACGTGGGCTCCTGGGCCGAGATGCTGCGGTGGCTGCCACTTAGGAAACATACCTGTTCGAATTTCCAACCATCAGACATAGTGGAGACCATCTGTGTAAGCTCCTCTTCCTGGCACTGCAGGACTCTGTACACGTGCTTCACGGGGCCCTGCAACAACCAACGGACTTAGAAGAACAATTTCAAGGACATGACAGTTCGCAGCTGCGCTAGGGAGGCTCGTCCAAAGAATGAACAGCGAAAAGGAATTTGCTTGGACGTTTTTTCTGGACAGCCACACACCGTTCCCTCTTACAAGTGGCACTGTCACCTTTCTCTTCTTAAGGCTCTCTTTTATAGGAATGTTTACTTACTTATTGTGACAGAGAGAGAGCAAGCGCACGTGCATGCAAGCAGGGGAGGGGCCGAGAGGGGGGAGAGAGAATCCCAAGAAGGCCCCCATGCGCGGCGTGGAGCCTGATGTGGGGCTCAACCTCATGACTATGAGTTCATGAGCAATGTCATCCTTCAGTAAAAACTTATCCAAGGAAAGAAGGAAAAGAAAAAGGCCCAAGGATATGAATTAGTGGGTAAAATAATTCTGAAGTTCAGAGAAATGAATTATGTGATTAGATTTCATCTATTTCCCAGAGTAGAAAACAGAGGAAAACTGCTTTGGACAAGAGAGCCCTATTTTCTTTTTAAGTTGTTCATATCATGACATACATGCTGAAAATGTAGACCGTAATTTGGTTTTTCCAGAGCAATACCTTATTAAGGGAATAACATATTAAAAAGGAACCCCACAATATACCAATGTTCAAACTATTTTCACCCTCCGCTGATGGTACCTGGGAGTGTTTCAGTGTTAAATGGTAACATTCCTGTTAGAAAAGTGTGTAACAAAAAATAAATATTTGGTCTTTGCTCCTGGTACCTAGCACAGAGCTCCTAAAACCCTTGGAATTTCCTGAGTGATAAAAGGGTCTTTTTTGTGCTAATGACTGGTCTCCAGAAAGACCAAGCACCATTAGAGAGTTAGAACTTTCAGTCCTACCCGCTGACCTCAGTGGAGACTGAATTCAATCACCAGTGGCCAATGGTTTAATTGAATCAGTCATGCCTACATAATGAAACATCCTTAAAAACCCCTGAACAGGGGGGTTCAGGGAGTTTCCGAGTTGGCAAACACATCGATGTCCTGGGCAAGTGGCACATTCCAACTGCACGCACAGAGGCTCCTGTGCTCAGGACCCCATCCCACGTCTCTCTTCGCTTGGCTGTTCCTTAGTCTGCTGGAGATCAACTGTGATAGTAAGTTTAGCATTTTCCTGAGTTTTAGGAGTTGTTCTAGGCAATTACTGAACCCAAAGGGGATGTCACGGGAACCCTTGAATTTGTAGCCGAATTGGACAGAAGTACAGGTAGCCTGGGAACCGGGATTTGGCACTGGCGTCTGAAGGAAGGGCAGTCTCGTGGGACTGAGCCCTGAAACCTGTGGAAATAGTTACTACTTATTAGTGTCAGGATAGGATTAAACTGTTGGGACACCCCAGCTGGTGTCAGAGATTCAGACAGAAGTCATTTGCTAGCTGACTCGACTTTCTAGAACAGAAGCGAAAGGCGGGATGCCTTAAAGTTGCAGCACTAAGGCCCCTATACTCTAACCACCTGAGGACCCCTCACACTTACGACTCGGCCAGAGTCAGGTGACAGCCAGGGCTGCTGCAAGGAGGCATGCTCACCAGATGAAAGTCCCTGTTCGTCAGAGGACAATTAGAGGCCCACAGGGAGACTTGTGTTTAGCAGTCTTGGACCACTCAGTGTTGGGTCCAATAAATAGCTGCACATCCACTGCCCGTCCCGGAGGCCAGGAGGCATTTGTTAGAGCACAAACAGCAACTGAAGCTCAGAACAACGAAGCTCCATCAGGGAGAGAGGGACTGGTTAGAGTCACGTGACCTTAAGAAAATGTGGACCGTTTCCTGAAGAATAATGAAAACCTGGCTTTAGGGCGCCTGGGTGGCGCAGTCGGTTAAGCGTCCGACTTCAGCCAGGTCACGATCTCACAGTCCGGGAGTTCAAGCCCCGCGTCGGGCTCTGGGCTGATGGCTCAGAGCCTGGAGCCTGTTTCCAATTCTGTGTCTCCCTCTCTCTCTGCCCCTCCCCCGTTCACGCTCTGTCTCTCTCTGTCCCAAAAATAAATAAATGTTGAAAAAAAAAAATTAAAAAAAAAAAAAAAGAAAACCTGGCTTTAGTACTTTTGCAAAAGGATGACTGGGCTTCAGTTATCTGGAAAATCAGTTTTGGAAGAACTCACTACTGGGGAAATACTGGCTCAACAAAAGCAGCTGTGGATCACGGAGCACTAGGAGCCCAGAGCGGCTTTCCCTCTCCTCCTGTCTTCAGTGGGACACTGATGTCAGCGCGGTGTCTCGCCTGAGCGAGGCGGTGCTATTGGGTCGGAGGCAGTGCCAGGCCTCGGGCTGATCTGCCAACCACACCGCGCTTTCTTCCACGCTCTCCCCTTCTGAACCGAATGCAACTATTGTTACACGAGGTACTAAGAAAAACATTCCTTCCACCTAAAATATAGGGCAAATCTCGGGAAGACTTCAACTGGCTCTAACCACACATTTTGGAAACAACTAAGTGTTTCATGTTATAAATCTCAGTGCATTGCGAAAGATCTATGATATCAGCCACAACTGTCAAAGTCCCAGGTATTTAAGATGCATGTGTTAGCTCTTTTTAATTTTTGTCTTCCAAAGAAAACCACGAGTATTCTCAAATGCACTAAGATTAATCACCCAACATAAAATACCAAAGACAGCAAAGTTAGTAGAATTGGTGGCAGCCGCTAAGAGATATGAAGGGTCACCAAAAGAAGGTGGGGTGGGAAACCCACATCTTCGGCTTTGCTTGAATGTCTGCCATGTGTCTCCTTTTTTTTTTAATTAAAAAAAATTTTTTTTTAAACATTTATTTATTTTCGAGACAGGGAGAGACAGCATGAACGGGGGAGGGTCAGAAAGAGAGGGAGACACAGAATCTGAAACAGGCTCCAGGCTCTGAGCTGTCAGCACAGAGCCTGACGCGAGGCTCGAACTCGCGGACCGCGAGATCATGACCTGAGCAAAAGTCGGATGCTTAACCGACTGAGCCAACCAGGCATCCCATGTGTGTCTCCTTACAACACAGACAAGTTGGGGTGCCTGGCTGGCTCTGTTGGGAGGAGCGTGCAGCTCTTGATCTTTGGGTCGTGAGTTTGAGCCCCACATTGGGTACAGAGATTACTTAAAGATAAAATCTTAAAAAAAAAAAAAAAAAAAAAGACAAGTTGAAGGAGAGAATGTGTTTGAAGGGACAGCTACAAAAATACACACATGGCCAATTTGGCCTCAGAGCCACGTGTGACACATGCAAAAGAGGGTGTCTTTGAACAACCTCGAATCCACTGCTCAGAGTTTCACTCAATAAAAAGGACAGATGGAAAGATCAATTAACATCCAAAAAGCCTTTACATCCCTAGAACAAAAAAGCTTCCAACTGGGTCTATATCCACAAGCCTTCAGAACCTAGAAGACTAATTAACTTCATCGCTGTCATCAAACAGAAAACTTACGATGCTCTCAAGGAATCAGCTAATGGCAGAGCTGCGAACATTCAGGGTTGAATGGCTTCAAGTTACATAATTCATGGCACCATGAATTTACACTAGGCAATCAAAAGCTTTTTTGGAATGTGGAAAATTAAGGATAAAGCTAGATTTTCAGAATGCCCAGCTATTAAATATCCACGATAGTAAAAGATGCCATGCAAGTTTAACACGAGATGGCGAAAAGACTGGCACCACTGGATCCTATTTTATACAATAAAATGGCAAGCCAACTATAAATTCATTTTTGAACATTAGAAGTCTTTCCGGGGTGCTGGGTGGCTCAGTCGGTTAAGCGTCTGACTTCTGCTCAGGTCATGATCTCGTGGTTCGCAGGTTCGAGCCCCGCATTGGCTCTCTGCCGTCAGGAGCCCGCTTCAGATCCTCTATCCCCCTCTCTCTCTCTGCCTCTCCCCTGCTTGTGCTCTCTCTCTCAAAAATAAACATTAACCCCGCGTCAGGCTCTGGGCTGATGGCTCGGAGCCTGGAGCCTGTTTCCGATTCTGTGTCTCCCTCTCTCTCTGCCCCTCCCCCGTTCATGCTCTGTCTCTCTCTGTCCCAAAAATAAATAAAAACGTTGAAAAAAAAATTAAAAAAAATAAATAAATAAACATTAAGAAAAGTAATAATAATAAAAAGAAGGCTTTCAGCCATCAGCCAGCGGGAAGAAAACTAAGGAAGCTCTTCTCACCTTTGCAAATGACTACAGATTAAGCGAATGAGAGAAATCATTTTTGAAAAAAAAAAAAAATAGGTGTCAGTTATTCAACCAGATAATTCCATTCAGAGCCAGAAAACTTGGATATGTAAACTCTAACACAGAAAGAGCAAGGAACTATTTTTTATTTTTTTGAGTTTTGAAAAGAAACATATTACCTTCTGCTTAATCACAGGAAAATTCTACACTGCAACAGAATGGATCTCAGGAAAGCATCTACCACCAGCATCTGATGGGGTAAGAGCAAGTCCTGCTACAAGACAGATGGTCACAGCAGAGTCCAACCATGCCCTCTGTTCCTGCAGTGGTACTTTCTTAAAATAGAACCTAAATACAGGAAAGGAGCGTCTGTTTTCCCTGCTAGACTTCAAGCTTCTGGAGGGCACAGACCCTCCCTAGGAAGCAGAGAATCTCAAGGGCCTAAAAGATGCCGCTGTGGCCACTTACGACATGTGACGGGTGATGTGATGTGAAATAAGTTACCTGTACCCCCTCAAAACTAGGTGGCAAATTGTGAGTTTCTTCCTGTTACTGTATCTACCAAGTTCATATAAAAACCCAGACTTCATAATAAACAGAGAAGCCTATTTCCTCAGAAGCATGATTCACAAGCAGCTCCTAAAGTCTAGGCCATGAGACTGCTTTCACGTGGCTATCAGGAGCTGAATGCGACACGGTCACACTTTAAAAGGCTGGTCCTAATAAAGACTTAAAGAGTGGCCAACAGGTGGAAGTAAGAGCTCACTGGGTCTTTATGTGGAGGGAGACAGATACTCTGTGAGAACAGGTTCTGGGCCTAAAGTACTGCAGGTCCCTCCTGCTGTCCCATGATAAGCAGCCACAACCTCCCCACTCTTCTAAAGGGATATGGGGGCTGTTTTGCTTTGCTATTTCTTCTTCTGTTTCCTTGTTCTGAATAAGTCTGGTGGCGTATGCGCTGTCTGCCTGGTGGATGGCCCATGTTCCACACAGACCTCCAGCTTTAAGGGGAGAGGCAGCTCTTGCCAAGCAGCACAGCATCCTTTTCAAATCCCACCCAGACGCAGGGACAAAGAGAGCCACTAAGACCTTTTCCCTTTAAGAGTTCAAAACCGTGGGGTGCCTGGCTGCTTCAGCCGATGGAGCATGCATGGAGCGTGTGACTCCTGATCTCAAGGTTGTGAGTTCAAGACCCACGTTGGGTGTAAAGATTACTTAAAAATAAAATCTTAAACCAAAACAAAAAATAAAAACCAAACCAAAACAAAAAAAGAGTTCAAAACCCATTACCTGAGAAGTTCTGTTCTCATTGTCCCGTATCCGTTCCTTAACCAGCCGCACAAGAGATGCAATGTTGTAAAACTCCGCTTCTTCCAGAACACCTAGGACAAGGACCAAATCGTATGTAGTTAAAGATGTGTTACACTCCCTGGAAAATAGTGAGAAGAGGCTAAAGTTTACATGCTTGCTAAGAACTGCATTTTTTTTGAGAGAGAGAGAGAGACAGAAAGAGAGAGCAAGACCATGAGACAGAGCATGTGCAAGGGAGGGACAGGAGGAGAGGGAGAGCATTTTTTTTTTTTAATGTCTATTTATTTTTGAAAGAGAGACAGAATGCGAGTGGGTTAGGGGCAGCGAGAGAAGGAGACACAGAATCCGAAGCAGGCTCCAGGCTCTAAGCTGTCAGCACAGAACCCAATGCGAGGCTTGAACTGACGAGCTGTGAGATCATGACCTGAGCTGAAGTCGGACGCTCAACCAACTGAGCCACCCAGGTGCCCCGAGCATTTTTTCAAAGTTTATTTATTTTGAGAGAGCAAGCACGTGCAAGGGGCAGAGAGAGAAGGAGGAGAGAAAATTCCAGGCAGGCTCTGCACTACCAGAGTGGAGGCAGATACAGGGAGGCCAGAACTCACACACAAGAGATCATGACCTAAGCCAAAATCAAAGTCAGGGGTGTCCGGGGTGGCTCAGTGGATAGAGTGTCTGACTTCAGCTCAGGTCATGATCTCACGGTTCATGAGTTTGAGCCCTGCATCGGGTTCCTGTGCTCATAGGTCAGAGCCTGGAGCCTGCTTCAGATTCTGTGTCTCCTTCTCTCTCTGCCCCTTACCCACGCATGAGCTCTCTCTCTCAAAAATAAATAAACGTTAAAAAAAAAGATGTCTAACCCACTGAGCCACCCTGGCGCCCCTTGAAACTTGTTTTTAGAATTTTTTTAAGTTTATTTATTTGAGAGAGAAAGGGCAAGTGAGCAGGGGAGGGGCAGAGAAAGAATCCCAGCAGGCTCTGCACTGTCAGTGAAGAGCCTTATGTGGGGCTTGAACTGTGAGATCATGACTGGATCCAAGGTCAAGAGTAGGACACTCAACTGACTGAGCCACCCTGGTGCCCCCCTTTTTTTAATTTGAGAGAGAGAGAGAGAGAGAGAGAGAGAGAGCAAATGGGGGAGAGGGGCAGAGGGAGAGTGAGAGAGAATCTGAAGCAGGCTCCACACTCAGCTCAGAGCCCGACACAGGGCTTAATCTCACAGTCTTGAGATCATGACCTGAACCAAAATCAAGAAAATCAAGAGTCTGACGCTCACCTGACTGAGCCACCCAGGTGCCCCTGAACCGCACTTTTCAAATTGAAGTCTAGTCTCTCTCCTTCAGCCTGGGAAACATTTCTTTGCTATTTAGGGTGTACCCCCCTCCTTTCTCCCTAAATCGAGTGAGTCAAATTCTGGGTCTGCTCTGTTCACTCTGTTTCACCGCTGCGGCTTCCCACTTGGCACCTTCTCCGACTCTCTCTGCACCTGCCCATTAGCTGCAGGGCACCTTTCCCATATGTCACTTAGTTTCTGGAACTTGTCACATTGGAGAATTCCTGAGCTTGCAAAGCTTACCTAGTCGGTCCTAAAAATTACTGGGGATGGGTGTGTGTATATAAATTTATGTGGACCAAAGTTTAATAGGGTGCTTATTATTTGAACAAGATAAAAAGCAATCACTGAGAGAATGCTTTGCCAAATAAAATCAAAGGCCTTGGACAGGACAACAAAGGGGATGTGTGATTCAGTATCAGAAAAAACAAACAAACTTGCTATAAAGGACATTGCTGGAACTGATAAAATTGGAATATAAGCTGTAGACAGAAGTATTTATCAATATTAAATTCCCTGATCTTGATAACCATACTGTGCTTATATAAGGGAATAACCTTGTTCTTGGGAAATACACTGAAGTATTAAGGGACTCATCTGTAATCTAGTCTCAGATAGTTCAGAAATAAAAACTATGGTGGGGGGAGGGGAAACCCGGGGGGGGGGGGGACAGAGAGAGAACAAAGGGTAACACAGATCTCAAAAAATGGTGGTGAAGCTGAGAGTTCTGTTATTCTCGCCTTTTTCTCTGAATTTGAAAATATTTCAAAAAAAAATTTTTAAAAGCCTTCAGAAAAGATGCTTAAGATTCCTCTTTTCCAGAAACAGGACTATCCATGAGGTGGTAACTGCTGAAGCTAGATGGTGGGTGCATGAAGTTTATTGTACGGTTCCCATGATTTTTGAATGCATCTGAAATGTTGAAAAAAGAGACAGCACATGCAGAAGTCCTCTTCTTACTGGTTGAAACAGATGTGCTTCGCAGCCATTTCATTAACTAGCACAGCCATTACAGCTTTCTCACTCAGAGCTAAAGCCTCCAGGTCAGGGTGCCCTGGATTTAGGGAGAGGCCCCAATCTTCAACGGAATGCCTTTGGCGAGGCCACGTCAAGTCTTTTAGAAAGATATCTAGACCCACTTAGAGCCCAAATGTCGTACCAACCAAAAAGATGATACAGCTGACAATGGACTGGAGAATGAATTAGGTCAGCTGCAAAAATTTACAAGGAAGCATGAGACCAGTCTTACAAGAAATGAGGCCAAGCCTTTATTACTTTTTACAGCTGCAAGTTCAAACTAAAAGTGAAAATATAAATAATTAATGTCAGAGATGTGATGCTTCAGGGTATGGACATTTCACTGCCAGCAAGCACATAAGTGAAAGTAAAAAGGGATCCTGACGATTCTGCAGGTTTGAAAAATGCTCCTGAAGTGATTTGCAAAGCTGAGTTACCTATTTTTCTTCTCATTAAGGAAGGCTGGACAGAGCCCAGTGGGGATCCCTTAAAGAAGATTTCCTCAGATAAGACTACGTAACTAGAGACTCCCTGTTCACTTTCATAAATGTTTACTACACCTGCATGTGACCTTGATGAAAATCTCAAACAAAATTCCAATCTGTGAACCGGCTTTCAAGATATGGGCTGAGTTCTGAAAATGCCCAGTTAAAACACTGTTCTTACCTTCTTCAGCCAACTCCTTTGTAATGATGAGTTTCCCATGGCGGAGGTAGTTGAGGATAGGACCGAAGTAGGTGGGGTCCCTGTCAATCAGATAGGCTCCTGTCTCGTCCTGCCAACCAAACACAAAGATAACACTTTGGAGCTGTCGGACTAAGTTAGGGCAGGGTTTCAGCCTCCCTGTCACCATTCATTAGCAAGGGGGCAAGTCTTGCTAGACATTTTTTATCACAAACTACTGGCAAGAAGCCTAGCTTTATGTATCTTGTACTCTGAGATCATTTCAGGCACGGAGTTACAGACAGATGTACAGTCATCATGCAGGCATTTACTTGAACTTCCAAAGTCTTGTTTTTTTTAATGTTTGTTTATTTTGAGACAAAGACAGTGAGAGGAGGAGGGGCAGAGAGAGAGAGGGAAGACAGAGAATCCCAAGCAGGCTCCACCGCTGTCAGTGTAGAGCCTGATGTGGGGCTTGAACCCACAAATTGTAAGATCATGACCTGAGCTGAAACCAAGAATCAGGTGCTTCAGTGACTGAGCCACCCAGGTGCCCCTTAACTTCCAAAATCTTTACTTGGACACAATTACCACCATTCTTCTGTAAGACATCTATTATCAAGAAAGGGGAAGAAAATGCCATATTTTAATTATGTAAATCTTTGCTTGACATGGACATTCTGACCTCTCTCTACTGCCCCCAAATCACATTCCTAATTCTAAGAAAACCTCTGTATAGTTGGCAATGCTCCTGAGCTCAAGGCCAACATCAGTGGGAGTCTGCATTGCCAGCTGTAACTCACACACCCCAGTTCTGTGCCCAGAGGAAGCTTGGCACCGCCTGGACTTGGCTCTGAGCAGCTTTAATCCTACTCATCTTTACAGTAAAAGGAACAAGAAGAAACTGGCTTCTACTGCAACAAGAAAGATTTAGGGTAGATAAAAATAATTCCTTTATAAGCAAAGGTTTTGAAATTTCTTTAAAGTTCGGGTGGGACAGGTTTCCATAAGTCTGAGATTTATTAGAGAGGCAGTTGGTGAGTTAAAAAAAAAAAAATCAGCGAATCTTTACCCAACCCCAACTCTATTTCAATGTAACTGGCTGAGTGCTACATAGGATATACAGGGGTATAAGCCAGGGTCAATGCCTTTAAGCTGGCAACTGAAAGATGAATGTGTAAAGTTAATCAATAAACACGTCAAACTGGAAACGGGTTGGAAGTGCCTCGTCACCTCTCAACTTTGTTTGTAGCCATGCATCTTGCCCAACAGCAGGCCTCAGTTTTCACTTTCCGATGGTCTTAACCAGTCAGCTTAGGTTTGCACTGGCAACTGGTAATCTCTTTCCAAGGAATGTTATCTGAGCTCTAATAGTCCTAAAACAGTGGCTGTCACCAGATAAGAGCTCAGGGCCCAGGACCACAGGAAAGAAGTGTGGTATCACCAGAAACACTTCCTGCAGCTGTCAGACCGAGGCTTTCACCCAACTTGGCAGAGGGGTCCGAGAGGAAGTCTGAGAAAGCTAGAAAGATGCCTTAGCTCACCCTGACCCAGTTCTGGACGCATCTGGCACAGGCAGTGAGGGGCTGACGAGGAGCCAGGGGAAAACTCATGCAGATCTGAGGGGCGGGTATGAGATGTGTACGGAGAAGGGGTGTGGAGCGGGTTCTCGTGGGTGCGGGTGGGCACAGCATGGGGACCGAGTTGCTTAGAGTGAAGGGCGGGGTCAGAGAGACAGCCAGGGTGCGACTGAGGATGGGGGAGAATAGCCCCCAGGGCCAGCCTGGCGGGAGAGGGATGGGAAGGGGGTCCCGGCCCGAAAAGCCCGCCTGGGAGGAGCGTGTCGCAGGAATCTGGGGACGAGCTAGGAGGAACGAGGGGGTCCGAAGAGCGGGGGCGCGCCCGAGGGCGGGGCGCACCTTGTCCGAGTCCAGCTCCGGGTCCTCCTGGCAGCAGAGGCGACAGAGGAAAGACTTGGGCTCCCGGCCTAGGGTCTGTCTG
>NW_024412448.1:347431-392206 GCF_014898765.1 Herpailurus yagouaroundi | reverse complement strand
GGGCCCGCGGCCCGGGCCACCCCCGTCGCCCAGCCCGCTCCCGCCACCCCCTCCCAGCCCCGCCATCGCCGGGTCCAGCTGCAGCTCCGCCATCTTGGGCCGCCGCCGCCACCGCTGCCCGCGCGCCGCCGGGCCGGCCCATCTCTCGGCAGGGAGAGCCGGGCCGGCCCATCGGCGGGGGTGGGGCCGGGGGAGAGGGACGGGAGCGCCCCCAACCAGCTCCCGGGGACCCGTGCAGGGGGAGGTGCCGCGCCCGCCCTCGTGGGCGGGACTTCCGGAACCAGCCTCCATTTCTACGGGCTGACCTGCGAAGCAAGGCCCTCCCCTTTGGCGTTGGGATTGGCTCTGGGAAACTTTCCGGTGACCCATTTCCGTTCCTTGTTGCTGTGGACTGTGGGCCGCCGCGGTAGGTGAAGGTGAGTGGGGTTTGGGGCGTTGGGCCCGACTCTGGCGGGCTGCCGTGCCTTGCCTCCTTCAGACCTTGCGGCGACCCTTGTCGCATCCCTGCCGAGGATGCCTGCCCTGCCGTTGTTCCGCTGCCAAAGTGTCCGGGTGTAACTGCAGCCGCCGCTCTGCGCCGCGCTCCCTTCCGCTCCCCTCCCCCTCGCGCGAGGTCGCTGGGGTCGACCTGCCACCTCTGACCGAGGTGCTTCTCCACACCTGATCGGGTTCGGTCCGCCCCCACCAAGGCCCACTTCGGCAGTTCGGTCTGGGGGCTGGGGAAATGTTACCCCGAGATCGTGTTAACTTGTTGAGGGACACTCAGTCTCTTCCTCTTGAGGGTCCTGGCATTCGAGCGTGTGGAGCGTTCAGAGCAAGACAAAGATCCCATCATTTATGAAGCCTACCTGCACTGGTGCTTGGAAAAGTCTCTGTCAAGGCGCTTATTTCTCTGGCGTCTTTTAAGAGTCACCTGCCCATCACCTCCATTTATCCTGAGAGGGAAAGAGAAACCAAAAGGCAGGTGTTGGAACAGTTTCTTTTTAAGATCCCGAGGAGGATTTCTTCCACCTTCCTTGTGATCCACCCCGTAGTTTGTAAAGACTTTTGACATTGTCTTTCTCCTAATGTCTGGCACTGATCTTAAATTTAGTTTGACTATTTTCCCATTTTCTTAGTTAAGGAAAAAAAAATGGCTGTAACTTTGTACCTTCTCTCACGTTCACACATATGGAATACCTGTGTTAAGGTTATTGCTAGAATCCACAGGGCATGTGCTAGTGCTGCAGAGGATAATCAGACCTGAATTAGAAAGTGCAGGTATTACCAATCCGGTAGGGAAGGGGTAGAGAGCCCCTTAAGCTTGTAGGAGACTGTAGGGCAAATTGGTGTGCACAATTTCACTTGGTACTTTTTTTTTTTAATTTTTTTTTCAACGTTTATTTATTTTTAGGACAGAGAGAGACAGAGCATGAACGGGGGAGGGGCAGAGAGAGAGGGAGACACAGAATCGGAAACAGGCTCCAGGCTCTGAGCCATCAGCCCAGAGCCCGACGCGGGGCTCGAACTCACGGACTGCGAGATCGTGACCTGGCTGAAGTCGGACGCTTAACCGACTGCACCACCCAGGCGCCCCGGTACTTTTTTTTTTTTTTTTTTTAAATTAAAAAATTTTTTTTCCATTTATTTTTGAGAGACAGAGCACAAGTGGGGGAGGGGCAGAGAGAGAATGAGACACAGAATCCAAAGCAGGCTCCAGGCTCTGAGCTGTCAGCAGAGAACCCAACACGGGGCTCAAACTCCACAAACGGTGAGATCATGACCTGACCGAAAGTTGGAACCTCAATTGACTGAGCCACCCAGGCGCCTCTTAATTTTTTTAAATGTTTATTTATTTTTAAGAGAAGACAGAGTGCAAGTTGGGGAGGGGCAGAGAGAGAACGAGAGAGACACAGAATCAGAAGCAGGCTCCAGGTTCTGAGCTGTCAGCACAGAGCCAGAAGCAGGGCTCAAACCCATGAGCTGTGAGATCGTGATCTGAGCTGAAGTAGGACGCTTAACCGACTGAGCCACCCAGGCGCCCCTCACTTGGTACTTTTAACAGCTTTCTGAGATAAGCAGGGCCGGTATTATCCCCATTTTTTCCGGCATAGGGTCTGCTGTATTTAAGTTTGTTGAAACTTGGGTATGTATCAGGTTCTGTGCACTGGAGAATCAGTGAATAAAACACATTCATTCTGAGTGGAAATGTATTTAAATGATTAACTTTTATGTAATGCATGAGTGTTACTTTAGCAATATTTCCGAAGATAAGAGCAAACGCTAAAGAACTGGGCTTTTAAGGAGGAGTAGGAATTGGGGAATAGAGGGGGACAGTTTCAGGGGAAATAATGTGGTTATATGGCAGGTTGCATGCCTTGAATTTGCAAAGCTAAACTTGTTCCTTGTTTAGTAATCCTGATTCCTTCAGTTGATAAACATACTCACCAAGTGCTCAGAGGATGCTTCTCTATTTCTTACAGATTTGTATGTTTCTAAGGTGCCCTTTGGAGGATTTGCTCTAAGAGTCCTGTTTTTTTTTTTTTTTTTTAAATTTTTTTTTTAACGTTTATTTATTTTCGAGACAGAGAGAGACAGAGCATGAATGGGGGAAGGGCAGAGAGAGAGGGAGACACAGAATCGGAAGCAGGCTCCAGGCTCTGAGCCATCAGCCCAGAGCCCGACGCGGGGCTCGAACTCACGGACCGCGAGATCGTGACCTGAGCCGAAGTCGGACGTTTAACCGACTGAGCCACCCAGGCGCCCCTCTAAGAGTCCTGTTTTGATCTGACCTGTTTTATTTTCCAGGATCTCAAGATGGCTGGGCGAAAACTTGCTCTAAAAGCCATTGACTGGGTAGCTTTTGGGGAGATCATACCCCGAAACCAGAAGGCCATTGCTAACTCCCTGAAATCCTGGAATGAGACTCTCACCTCCAGGTCAGTACCATTCTGAGAGGGACCCTCTTAACTTGCTCCAAATGTGGAAGCAAAACAGTGCTTTGGAATTAAATATGAATTTCTGATGCTCTTCTGGTATAAAGAAATTCATACATTTTGCAAATGAAAGTAGTTTTTGGCATTCCTGGAATCTCTCTCCTAGAGAAAAGTGTGCTCTAGGCCATAGGAATAAGGAACAGGGAAAGTACTGTGTGGATTTTCTGTTGCTCATAGAAGAATCTTAACTTTTTTTCTTCCATGTGAGCAGGTTGGCAACTCTCCCTGAGAATCCACCTGCTATCGACTGGGCTTACTACAGGGCCAATGTGGCGAAGGCTGGCTTGGTAGATGACTTTGAGAAGAAGGTGAGACTTCAGGCAGCTAAAGCACTGGTCTTGTAATGTGGCTTGTGGGTATGGAGCAGAACAGTAGGTAATTACCTGTGCAGGATGACAGTGTGGAAAGAAGGGTGCTGTTAACAGGTCCCATATTAAGGAAATATAATTTTAATGTTGGGGTAAAAAATAAAACAGGTCCAAAAGGAACCTCAGGAAAAATGGGTGTGGCCAAAGGTCTTGAGGTGGTAGTTTTATATGGTAAACGTGGAGAATTCAGGGTCTATTTATTTGGCAGATTTCTTATCCAAAGAAACAGCCCATACAGCCTTAATCAGGGAGCCTGAAGCTTCACAGGCTGTGAAGTTAAATGTTTCCATGCCAACTCTTCCGGAATTATTTTTTAGCCCCTCACCTGTCTCCCTAACACCTTTTCTACCTTTTTTTCCCTTTTCCTGCTCCTTTTTACTGTGTCTTGTGGCTTAATTTCTCACCTACGTATCTCCATTTCTGATGTTTACATGTTAAACCTCAGTATCTGGAATTTAGTTGTTTACCCATTTGACAGATGCTTTCCAAAGGCCTACCCTGTGCCAGGTGCAGTGCTCCGTGCTGGGGCTATAGGACTCGGCAGTCTTCTAAGGAGACCATCTCCATCTCCATTATGCAAACGTTCTTCTGCCAGTCAGTCCAGAAAGAGAAATCAGAGTTTCTTCAGACTACAAGGTTCTAGGAGGCCATTTTTGAGGTCATCAAATCCAACCATCCTTTTCAGATGATGACACTGAAGCTCATTGTAATAAAGAATTGTCCAGTTAGCGACAGGACTGAGAACCTTGGGCTCCTGTTTTCAGGCTAATCTTTCTACTACAACACTCTAGATGCATACTGGTTTCCTCTTGGAATGGGGAATGTTTTTATCTATAAGGATCGGTGGTTTTGAGCCCTTTCTTGGACTCCCGGGTATATTAGTAACAACTGTCCCTGTGTTTGTAGTTTAATGCCCTGAAGGTTCCTGTGCCAGAGGATAAATATACTGTCCAGGTGGATGCTGAAGAAAGAGAAGATGTAAGTAGTTGAGACTCTGATTTTAAGATTCTCCTAATTCCTGATGGCTCCATATTTCTTAGAAGTTAGGTGAAGTAGAGTGAGCTCTAGAAAATGCAAGTAATCTATGGCAATAGTGCTTCAGTAGTTGCCTGGGAATGGGAGGGAGGGGGCTGATAAATTTGTTCCTTGTCTCGATTGTGTTGCTGGTTTCATAGGTGGATACATAGGTCACAAGTTACCAAGTGGCATTCTTTAAGTATGTGCATTTTATTGTATGTCAGTCATACCTCAACTAAGCTGTTAAAAACAATTACGGAGTTAGAATCAGGTAGAGAAATTATCCAAGGTAGTAGTCAAATACCTATTTGCTTGAAAGTATGAAAGCCAAATGTGGGAACACCGGTGGCTCCACCAAAGAGAAGTCTGGCTAGTGATCAGACGGCTTGTCCTGACTGTACAGTAAGCAGCCCCTGTGAAATACTGGCATTTTGTAGGTTGTCTAGGTGAGCAAATTGTTGACAACCCTGGTCCTGCTATTATAAGCTGGCTCTCCTGTATGGGCTTCTTTGTGCATTTAGGAAAAGCTGTAGTTTGCTTCCCAAAGCATGCTCCCCTCAGGAGTCGGCACACGCAGGAGTCTGCACAGAATGGGAAGGCAAGAGGGGTGGGCTCTGGGACTTTTCTGTCTTGGGAGCCTCAGAGTCAGGACAGTACAACTTGGTTTCAAAACAGAATGTCTCCCTTCTCTTTAAGGTGAAAAGTTGTGCTGAGTTTTTGTCTCTCTCAAAGGCCAGGATTGTGGAATATGAAAAAGAGGTAAGTGACCCTTGGCTGTTGTTTGTAATAGGTCCTCTCTCTCTCATGGCCACACTCCTTTCACCCAGTGGCAGTAACCTACCTTGGATTCGTTTTTGTATCTCTGTGGCCCTCTTTACCTTCACCCAATTGCCCTCTTTCCAGCTGGAGAAGATGAAGAATATAATTCCATTTGATCAGATGACCATTGAGGACCTGAATGAAGTCTTCCCAGAAACCAAATTAGACAAAAAGAAGTATCCCTACTGGCCTCACAAGCCAATAGAAAATTTATAAACTTGAGTTGGGGAGAAAGCTCTGGCCCTTGTATTATAAATTCTGGACATTAAAAATAATGATACGGTGCTGTGTGTCTGTTCCTTTGCAGCAGAGATAATTATAACTCTGAGGTGCCCTCACTGGAAGTGGTCTTTTTATTAAAATGGAAAGGTGAGCCTACAGGTTTGTGCTGGTCCAGTTATCTCATGGTTAGGATATGTAGGAGCCAGTTAGCCCCCAGAGCTGCTGAAATCTTAACAAGTAACAATAGGAAAAAAAAGAAAAACAAAAAAACCCACAAAAAACAAATAACAGTAGGGCTGATGACAGTGTATTTCACTGGAATGTAATAAGGAAGAAACATCTACTGATCCCTTGAACTTCCTCTTTGATTTCAAACCACTGGTTCCTAAGCAGTGCTCCCTTCTACTTGTCCCTAAGTCAGTCACAAGGACAGATGGTCCATATTGCAGATATAACAGGGTGAGTAGCAAGCAGGGATCTCCTCTGTTTCAGCTCTTCACCATAAATGTGGGATAAAAGGAAATTTTGTTGCAAAGTTAAAATGTAGTACAGCTTTGTGCTTGAACATAGAAAATTATTTTAATTCCATCATTTCATTAAAAAAACTCCTATTGATCCTAGTTAGCAGGACTTCTGAGCAGTGCCAAGAAATACATGTGGTTTAAATTTATTTTATTTTTTTATTTTTGAAGGAGAGGGAGACAGTGTGAGCAGGGGAGGAACAGAAACAGAGGGAGACATAGAATCTGAAGCAGGCCCCAGGCTCTGAGCTGTCAGCACAGCCCAGTGCGGGGCTCAAACTCATGAACCATGAGACCATGACCTGAGCTGAAGTCGGACACTTAACTGACTGAGCCACCCAGGTGTCCCAGGTGGTTTAAGGTGAGGTGCAGAGGCACCTGGGTGGCTCATGATCTCACGGTCTGTGAGTTCGAGCCCCGCATTGGGCTCTGTGCTGACTGCTCAGAGCCTGGAGCCTGCTTCGGATTCTGTGTCTCCCTCTTTCTCTGCCCCTCCCCCGTTCATGCTCTGTCTCTCTCTGTCTCAAAAATAAATAAACATTATTTATTTATTTATTTTTTTTAGTAAGGTGAGGTGCAGGTGTCTGGCTAGCTTAGCCATCAGAGCATGTGACTCTTGATCTCAGGGTCCTGACTTTGAGCCCCACGTTGGGTGTAGAGATTACTTAAAGAAAGAAAGAAAGAAAGAAAGAAAGAGAGAGAGAGAGAGAGAGAGAGAGAGAGAAAGAAAGAAAGAAAGAGGAAAAGGAAAAGGAAAAGGAAAAGGAAGGAAAGAAAGGGGAAAGGGAAAAGGGAAAAGGAAAAGGAAAAGGAAAAGGAAAAAAAAGAGGCACCATGGCTGCCTTGGCTGGTTAGGCATCCCACTTCAGTTCAGGTCATGATCTCACAGTTCGTGGGTTCAAGCCCTATGTTGGGTTCTGTGCTGATAGCTCAGAGCCTGAAGCCTCTTCCTGATTCTGTCTTTCTCTGCCCCTCCCCCGCTTGCAGTGTGCTTCTCTCTCTCTCAAAATTAAACATTTTAAAAAATTAAGAAAAAAATAAAGTAACGTGAGGTGGTAGAAAGCTTTCTATTACCCTTGAAGTCAGAGGACGTCGTATGCCTACCACTTTGCTCTTTTGACTGTTTTAATTGCTGGTTTTAGACTAGTTATTCACTATCTTAAGACTTGCCTCTTCTCATTCACAAACATCAGGATTATAATGAGAATTAAATGTGAAGTTTCTAGGTAAGCAGCTGTTCTGAGCAGAGGCATCTAACTGGATGAAGCTTAAGCCCTGTAGGAAAAACCTGGAAGAGGAAGGATAGCCTGCACAGACCAACAGTTTTGTGACATTGCTACCAAAGATTGCAGACGGGCTGTACTGGAGAAATGGCAGCAATGGCTGGGAGCGCTTAGAAGGTGACGTGGTCCTAAAGGACATAAACAGGAGAGCCTAGGCACCATCACCCCCGATCGTAGGGGCAGGCACTATGCTGAAGGTAGAAGGTTAAGGGGCAAGGTGTGTTCCACTTAAGAGCTGCTCTCGTGACAGTCTGTGATGTAGCTGTGCCAGAGGCCTTTCATGCACCAAACAGAAATTAGTACCACACGCTTTCCGCTGTGAATCCTTCACTCAACTGGCGCTGAGTCATCCCATTGAATATCGAAGAATTCAGACGAGTGAAAACACGGGGGATCTGAGAAAAAGCCGTTCAGTTTGCTTTTGGACTGCGGTTAGAACTCCCCTTCAAGGAATCTTGATGCCCACTCAGGAAGTTTTGTAACAGGAGTCCCTAGCATTGGGGGGAGACCCTTTGTAAGACTTACTGGAAGAGACACAAGTGAACTGCTGAGAACATGCTCTCCTTCCAAGGCACTTGCATAGTATTGGGGCACTTCTAAATTGTATACCCTCCTGGGTGGTTTGCAGTTTTTGCATTGAGTGGACATTGATTTTACAGAAAAATTAGTCACTAGGGGGGCACCTGGCTGGCTCAGTTTGTGGACTGTGCAACTCTTGATCTTGGGTTGTGAGTTCAAGCCCCACACTGGGTGTAGAGATAACTTAAAATCTTAAAAAAAAAAAAAATCACTAGTAAAATAGGAGTATATCTTTCAAATCAATAGAAAAAAGAGCAAGAGTTAAAGATAGAAATCAGCAAAAACAGTTGCATCAGGGTGGCTCAGTCTGTTAAGCGTCCCAACTCTTGATTTTGGCTCAGGTCATGAACTATGATCTCATGAACCAGGAGATCATGCCCCGCACCTGGCTCTGTGCTGAGAGCAAGGAGCCTGCTTCAGATTCTCTCTCTCTCTCTCTCTCTCTCTCTCTCTGCACCTCCCCCATTCATGTGCATGCTCACTCTCTCTAAAATATTTTACATTAAGAAAAATAAAAAGCATAAATACAGAATCAAACATACTTAGGATAATTATGAGTCAGTAAACACCCCTATTAGGAGGCAAATTTTCACACTGGGTCAACCCAAAATCCAACCACAAGCTGTCCATCCTTAAAAAAAAAAGAAAAAAAGATGTATCAAGGTTCCAAGTCATTATTTAAAAACTGGCATCCTGGGGGTCCCTGGGTGGCTCAGTCAAGCATCTGACTTTGGCTCAGGTCATGATCTCACAGTTTGTGAGTTCAAGCCCCACATCAGGCTGGCTGCTGTCAGCACAGAGCCTGCTTCGGATCCTCTGTCCCCGCCCCCCCCAGGGCTTGCGGGGGTAGCGCACTCTCTCTCTCAAAAATAAACATTAAAAAAAAAAACAAAAAAAACAAAAAACAAAAAACCGGCACTGAAGGGGAAAAAATTAAGCATTTATCCTACCTTTTTAAACAACTGTATTTGGGATAAACTAATAGACAATGAGAGAAAGTTTTTTACAACATATTTCAGCTAATAAATGGAAAAGAATATTACAAAAGTGACTATTCTGTAATCCATCATGAAATAGTTAATTCAGGCAAAGCTCATCAGTGGATGAAACCATTACATGAAAAGTTGAGGAACTTGACCATGATCAGGCTGTCACCTCTTGATGCCAAGGCTATCTTCTATACCTTCTGATCTGTATTAAATACATAGCACTATTTGAGAGTTCTTCCCCCCCCCCCAAACGTTGAACCTGAATTTAATTGAGGCATTGAAACTAACTTCCAATTGAGAAGAAATATCTGGTGCAATCCCAAGCAGGCTCTGCACCGTCAGTGCAGAGCCCAACGGGAGGCTTGATCCCACGAACAGAACCAACTGAACTGTGAGATTGTGACCTAAGCCAAAATCAAGAGTCAGATGCTCAACCAACTGAACCACCCAGGTGCACCAAGAGGAAATATCTAGGATAGAAGAACAAGTTAAATGACACCATGAAGAAGTAAAGATAAACCTAAAATATGAGACATTTGACCTTTGCTTTTCTTTTTTTTTCAACGTTTATTTATTTTTGGGACAGAGAGAGACAGAGCATGAACAGGGGAGGGGCAGAGAGAGAGGGAGACACAGAATCGGAAACAGGCTCCAGGCTCTGAGCCATCAGCCCAGAGCCCGACGCGGGGCTCAAACTCACGGACCATGAGATCGTGACCTGGCTGAAGTCGGACGCTTAACCGACTGCGCCACCCAGGCGCCCCTGACCTTTGCTTTTCAACAAGTCAGTGGGTAAGGTAAGGACAGCTTACCCAACATCCAAAAGTGGTGTATAACCTTATTTGGATCCTGATTTGCACCAATCAAGAGATGAATATTGAAATATGTGAATGTCTACTGTGGTGAAATGTTACGATGTCTGGGATTACTTTAAAATACTTAAGGGGCTCCTGGGTGGCTCAGTTGGTTAAGCATCTGGCTCGGTTCCGGCTTGGGTCATGATCTCAGGGTTCGTGGGTTTGAGCCCCAAGTCGGGCTCTGGTGCTGGCAGTGGGAAGCCTGCTTGGGATTCTCTCTCTCCCTCTGCCCCTCCCCCGATCATGTGTGTGCTCGCGCTCTCTCTCGAAATAAATAAAAGAGAGAAAAGCGGCTCCTGGCTGGCTTAGGTTGGTAGAGCACCCAACTCTTCATTTCAGGGTTGTAAGTTCAAGCCCCATGTTGGGTGTAGAGATTTTTAACACCAACAAAACCCCAACACTTTAGGGGGAAAAAGGGATTAATGGAGCAAATGTGAAAACATCCTAATGGCTGATAACTCTAGGGTGGTTCATGCACTATTCTCTGGTTTTGTGTATGTTTGAAAAATTTCATAATACACATTTTTAAAGGATGGGCAAGAATGTAGACTTATATTACCATCTAGCAAGGTAGAATTCAAGACAAAAACATGAAATGTGTCAAATGTAATTATTAAAGGGAACAGTAGACATGAAAAATGATTGGAACCTTGATGTGCTGAAAAAAAATATGAAGCATCAAAATAAAGCAAGAAGAGTTTTAAAAATTGCTGGACGCATAACATTTGTATAACGTTTGTAAGGATTTTAACACACCTATTTTTGGCATTTGCAAAACAAAGACTATAGCAGACTAATAAAAAGGCTCACTTAATAGCTTATATACTAAATTCTATGTCATACAAACAAAATAACTGGAAACTGATAATGTTAGACAAGAAAGAACGCTTCAAATTAAAAAAAAAAACTGATCCCAGAGCAAATGTTACATAAAATCAACAATTAATAGCCAAAGTATAAGTTATAATAACAAAACAAGACAAAAATGCAGGCACTTGGAAAGAAACTCCTCGTTTTCATGAATTCCAATGAAAAACCAAGTGATTACAGAGTGTTGGAAGATAAAAATAATGCAAACATTTCATAGAAATGTTCAATTCTAGAGGATTAGAAAGATCTAGAGGATTCTAGAAGATTCTTTGTTGAGTGCTAGCATTATACCTTAGTCATATCTATATTCCCCAGGGCTTAGCACTGTGCTTGGCATTCAGAAGAATCTTCATATGAATTCATAATGAATGAAGGAAAAGAAAAGATGAAATTTGAGCTTTCAGGGATTCACATCTAGCTGAGAGAATATCCTATCACATATAAACCTTGAATAATGGGGCAAAGTAGTCTGTTAGTAAATGGTGACAATCAAGACTTATAGAGCACATATTGTGCTCCAGGCATCGTTCTACTCACTTTACATGAATATCATCTCATTTACTCCCCACAACAACCCTGTGAGGTGGACAGTGTATCAGCCAAGACATTAAAGAAGTCCCCTGAAGGTGACAGGATTGCCAATGATGCCCTTGCTGTTCTCTACCCGGAGGCCTTCTCTGAGTACTCAACCAAGTGTTCCCCATCACCCCTTTTATTTTGAAACCATCCTATTCATCAGTTTACTTGTTTACTGCCTTCTCTCTCACTGGAATGTAAGCTCCATGGAGTCAGGGTCCTGAGGATGGTTTTAGAAGTGAAGCCTGAAACAGAGCGAAAAAGCAGTGGCTCCAGCGGTACAGTCTAGGGCCATGATGTTGCAGCCACGTGGAAGGGCCTGGGAGCCAGAGATAGCTTAAAAGTAACATCCACGGAGTGCTTGGCTGGCTCAGTCTGTAGAGGGTGCAACTCTTGATCTCGGAGTTGTGAGTTCGAGCCCCACGTTGGGTGTACAGATTACTTAAATCTCAAAAAAAAAAAAAAAAAAAAAAAAAAAGCATCCTGAAAACTTGGTGACTGGTTTGGAGTAGAGAGGGCATGAAGAATTCTGGATGATCCTGGAGAAAGTAGAGGAAGATTCTGTACTTCTGGAAATTTGTTGTTTCTTTTGGAAAAGTACAAGGAACGGTGGTTTTTAAACTTTTTGGGGTAAAGAGTTAGGAAAATCTAATGAACACTACAGCCGCCCCCCACGGGTAGACATGGTATCCTCCAAGTGCACATAATGTGAGAGTCAACCTGGAAAGACCAACCACTGCCCTGTGTGCTCCAAAGTAAAAAAAAAAAAAAAAAAAAAAAAAAAAAAAAAAAGACAAAAGACAAAATCTGGCCAATAGGCTTTTTTTTTTTTTTTTTTTAATTAAGCATTTTACTAAAGGATCATATACATAGGAAAGTGCGGAGATCATAAACGTACCTCTCTCCGCCAGCCCCTTTTCAAGCACTCCAGTGCCACCTTTTACCTGAGGGCCTGGGCTGATAGCAGAGGCTGCACTGTCGTCGCCTTGTGCACTGAGCGTGCACGCCTGTGCTTCCGCGCACCCCTCCTCGTCCCAGCCCGGGCAGTGGGCAGGTGTGCCGTTTCAACAGCGTTGAGGGCGCGGGAATGGGCAGCACCCCCACCCTGCAAGCCCCCACCCCCCGGCTCCGGCGGGAGGTTTGAGGGGCAGGGGGCTGCCTTTTGCGCTGCTTGTAACTTTCCTGTGACGGACTCACACGCACGTGGATCTGTAGCCTGCGCAGCACTTTCACGAGGTGTGTATGGATACCAACCGCGGCAACAAGGAAGTGGGCTGTGTTCGCTCTCACATGGATTTATCTTTCAAAGTGCAGTTGGATTTGATCAAAACAAAAGGCACGTTACGTGCAACCGAGGCATCCACACACTCCCCAAAAAAAAAAAGTGCTATTACAAGGAGAAAATTGTGCCCACGTGATACTTGTTTTCATCGGACTCATGATGACAGGAAAACGCACTTGCGCAAGTAAATCTTGCCACCCCAGATGGGACTCGAACCCACAATCCCTGGCTTAGGAGGCCAGTGCCTTATCCATTAGGCCACTGGGGCTTCACGTAAGCGGCGCCCGATCACATGCCTCTTGAACTGTGACGCCGTGTGGCTGCGTAATGACGTCAGGGCCGGAAGCTCTCCGGTACAAAACTCGTATAGCAAGGGAACCCTCATGCTCAGCCTAGGAGAGGGGGGCTGCGGTCAGGACCGGGTACCGAGGCCCGACTGTGTCTAAAACGAGGGTAGGCCCTGGGATTTAATTGCGGTACGGATGGATTAAAACGTTTCGACCACGAAGGGACTCGAACCCTCAATCTTCTGATCCGAAGTCAGACGCCTTATCCATTAGGCCACGCGGTCCCCTCACGTACTTGGCCCTGCCGGATACCTATTTAGTAATCTACAGCTGCACTATCACTGTCTACTAATGTCGTTAATTGCAGGGAGGGACCGCACCCGACTCCGACCCCGGCACACCTGTGGCACACTTGGGGGTCGGGAGCACGCGGTCCTCTCCTGCCCACGTCCAGGGGCCTCCACCTCCGAAGGGGCTGCACCTGGCCCGCGCACTGTGGCGCCCCGGGCGTCGCGGCCGCGTGGCCTAACGGATAAGGCGTCTGACTTCGGATCAGAAGATTGAGGGTTCGAGTCCCTTCGTGGTCGGCCTCTTTTTGGACCGAAGGGCAGGGCTCATGTCCTTCGGTGGCGCGGGCCATAGCAGCCTCTCTCGGCCTCGTTTGTGGGTTCGTTCGGTCTCCCTCTTCATCCCCTCCCGGGTCCCTGAGGCAGCTCGGCACGCGCCTTCCGGGAAGCCCGGTCCTCTCCGTGGAACTGCGCGCCGCCAGAGCCTGGTAGTCCCCGCGGAGCACGGCCCCGTCGCCTCGCCTCGGACTCTAGCTTTTTTGCTGGGGGCTAGTGACTACTCGGGTCCCCCGGGTTGCGCCGCGGGGGGTTGGGGGGGGGGGTGCGCGACTGCGCGTTACCACGGACCACGTGGGCGTCGCGTGTTGTCGTGCCCCAGTGGCCTAATGGATAAGGCACTGGCCTCCTAAGCCAGGGATTGTGGGTTCGAGTCCCACCTGGGGTGGTCTGTGCATCCTCTCCCCGCGGGAACTTTTGGCGCCGGGAACGCGTGCGCCTCCGCGCACCCTGGCCTCCCTCCACGTCGACAACCGGGTCCCCAGGGGCTCCACGCGCCTCGGCCCTGAGCTCCCCGGAGCCGGGCTCACCTTCTCCTGCCACGCAGTTTTCCAGGGCTGGGATCCGGGGGTCGGAGCGGCCTGCGTCGCCGCGCTCCGTCAACCCCTCGCCCTCCTCAGAAACACTGTACACCCCCTTTAAGCCTCCAAGCCAAATGCGCCTCCATACCGTCCTCCCGTGGGCTGTACAAAAGTTGCTGGGTGGTCTTCTCCAGGCTTTTTCATGCGTCCGTGCCGCGGGGGCGTGGATTCCAGGGTGCGTAAAGCACGAGGCGCCGAGAGAGCCAAAAAGGTGCCCTTACCCCAGGTGGGACTCGAACCCACAATCCCTGGCTTAGGAGGCCAGTGCCTTATCCATTAGGCCACTGGGGCCTGCGGCTTAGGCCCCTGCCATTCCATCCCCTAGACGCGATTGGCTGGGAGTCAGCGGCGCCCGGGTGCGTGGAGCCTGCCGTTCCAGCCTTCGTGTCTCCCTCTGCAGAACGGACGAAAAACTCAGGAATGTCAGGAAAATGTAGTGTAGGGAAGTGAACGAGCACAGAACAGCGTCCATCACAAATACCGGTACCTAAACACGGGATCTTCACCATCACCAGGCAATGCACAACCAGGAGGAACAAATCTGTCCGGTCATAAATATATATCATACATAGCAAGTCATATATAAAGCCAAATAGAATGTTCAGCCTATAATTTTCTTTCTTTAAAACTCTTGTCCAAAAAGTAATACAAATAAGGAATGAGCTCATTTTTAAACGTTACACACGGTTTAGAATCCACTATTAAAATCCATGAGCTTCTGAAAGATTTGATTCTCCGTCGTGCCGAGTGGAGAACTTGCCTCTCCCATTTCCACGCGTCCAGGGCGCAGGGAATTTGGACACGTTCTTCTTTGGTTTTCTCTCTCCGACATGTGCAAAGTCTGCACAAACTCATCTCCTTCCCCCCTTAACATCAGCAAGAAGGAAGAGTTTGACCCACCTGGCTCCAGTCCCCTGCCTTGAGGGTGCTCTCCTTTTAAACCATGTTTTCTTGTTGTTTTGTTTTGAAGCTTATTTGTTTATTTTGGGGGAGAGAGAGAGACAGAGACAGAGAATGAGCAGGGAAGGGGCATAGAGCAGGAGAGAGTGAATACTGAGCAGGTAGGTCTGGGGCCTGGATCCCACCAACCATGAAATCTTGACCTGACAGGAAGTCCGAAGCTTAACTCACTGAGCCACCCAGGGACCCCCATTCTTGTTCATTCTTTTGTCCTCAGCCTCTTAAAAAATACCTTTACTCCATGCCCTACATGGGGCTTGAACTCATGAACCTGAGACCAAGAGTCACATGCTCTACCCACTGAGCCAGCCAGGCATGCTAGGCCTTAATCTTTAAGTTTACTTATTTATTTTGAGAGAGAGAGAGAAAGAAAGCGAGCGAACAGGGAAGGGACAGAGAGAGAGGGAGAGAGAGAATTCCAACTTGGGGCCTGAACCCACTAACCCAGAGATCATGACCTGAGATGAAATTGAGAGTTGCACACCTGCCCCCTCAAGAAAAAAGGTGGGGGGCGCCTGGGTGGCTCAGTCTGTTAAGCTTCCAACTTTGGCTCAGGTCATGATCTAACAGTTTTGTGAGTTCGAGCTCTGTGTCAGACTCTGGGCACTGTGCAGAGTCTACTTGGGATTCTCTCTCTCTCTCTCTCTGCCCCTTCCCTGCTCGCACTTTCTCTGTCTCTCTCAAAATAAATAATGAAACAACAACAACAACAACAAAGGGTTGAACACCCGTTGGACTGAGCCACCCAGGCCTGCCGGAGGTGCTCTCCTTTAAGATGAACCAATTTGTTCCTTGAGGTGCACATGCAGCCAAGTGTACAGATCTTAAGGGTCCTCCTAGCTGGATGAATGCAGAACGCTTCATTCTTGTTCACCCTTTTGTCCTCAGCCTTTTCAAAAAAAAATCTTTATTTATTCCACGTCTTACATGGGGCTTGAATGCACGAACCTGAGACCAAGAGTCTCATGCTCTACTCACTGAGCCAGCCAGGCATCCCAATCCTCAGCATTTAAGTTTATTTATTTATTTTGAGTGAGGGAGACAGCGCAGGGGAGGGGCAGAGAGAGAGGGAGTGAGAGAATTCCAACTCAGGGCTTGAACCCACTGAGAGATCGTGACCTGAGCCGAAATTGAGAGTCGGACGCTTAACCGACTGAGCCAGCCAGGCGCCCCCTCAGCATTTTTTTTTTTAATTTTTTTCAACATTTATTTATTTTTGGAACAGAGAGAGACAGAGCATGAACAGGGGAGGGGCAGAGAGAGAGGGAGACATAGAATCGGAAACAGGCTCCAGGCTCCGAGCCATCAGCCCAGAGCCCGACGCGGGGCTCGAACTAACGGACCGCAAGATCGTGACCTGGCTGAAGTCGGACGCTTAACCGACTGCGCCCCCCGGGCCCCCCCCCCCCCCCCTCAGCATTTTTAAAGGATGGGTCCTACTTCTGTGCTCTATTCCCCGTCCCCTACCCAGCCTGCTGTTTCTCTACCTCTTTATCGCCTCCTGTGTGTCCCAAACACTTTCCCAGGTCTTTTCATGTACCCTTAATGTCTTCTGAGGGCCTCATGGGTCCAGCGCTTTGCTCCAGGGTCAGCCCACAGGGATGCCTCTTCTGGTTTCCCCGCTGCCACCATCTAACCCAGCATGTCCCCATATTCTGCTCTGCTCACCCTCAACTGCTCCTACCCATTCCCAAGGCTCTTCTTGTGTCCTCTGCCCTGCACACTCTAGCTGCAACCTCACCCCCAGCCCCCGGGCTGGCTGCATCTCCTCTCCCGGGTGTCACTCCGTCACTCCCGGAGGCAGCTCCTCACGGGCAGAACCATCCTCACTCCACCATCCTCCCAAGTCCGCTCCCTTGTGCCTTCCCCGCCTCGAGGCACATCACACACGTCACTCACCTGCTCCCACCCCACCCAGCCCGATTTCGGTCTCCACAATCCTTTCACGTCTGCTACTCTCTCTCCATCCCTGTTGCCACTGCCCCAGTTCCAGGACGGGTCCCTGACTCCTCCATGGGTCAGTCCACCGGCCTGCACGCATTTCCCCGCACTCTCCTCGCCCGTTTGCAGTCAGGCTAATCTTCCTCTGACAGCCTCTGCAGAGGAGGAGGCTAAGTGTCCTAGTTTGTCACACTGAAGGCCTTTCTAGACCCGGCTCCCACTGCATGTGGCCAACGTGGCTCCCACAGCTCCTCATTGCCTGGGTTTCAGCCAAACTGAACCGTCAATCATGGTTAGCATCCCCCAAGTACATGCTCAGTGCCATTAACCGCTTGATTCATTTAAGCTACACAACAATCCTATGAGGTAGGCACAGGTAACATCACCCCTAGTTTATAGATGCGGAAACTGAGGTTCAGAGAGGCTAAGTGGTTTGCCCAAGGCCCCACCACAGCTGGGGGTGGTGGAAGGCAGGAGCTGACCCCGTGCGCACTGGCTTCAGAGCCCATTCCCTGGATACTGTAGTTCACTGTCCCAACCATAGGCAGGGCTTGGACACCACTGGAGCCTTTAGGTGACAAGGTCTTCCTGTCTTGCTCGAATGGCCAGCCAGCCCCTCCCCTCCTATCTCAAGCGCCTCAAGTATATCTTCTCTGACCCTCAAGCTAGAACTAGTTACTTCTCTGGTTCCCAGAAACTACTTACTTTATTTATCTGGTTGTTTGGGTGGGGGGTGTGCAGGAAACCATGATCACCAGCTGCCCAGGTAGCAAAAAATTATGCTTCCAAAATCTCTTGATGTTGTAGCTGCCCTACGTGTGCTTTTCACGACAGAAGCCCTTTTTTCCCCAGAACCTGCTTAGATCTTAAGTTATTCACATTTTAGGTTGTGTTACCGTAACAGAAATCCAGTTTTCTTCTCCACTTTTATTATCACCTGATCGAATTTAAGTTCTCTGGAGGAAGGACTGTTTTTGTTCATTGCTAGTTTCCTGGGACCTCACCCAGGGCCTTTCACTCAGTATTTGTTGAATTAGCAAACAGACCAATGAATGTTGCACTGCCTTGCATATATGAGCTTCACCCCCAAGTAGGCTCTGAGTCTCTTGAGGGGACTCTTGGAAGAGTCATTTATCAATAACTTGTCCCTTTTTTTTAAACATTTTTTAAAAAATGTTTATTTTTGAGACAGAGACAGAGCGTGAGCAGGGGAGGGGCAGAGACAGAGAGGGAGACACAGAATTCGAAGCAGGCTCCAGGCTCTGAGCGTCAGCACAGAGCCCAACGTGGGGCTCGAACCCACAAACCGTGAGATCATGACCTGAGCCGAAGTCGGACGCTCAACCGACTGAGCCACCCAGGTGCCCCTGTTGTCCCTTTTTTACACTTCTGTGAATGATGAGGTCCCTGCTCACATAAAGTTGTATATACCACTACAGCTAATTATCTTGCATTTCGAGCATCACAGGGCAGTATTTGCTGAACAGGTGAACTAGATCAAAATTACAGAGAACATTTCAAGAAATTCATACACACCACAGTAATCTGCTTTAGTCATGCCGGCCTGGGTTCTTCCCATACCCATAGGATGGCAAAAACCTATTTTCAGGTCTGACTTACTCTTCTCCTGCCTCTAAAATCCCACAGCATGTGACAGCAACCTAACACATGGCGTTCCTTCCTGCTGAACAACCTCAGCATTTCTTGGTCACCTACATTTCTTAAAATCTAAATTCTAGAGGGGTGCCTGGGTGGCACAGTTGGCTAAGTGTCCGACTTTGGCTCAGGTCACGATCTCATGGTTCATGAGTTTCAGCCCCGAATCCGGCTGTCTGCTGTCAGCACGGAGCCAGTTTTGGATCCTCTGTCCCCATTCTCTCCGCCCCTTCCCCCACTCATGCTCTCTTTCCAAAATCAAATAAATAAATAAATAAATAAATAAATAAATAAATAAATAAATAAAACCCAGCAAAACCTAATGTTTAAAAAAAATCTACACTCTCGAACTTGAATTCGAGTCTCCACATTGAGCTTCTGTCTCCTTTCCAGACTTACCTCCCGCAACCCATGGCACGAATCCACCATTCAGATGGCTCCCTCAACTTCTCCACCCCAGCCTTTTCTTTGGTTTGTCTTATTCATACGGTTCCTGCCAACTGGCGTGTCCCTCCCGCACCTCTACTAAAATTCTAGTCCCTTTTCAAGGCCCAGCTCAGGGGCCCCCTCCCCTGTCTCAGCCCTCCTAACTCGAGGTGTGTTCCCTGAGCGCAGACACCGCAGCTCGTTCCTGTTTCCCCCTGGCTGACCGGTGCTGGTCAACAATCGTGAGGCAGATTTCAACATACAGAAAAGGTCCGAATTCTGTTCTGAAGCATTCTGAATGAGAGGCGAAGCCCACTGCGTTTACTGCACTTTACTACAGCTAATGCATTAAGTGGATAATTAAGGTTTGACAACATGTGATTGCCTATAAAGACCTTTGCAACCAGTGCCTGCCACCCTCCTTCCAAATGAACATTCTCATGGTGGCGCCCACGTTAAAGCCAAGCATTAACAGCCACAAACAACAAGGGGTCTCCTGATGGTGTTAGAGCTCGCGGCTGCCTGGATGTCCTGAAGAGGGTCTGTGTCAGCTCTGGAGGAGGATTTCAGTCCATATCTACCCTCCTGCCTGTCTTTATGACAGAATGTATCCTCTTTTTTCTCAGCCTTTCCCGATTCATGTTTTCTATCCTGAAAACAAAAAGACCGCAGTTAGGCCCAGATGCCCAATCAATGCTTTTCAAAGCGGAGAGGAGCTGGCAGCTGGGTGGGAAGGAAGCCCGGATCAGCAGGGGCCAGCCCCGCTCGGGCCAGCGGCTTCTCTCGGTCCCGGAGCCTTCCCACCTTCTGCTGGGAAGTCACAGACTCCCCCTGTTTCCTGTCTTCTCCGTGCAGCCCCTTGTCCCCACGACTCAGCTGAGAGAAGCTTGGGGGTACTTTCTGGTACCTTATCCTGTGTAGTACAGCATCTTCTTTGGATGGCTCCTTAGCTGGCTGGCTGGCCTCAGCAATCATGTCTCGAATTTTCTGAAGACAATCTGCCAGATTTCGGAACTGATAGCGGCTGCATTCAGAGGTGAGTATCAACTCTCCTGACTTGTTGATCTTATTTTTATGCTGCAGAGAACAAAGGCAACACCAGAGTTCTACAGAGTAAAAGGTTTAAAAACGACTGAGGGATGACGGAAAAAGAAAGGAACCAGTAGTTACCGTGATGGCCATCTTCTGCCGCGCAGGCTCGGGAATCCACTCGGCGGTTGCCAAATGGAACCTGACTTCAGCCTTGGAATTCACTGTAAATAAAGGGACCAGAGCGCATGGGTCACAGAGACTCTCAAGTAGGCTCAGCGCCCAGTGGCTGGTGACAATCCTGAAATGGGGAGGTGAGACACCCAGCCAGGTGTGACCTGTGACACAGGTCCTGTGTCAACTTGGGAATACAAGGTTGGTGATGGAATGAGCCTGCAAAGATAGTGAGGCACTTCTGGACAAAAATTAACTTCTGGGAACTAAATGCTGAGTGCTTCTCTTACAATTTAGTGGGATCTGAAAAGAAGGGGGAGGGGGAATGGGTTCCATGAGAACGAAAGAAACCTGTTCTCGGAGCTGGCTGCCAGCTCACACTGTGATTTCCCTTTGTTTCGGTTCACAAGCCAACCCTAGTCTTAGCAACCCACAGCTGAGAGTCTAAGAATCAGACCACATTCAAAGAATAAAGAGGATTATTATAAACTGGTGGTATTTAAGCTTCTGCTAAAACAATCCCTTTATTCCACATGAATGTAAGCATAGAACTCAAGTGCATCTCCCGGCCAAGTTTCAAAGTGAAAAACAAGGTGCCTTGTACCTTTGTTAACATTCTGGCCCCCAGGACCGCTACTCCGACAATAAGATATCGTCAAACGATCTATAAAACAGAACACACACCGAAAAAAGATTATCTGATGGCAAAAATGCTCAAACTGTTCATTTATTATCAATACAGTATGACTATCCCTATTACACATCTTTCTTAAAAAAATTTTTTTTTAATGTTTATTTTGTTTTTGAGAGAGACAGAGACAGAGCATGAGCAAGGGAGGGGCAGAAAGAGAGGGACACACAGAATCCGAAGCAGGCTCCGAGCTGTCAGCACAGAGCCTGATGTGGGGCTCGAACCCATAAACTGTGAGATTATAACCTGAGCCAAAGTCAGATGCTTAACCAACTAAGCCACCCAGGTGCCCCACACATCTCTTTCAATGACTTTTATATAACAAACATAATGTTCAAAGCAGTAAAGTCAGAGATTATTTACAGATCTCAAAGCTAAAATCAAGAGTATGTGCCTTTCCAAGGTCACACACACAGCAAAGGAGGTAAAGTTATGACCTGGGTTGTCTGCTTCTGGTTCAGTACATTTCCCCAGATCTGGCTGCCCTAGCTTCTTGCTGTTTATTTGTTTTAAAGCAAAGACTCTGTCAAAAGCTCAAACTGAGGGACAAACTTAGTTTAATGTTGTATTTTGAAATGTGGTGGATGTGGAATCCCAATAGACTGTAAGCTCCAAGGGGGCAAACATTGTGTATTCCTAGTGCCCAGGGCCCAGTTAGTCAGTGTTTAAAAACATCCCCGCTGGATGAAAGGATTCTAAGTTTATTTATTTATTTGAGAGAGAGAGAGAGAGAGAGAGAGAGAGAGAGAGAGAGAGAGAGAGAGAGAAAGCACAAGTTGGGGAGGGGCAGAGAGAGGGAGAGAATCCCAAGCAGGCTCTGCACAGTCAGCACAGAGCCCGATGCGGGGCTCAAACCCACTAGCCATGAGATCGTGACCTGAGCTGAAGTTGAATGCTTAACTGACTGAGCCACCCAGGTGTCCTTGGATGAAAGCATTCTAGAATCGGAGCTGGGAGTCTTGCTTCTAACACGGGCACAGCCACTGGCCGACTGTGATCTTGGCAAAGTCCCTCTGCTTCTCTGAGCCTCAGATTTGCTATAAAATGTAAAATGGGCTTTCTTCCTTCTATTTTTATGGTTCGTGAAAAGCAGACTCATGGTGTCTGAGGAAAGTAGGGAAGCGTGGTAGGGGGAAAATTTCGGAAGGCTGGATGGTGAGCCGTAAGAAGACCGGGTGGCAAAGGCCAGGAACCGTGGTGGTGGACAGCGGGCCTTGGTGGGCAGTGGTGGCCCGTCTCGGGACTGCTTCCAAGAGAACTTCCTCCTTTTGAAAAGTCAGATCAGTTCACTTTTCTGCAGAGGTAAGGACTGCACGGTACTGTCGGGGGACGGTTCTACCGTGGTGTGGGCAACCTTGCCTGTATCTGCATAGGCCGCCGAGGCAGGGTTTGCACTGTGGCCAAGTCCGTCTTCTAGGAAGGCCTGTGAGGCCCCCAAACTCAAGAGCACCCGAGGCAGGGGAGGAGCTGAGACATGGAGGGCTCCCACTCGCCTCCCTGTCTCCCTGGAGGCTGTCATGAGACTGTCTCTTTGCCCCTGGTTCTGATGAGATAGGCTTTTGCCACCTCCGGCCACATGCACGCCTCAAGGCACAGCTGCCGGCGACCAAAATGCCACCTGCAGCGGGGCACCGGCTCCTAAGCCATGGGGAGGCCACTCCCTTGTGCTGCAGTTGATCAGGCTCTTTGTCTCCGTGTCACCTTGAACAAGGGCCTTGGGGAGCTGGCACCCGTGGCGACTCCTCCTCGTATGGTCTGTGGACACCACAAACTGCTGGACCCTAAAAGGGGCTTGCAGCTTCACAGGCTATGTCTGTCGGGCCTCACCTTGTGTTTGGTGGTACACAAGTCTAAAGTTATGCAAACAGTTCACAGGGAGAAGTCCCCACTTGGGTTCCCCAGCCACCAAATCCTTTCTTCTCCACTCCCCCAGCCAGTCCTCGAATCCAATTTCTTGTACATCCTTTCAGGTCTATGTATGTGCATAGAAATGTATGTTTCAGACATACAAACGTAAGACACAAATGGTAGCTTACTGTATGTATTCTTCTGCAGCTTAACTTTTTCCGGAGAACCATCAGCTCATCTACTGGAAAGACTGTTTCTTGTCACGAGGACATCAAGAGCTCTGATTCGTCTCGCACACTGCCCAGCACTCCACAGTGGCTGTGCCATCATTTCTGTGCTATTCTAAAGTGCTTAAAGGGCTCTGCTTTTGCACACCCAGAGACAGTTTCTTTACTTTTGTTAGGCTGGAGAGATCTGGAAGGATTGTGTGAGGGTGGGAGGAAATGACTGATTTTTTTTTTTTTAATGTTTATTTATTCTTGAGAGAGAGAGAGAGAGAGAGAGAGAGAGAGCGAGCGAGCATGAATGGGGGAAGGGCAGAGAGAAAGGGAAACACAGAATCTGAAGCAGGCTGTAGGCTCCGAGCTGTCAGCACACAGACCAAAGCAGGGCTCAAACTCACGAACAGAGAGACCATGACCTGAGCAGAAGTCAGACGCTTAACCAACTGAGCCACCCAGGCGCCCCCTGACTGATTTTGTATAAAGCAAAATTACTTACCTAGAGGAATGTCATTATTGGCTTGCTTTGCATCATCCTGTAATGTAATGTACACAGTGTTAAATAAATATCACCAGCTCTGTGACTCCTGAACTGGTCCAGGGCAATCAAAGAAAAGATATAAAGCCACAATGCAAATGTAATACAGCCATTTTCAGGTCCCCAGCGAAATCATATCAGGAGGACAGAAAAAGGCTCCTCGGACTCCAGAGGGCATCATGGGAGGCCTGGTTCCTTGGAGGGAGGGCAGGCTCCACAGTACACATGCCTCAGGGAGACTCCAAAAGGAATCCCCTCTACTAACCTAGAGCAACAAACCTGGTGGGCCACCTTGTTTCTCCCTAGGCCACAGGAGGCTCACATGGGGAGCCAGCTGCCTTGAGGGTCTATGTCAGAGACTACTAGTTCCAGGATTTCTCACCTCCGTCTCTCTCCCGTGTTGTTCTCGGTAGTGATGTCTTTGAACCTGAGCCCCAGGCCCACAGGCCCAGTGCAGACACTACCCACTCTTAGGCTCTTCTGGCTACCAACACTCATGGTGTCCTCATCTGTCCCCACCACTGGCTGCCTTCATCCCTTTTCATCTTAGAATTATCGGGGAGTGAAATCCTCATCCCCCTGCACTCCCTGCAGCACTGAGGAGGCCAGGCTCCGCCCTCCTTGAGGGCTGCTCTCCCTCTTCCACCAGCTTCCTTCTTATCTCCCTAATGACTTTCCCACTCTTCTTCATTTGCTCTTTGCAATTTTTTTTCATGTTTATTTATTTATTTTGAGAGAAAGAGACAGAGCACGAGCAGGGGAGGGGAGGGGAGGGGTAGAAGGAGAAGGAGGGAGAGAATCCCAAGCACACACTGTGCGGTCAGTACCAAGCCTGATGTGGGGCTCGAACCCATGAACTGTGAGATCATGATCAGAGCCGAAATCAAGAGTGGGACGCTTAGCCGACTGAGCCATCCAGGCGCCCCTGCTCTTTGCAACACTGACATGCCCCTGGAATCCTTTCTCTTCTCTTACTCCTTCCCTAGAACATTTCATGCATCTACGATGATGAAAATATTATGGGTGTTCATGACTCCCAACTGTCTGGCTCAAACTCAAAACCTTCTTCAATTCCAGACCCATAGAGGCAATTTCTATTTGAGGTCTCCTCATGGCTGCCTCAAACCTCAAACCTCCTCACAGAGGACTCCCCTTACTAACGATCTGAAATAGTTCCCCAGCACTCTGACAGCACCCTGGTCTTTTCATCACCTATGTTTTCCCCATTTCTTTTTTTTTTATTTTTTTTTTTTAATTTTTTTTTTCAACGTTTATTTATTTTTGGGACAGAGAGAGACAGAGCATGAACGGGCGAGGGGCAGAGAGAGAGGGAGACACAGAATCGGAAACAGGCTCCAAGCTCTGAGCCATCAGCCCAGAGCCTGACGCGGGGCTCGAACCCACGGACCGCGAGATCGTGACCTGGCTGAAGTCGGACGCTTAACCGACTGCGCCACCCAGGCGCCCCTTTCCCCATTTCTTTACTGTGTGCTCCTTCTACTAGAACATAACCTTCATGAAGCGGGGACCCTATCAGTTTTATCTGTGTCTGCAACGTTTGAAACAGTGTCTGACACATTAGGTATACAGTATGCTTTTTGTTGAACGAAAGAACAAATGACTTTCTCATCTTGATTAATGGCAACTCAATTCTTCCACCCCGGACTTCAATTCCTCTCTTATTCTCACTTCTTATAGAAAATACATTAGCAAGGGGCTCCTGGGTGGCTCAGCTGGTTAAGTGGCCAACTCTGGCTCAGGTCATGATCTCACGTTTCGAGAGTTCGAGTACCCCATCAGGCTCTGCGCTGACAGTGCGGAGCCTGCTTGGGATTCTCTCTCCAACCTCCCCTCCACCCCGTCTCTCCCCCACTCATGCTTTCTCTCTCAAAATAAATAAACTTAAAACAAATTACATTCTAAAAAAAACACACACACACTAGCAAATCTTATAGGTTTTCTCTTCAGAACGTAACTAGAACCTGAACCTGACCCATTCCTAAGAGTCTTTTGCTTCCTCTCTGCTTATCATCATCTCTTGCCTGTGTTACTGCAGTCTTTTAAGTGACCTTCCTGTTCTTGCCATTCTACGGTCTACTCTCTGTAAGTCCCTATAAGAGTGATCTTTGTCGTTGCTGCTGGCATTTTAAGATTTTATCTTTAGGTAATCTCGACAGCCAATGTGGGGCTTGAACTCACAACTCCAAATCACACGTTCCACTGACTGACCAAGGCAGGCGCCCTGAGAATCATCCTGGTAAAACTAAGTTGGATCATTCCGCTCCTCTGCCTCAACCCCTCCAACAGGTCCCATCACACTCAGAATAAAGCTAAAGACCTGTTAACCCTGTAAACGGGCCTCCCTCCATCCCATCCCTCTCCTCTTTCGATTCATCTGCTTTGACTTCCCTGCTCAGCCACTGGCCTGCTTGCCGTCCCTTGAACAAGTCTCACTGCCTTGCTTCATCCGAGTCCTTACGCAAAAGTCATCTTCCCAGAGGTCTTCTTAGATCATCCTACTTAAAACTGCAACCCGACCGCTACCTTAGCACTCCTTCCTTCCAGGCTTTATTTTCTCCAAAAGAACTTATAACCATCGCACACACTCTGTAGTTCTGATTTTATTTATCGCTTGCTACCCTCCACTGGAAGATAAGCTCCAACAAGCATTCAGATGATCTCCTCCTCGCCCCCCCCCCCCACCTATCTCCATGCCTCCATGGTACACACACCATGCTTTCAATTGAAGTTTGTTGAATGAGTGAGCGAATAAATGAATGTTTTCTTTTCAGTCCTGTATGTAGAAATTCAGTAGAACTGACTGGGTCCTATCTCTCCTGCCCTGGTGCCTGATAAAGAGCCTGAACATAGCAGGCTGGCAACAAATGCATCCTGAAGAAACGAAGCCCTGTTTCCTGTTTTCTTCAGGCGCGCTGGGGTTCTTAGGAGCCACGGACATAACTTCCCAAAAGGTTCAAAAAATTTGGCAGCTTCTGGGTTTTATTGTCCACGCCAAAGGGAAAACTCCCACATTTGGGCCTGGAGGCCGGGGATCGAACTCGGAAACGCCGGTGGTCCTGCAAGAAACACGCTCAACGTGCTCCCGAGACGCCCGCACACCCCAAGCCCTCCCGGCGCCAGGACCCAATCTGCCGCCCCAGCCCCACTCGCTCCGGCAACCAGCTCCCTCCCGCGGCCCCCGCCACGTCCTACGAGCAGCAGCCACTCCAATTTGCTCCAGCCTGGCCAATGGAGCCCGGGCTTCCTAACGTCACTGCAGAGGAGGAGAAACGCCCCTTCCGTACGGCCTTCCCCGCTCACCGGGACCCTCCAGGCGGTGTCCGAGCCCCGGGATTCGGGGTAGAGCTTGTCCAGGCTGTAGATACTCTGGAACTCTGTGCCGTCGGCCTGCTTGTGCAGAACCCGCTGGGGGCAGCACACGGGCGGCGGGAGCAGCCAGGTCCCCGCTCGTCTCAGGCCCCAGCATAGACACCGGGCCGCCGCCATGTTCGGGTGTCGGGGCTGCTTCCGGTGGGTGCCTGCTTCTGCGGTCCGCCAGCTCGCGCTTCCCTCGGGACTTTGGTTCCGAGTGGTTTTTAGCGCCCGCCAGGGTCGCTGGGAGGCGGCGAGCTGAGCTCCGGGAGTCCCTCTCTCGGGTACCTTTTAGACGTTTCCCTTTGGCCGCCTCCAGGGGGACCTGGTTGGAACGCTGAAGTCCTGCAGCGGCGGAGAAGACGTTGGCTAGAAGGCTCTAAAGGGAGCCTCCTGGTGAAAAGAACCCCGGATTCCGTGTTCCCCAGAAACACCTTTTCTTTCCTTTACAGGGGCTGTGCCCTGCCGGATCGCTCTCCCCTCGAAATTTCACACCATCACTGAGGCCTGCCCTGCCTGACCTAGCTCGTCTCCTTCCCCTTTACTCTGACTCTGCTCTACTTTATCTTTTTCTTTTTTTCTTAAACATCACTCAATCTTACTTGTAGTTTATTGCTTCTGTCTCCAGCCAGACTGTAATAAGTTCCAGGGGGGCTCTGGCTCACTGCTGGGTCCCCAGCACCCAGAACCTGGTACATCATAGACCCCCCCCCCCCCCCCGCAATAAATATGTATAAGATGAATTCTTTGGGAGTGTGCTTTTGAAAGTTGAGTTCTGCGAGAGCTGAGTTTTAGTAACTTCAGGCTCATTCACAAGTCAGTTTAAGCATATCCCTGTGGAGCAGGTGTATGAAATCTTTGCAAGACAAATAACAGGTGGGAAGAGAAGCAGGCAGGTGGAGAAAGAAATGTTTTTTGTTGTTGTTTTTGTTTTTTTTTCCACTTAAAACCAGCCACTTATTTATTTTTCCTAAAAAACCAGCCTTTTTTTTTAGACGTTTATTTTTGAGAGAGAGGGAGACAGAGTGTGAGCAGAGGAGGGGCAGGGAGAGAGGGAGACAAGGAATCCCAAGCAGGGTCTCTGTGCTGAGCTGTCAGCACGGAGCCAGACAGGGCTGAAACCCATGAAGGGCGAGATCACCACCTGAGCCAAAGTCAGATGCTTCATGGACTGAGCCACCCAGACGCCCCAAGAAAGGAATGTTTTTAAAAGTGGACCCACATCCCCTCACAGAAGGAACAGTAGTTTTGTGGGGCACGCCGACAGTTTCTCCTAGCCAGGAGATAAAGGAAAGCTGGGGAGGTGGGTTGGAGATTCAGGCAGCCAAGGACAGGCTAAGCAGCGCCCTTTTTCAGGGTTCTTAATGATGCAGTTTGAAGTGTTGGGGTTCGAAGCTGACGACCAAGAAAGAATTCTTGAGATGTCTTTGGTGGAAAAAAGGTGGTTTTATGAAAGCACAGGGACAGGACCTGTGGGCAGAAAGAGCTGCACTAGAGTTGGGAGGAGTGACTGATTATATAAGATTTTCTATCCTAAGAAGGCAAGGATGATGTCAGGGTCTCAGGGAATTCAATCTGTAGGTTTCTGGAAGTTTGGCTATTGATAAAATTGCTTTTTTCCTTGTAAATCATCAAGATGATTACAACCGATAGAGACTCCTGTCCTGCATGACTGTGGTCTCTATCAGTTAACCACTTGTTTTTCCTCTAGCAAAGTATTAACATTAAGACAACTGGCCATTCTTGGAGGAATGTCACTCTGCTGTCTCAAGGACTTGTCAGTGGGCTGTAAGTTGTAAAGAAATTTAATTTTCCATTTACTCTGTTTCCCACATCATTAAGACGTGAACTTCAAAACAAATTCCACCTCTGAGAAAGGTCCAAAGTAGAGGACGCACTGTTTGGAAACAGCTAAGTGTTGCCTAGATTACTTTATTGAGAGGCAATGTGATTAATAAAAACAGCTCAATAGATGATTAATGATTGTTAGTAATCCTAGTGGTTGCTTTGTAATAAGGGTTCTATTTTTAGTAAAAGCACTATTACCTTGAAAAATATGCCCTAGGGGATGCTGGAGGTTTGAAACAGGAGATTGTCATCAAATACAGGCTTTACCACTCCAGCCTCATTGCTACAGGCATATTCTTTAGGAGGGAATAAACTTCCTGAGCACTGGCTTTGTGAAAGCAAACTAGAAAGGGAATGACAATTGACATAAACCTTTTGGGCTGTAGGCTGGAAGGGGGATCTCTTGGGTCCCTCCCTGTCTTAGTCCCAAGACCTCAGAGGGAACAGAGGCATCTCCATGGTGACTGGAATAAACTGCTCAAGGGAGCAAAGCCAGGAACTCACTCAGGTCGACAGCTCAGGGATTATGAATAATAAAGTCAGCACCGTTCCAAGGCGATAGCTCTGAAGCTGGGCTCCAGGCCTGTTCCTGACACAGAGTGATAGAAAAAAGGAGCTGTAGGTTTCCATGGCCCCAAATAAACACAGCCTGCTCAGGCCATCTGGTGGCCTGGATTCTGGGAGAGGAGGGGGGTAGAGGAGAGAGAGACAAGCTACCCTGGGGTGGAGAGAAGAGCAGCTGGCAAGCTCCTCTCACCTGCTGCTGTCCCGAACCATCCAGAATAGAGGCCCTTCTGGAAGAAATGGGCCTGAGAGGTGCCACCTGTTCCCTTAAAAAGGTGTGCACTGAAGGCTGAGGCCTGCCTTCTCCTTTCCCTCCTTTGTCCTCCACAGGCTGAAATGGTGCTTCAAGAAGGGGACATTCACAGGGGCAAGAGGAAAGAAGGGAAAAGATAAAGCACCACCAGGCCATTCCCGGCAGCTCGGGAGCTTGCAGGCACCAGGCCTTCTCTATGGCCTGTGAGTTGGGGGATCACTACTTTGTGGGGACCCACAGGACCTTCCTTTCTTCTTTTCTGGACTGCCCTGAGTCAGACTGGCTTTTAAAACTGAACATGACGGGGCGCCTGGGTGGCGCAGTCGGTTAAGCGTCCGACTTCAGCCAGGTCACGATCTCGCGGTCCGGGAGTTCGAGCCCCGCGTCAGGCTCTGGGCTGATGGCTCAGAGCCTGGAGCCTGTTTCCGATTCTGTGTCTCCCTCTCTCTCTGCCCCTCCCCCGTTCATGCTCTGTCTCTCTCTGTCCCAAAAATAAATAAACGTTGAAAAAAAAATTAAAAAAAAAACTGAACATGACAAAGAGCTAGAGAATGTGAAATATTGCATAGTGGAATTGGTGAGTTGTAGGTTTGGATATATATATATTTTTAAGTTTATTTATTTATTTTGAGAGAGAGACAGCGCAAGCAGGGGAAAGGCAGAGAGAGAGAGAGAGAGGGAGACAGAGAATCCCAAGCAGGCTCCTCATTGTCAGCAAAGAGCCTCAGGTGGGGCTCCAACTCATGAAATCGTGAGATCATGACCTGAGCAGAAACCGAGAGTCAGATACTTAACCGACTGAGCCACCCTGGTGCCCCGGGTTTAAATATTTCTACGTGACTTCGAATTACTAACTTAACCTCTAAGCCTCAAAATCTCCATGAGTAAAACAGAGATTTTAGAGCTGCCTCCTAAGGCTGCTGAAGGTGCTAAGCACACGAAAGCACTCAACACTGCCTAGCACCAAGTCAGCAGGCAACAAAGTTAGCTGCTGCTAAGGGATAAGGAACTTCTTTTTACTCTCAGAGATCGGGTGGCTTTTACTTTTTGTTTCTCTGCAGCACGGGGGTGGGAAATCCAGTGTTACTAGCTCTATTCTGGATGCTAAGACCACCTTCCTCTCCCCATCCAACACCCCCCACCCCCTGGGGGCAGGGCAGATAGAGTGTGCCTCCTGGCAGGAGTGAGTGGGCAATTCTGCCTCATTCTTCCAGGAACCTACTTCCTTCACCACCACCTGCTATGTGCCTGGTCCCCAGAAAACACCCCTAGGCTTTCAGCTGTTTGGCTGCAAATCCCCGGGGAGCGGAGCTCAGGACTCTCAGCTCCCCGATCCCCAGAGCTGTGTGATGAGAGGTGGGCGTGTGAGATGCACAGAGACAGGACCATGGCCCCAGGGCCATTTCTGCTTTTAGAATACTGGTGCATTTTTTATTAAAGAAGAGAATAAAGCATTTGTAAATATATTTCTCTCATGTATACTTCAAAGGTGACGCGCTGGTCGGCCGCTACAGAACTGGGGAGCAAACAGGCAGGAGCCCTTCCCCCACCCTATCCCCTCCACCCTAGATGACAGAGACACATGGAGGGCTGGGAGCTGCCCAGCTCCAAAGGACAAAGGGCTCCAAGATGTGTGAACGGAAGGACCAGCCGACAGCGCTCATCACAGTGCTGCCCAGAGAGCAGGGTGGCGCCTCCAGGGAGGTCGGGCATGCTTGTTACGAAAACCCCTTTACCCCTTAGAAACAGATAAGGCATGAAGGTCCCTGCTGGATTCCCAGCAGAGGCCAGGGCTGCCGCCTTCCGCGGGGCTAGGTAGCTCCTCTATTTTCTAGGATCTCAGGATGGGTAGCAGAAGGAACTGGAAGCCCCGAGGAACTGCTCAGGGCAAGCTGGAGGCCTGGACATCTCTTAGCTGAAGCTGGACTTTCTGAAGCCTTAAAAAGTTTAGCCTGTGACCCAGCTGGGTCCTCAAAAGACCCCCACAAAGGTGAGAGGTTAAGAACAAGCATTTTACAGGAGGGGGGAGACATGGTCTCCACCAGGTCCCATTTCAATACTGTTCAGGACAGGGTGGGAAATCTTGGGGAGTCCCCCGTGAAGGGGGAGCAGGGGCGGATGCTAGGACCACTGGCTGGTGGCACACACCTGGGACGTTCTGGGGGCAGCAGTCATGATCTGAGGAGGGGTCGGCCTGTGGGGAGCATGGGAGTGAATGAGACACATCATGGTCCCTGAGATGGGGGCAGGCAGAGGCTAAGCTCGGCAGGTCAGAGGTGGCGTGCAGAGATGGGGGCTCCCCACCACCCAGACTCCTGGAAGGCTTAACGGCCGGAAGGCATTTCCAGGATTGGAGCCCCAGGAGGCTGGCTGTGAGGGAAGCAGGTGCACTGTTCATGTATGGCTGCCGAGGGGCTCTCTGTTCCCCTCCTCTGATTGGCTACAGATCTGCAGTGGGCTGAGGGTCTCTGGGGAGAAGCCCGCCTCACCAGGGCTGGAGATGGGGGCACTCGGGGCCTGGCCGAGGCTCTGCATGGCAGGGGCCGTCTCTGACCTAGTCAGGACTCTGGGGGATGGGGCAGCTGGTGCTAAGGGGATGACAGCGTGTCACAGCTGGGGAGAAGCAGTGGGTGGTCCAGGAGACCCCTGGAACCAGCAACAGCTGGCTCTGGGATCCTCCTTCAAGTGTTTCCAGTTGTGGGAAGGGGTCAGGGAGACCTTGCATTGCAAATCTCTTAAAAAAAAAAAAAAAAAAAAAAAAAAAAAAGAAAGAAAAAAAAGAAAAAGCCAAATAGTCCAGAATGGCTTTCAGAAGCCTGGCCATGAATCTGAGAGCAAGGCTCAGGGTCAGGAAGCCAAGGGCTGGGGAGCTGGGAATCCCCGGGGGAATGGGGATGTTTGGCTTTGAAACTCTTAGCTGCGTCTTTGGGCTGACGCAGGATGGTGGAGGGTTCTGGGCGATCCGGGAGGTGTTGGACACCTCCCAAGTCAGCAGAGAACAGACTGGGTCCCCCCACCTCCCCACGCTCCCTGGGCCAGGCAGCAGCCTCCACTGGGCTATATTGCTGCTAAAGGGCTCCCTCACTCACCAGAGGCTGCATGGCCCAGGCATGAGAGGCCCTGTGACCTGACCCTGGGGGGAGGCTGCAGGCCGGGAAAGGGTCACTTGCTGCTGTGCGTCTTCACTTTGGTGGCATTGATGTCGGCCTTGGTCTTCTGGATTCTGGAGAAGATCTCTTTGAAGAGCGCCTTGTACTCGGGCTGGCTCTGCTCCAGCCGCTTGTCCACAGCCTCCACGTGCTGGCTCAGGCTCTTCTCGCCCACCCTGGCCTCCCCCTGGCCCTCCTCGCCCCCGCGAAGGTCTCTCCACGAGCTGTCGCGGGAGATGGGCCGCGAGGTCTGCACGCCAGCATGCCGCACCCCGGCGCCGTGCTGCCGGCACTTGCTCAGCAGCTCCTCGTACTTCTCGAGCAGCGCGTGGTACTGCTCGTCCACTTCCCGCAGGATGGACATGCCCCTCTTGCGGACGCTGTTGGCGTGCAGCGTCAGGTTGCCCGCGTGCCGGCTGGCTGGGTCTTTGGCCACGATGGCGTTGAGCGCCGTGTCGCTGCAGCTCTTGCGGACGGCATGGCCCGGGGAGGCGGCCGGAGAGGAGACGCCGTCCTGGGCGGCCGAGTCGTCCCCGCTGCCGGGCTGGGGGTCATCGGCCTCCGGGGCCTGGGTGAGGGGCGCGAGCAGGGCCTCGGCCAGGTGGTCCTCCCGGCCCAGCAGGTAGGTCTTCGCCTGCTTCATCTGCTGCAGCTCCAGCAGCTCGGCCTCCAGCTCCTGCACGCGGAGGCGGCAGCCCTCCATCTCGCACAGCTGCCGCTCCAGCTCCGCGTACTCCTGCAGCACCGCCGCGTACTCGCGCTCCGCCCGCTCCTTGCGCTGCCGCTCCTGGCCCACCTGGGAACGCAGCACACCCACCAACGTCTGCAGCCGCTCGTTCTCCTGCTCCAGGGGCCGCGGGCCCAGCTCCAACGAGGAACTGTGCAGGCGGAAGGCATCCTCGCACCTGACGGGGAGCAGGCCGGCAGACATCTGGTCAAGGCCAAGGTCCCGGGTCCAGCTCCCCCACGCTTAACACATCTCCCGGCCAACGGGCAAGATCGTCTGTTTGCTCCTCTGGAGCCACCCTCCGCCCTTTCTCTCCCTGCTCTCTGCCCTGGGCGGCTGACCACGGTGACCTGGTCAGCCAGGTTCCTGCTCTCTCCTGAGCTCGACCAACGGGAGCCACCGGCAGCAGGTCTGAGCGTGGGAGCAGAGGGAGGTCAGGGAAGGTCTTCCCCAGATTCCTTCCCCGGTTAGTGCTGGCCAGGCGGCACCTGCTTGCCTTCCAGTAACCTCCTTCCCCTGGCCCCTTCAGGCCTAGGGGGACAGCGGCCCCTCACTGTTGCAAGCCTGGCATGCTGCAGTGTCCCTGTGGTCTCCCCACACTTTGTCCACACCCCTTCATCCATCACGCCTCAGTTACTCCGTGCAAGGTGCTGTCTCCTGCCAGGACCTTTACTGAAACACCCACTAAACACACAATAGGTATTTTTATCTTAAGAGGTCATCCTGTTAAAGTTTACTGAGAACTGAGAGGTGTAGTGGGTTACCTCCTCCTAAATTAGAATTCTGGCTTCGTAAAGAGGCGACCTTGGATAAGCTCACATAACCTCTGGGCTTCCGTTTCCTCATCTGAGTAGTGGGGATGATAAAACATACCTCGCGGGACTGCCACGGGAATGAAAGCACTGCGAGTGGTGGGCACACGGCCAAGGCTCACTAAATGCCAGCTGCTGCCTGTTGTTGGCAACAGGATCAGTCCCTCCAACAGCCTGACGATGCACCAACTCTCATTCCCACCTGCCGCCTGGTGCCCACCCTCTCCTTCCTCCGGGACTCGGGGATGCCGTGCAGGGTCCGGACTGCCCCCCACCCCGCGGCACCCTAGCCTACCGGGGACTGGTGCACAGCTCCTTGAGACAGGGGAAGGTGTGGATGGTGCGCCTGCGTTCCCGCTTCTCCCGGCGCACTCGCAGCTGCTCCAGGCCCCGCAGCTGCTCCACCTGGGCCTGCAGTTCCTCCACCTGGGCCTGCAGGCGCTCGATGGTCTCCGTCAGCCTGGGGGTGGGGTGGGGGACATACATGGGAGGGCCTTTAAGGGGACAGGGCCAGCCCTCCTCGCCGCAGCCCTGGAGGGACTGAGGATGGAGGTGGGGACAGATGGGCAACCTTGGGCCCCCGCTTCCTGGTGCTGAGGTCAGAGGGAACTCCCTGTGTGCCCGAGGACCCGCCCGGCCCCTCCAGGGCTGAGCTGACCATCCTCCCTGTGCCACCTCAGTTCCTCCTACACCCTTCGAGCACTTATCACCCTGCACGGCAGTAAAATATTTACATGCCTGCCTTCCCGCCCAGGCTGTGAGCTCCCAAGGGGAGGGAATGTCTCTCTGTATCCCCGTCACTGTATCCGCAGTGCCTGAACAGAGCCTGGTATATAGCTGGTGCTTCAAGAAGGGCTGTGGCCTGAACGTGAAATCCACCACAATTGACAAGGGGTCCCAGGCCCGGGTTTCTGGGAGAAGGAGCATGAGTCACACCCACCAGACCATATGTCCACCAGCAACCCAACCTGACCTCCCCCTCGCTCGCCCCCCAGCCCGCCACCCGGCCCTCACCCATGGATCTTCTGCTGGGCAGCCTTACTCTCCAGCACCAGCTTCTGGTTGGTCAGCTCCAGGTCGCGGGCTGTCAGGTCCAGCTGTTCGTACACTTTGGCATGCTGCTCATTCATGTGCCGCAGCATGTCCAGCTGCTTGGTTAGGTACTGGAGGGGAGAAGGTTGACAGGGCTGGGGACAGTGTGTTCACGTGGGCCATTCTCCTACTTCTAGGAACACGTTTGCCTGGAGGTATTGGTCTGCAGCAGGGGGGCGGGTAATGATGGTGGAGCAATGGCTGCCTGGGATAGTTGTACAGGTTGTGAACCGGCACGAGGCTGTAGGGCCAAGGCTGCGTCTGCTAAGAGGGCACCTTTCCCTAAGTTATACAAGGGCACCACAGGTCAAGGGGTCCACAATGGTGGGGCGGGGGAGCAGGTGCAGGGCCTCTGTGGCCCCTCACCTCGATCTCCTGCACTTGCTCCTCATTGGTGGCATACATCTGCTGCAGAGACTCCTCCAGCTCCTTGTTCCTCTCCAGCAGGGTCTTCCCCAGCTCTGCGGCCAAGTGCAAGTCTAGTGGAGAGGGGGCAGAGGGTGGGAGAAACATGAGCAGCTGAATGGGCTCAGAGGACTCCCGGGAACGTTCCAAGCATTCACTCTGTGCCTTTGGGACTCCAAGACAACCGGGACACGAGCTGGCCTCAGGGAGCCCGCGGGTCTGGGAGTGGATGAAAGCCGGGAGCGAAGACTTTACACTGACCGTCGCTTCTGCCTGCAGTGTCCTCTCCCCAGACATTCCCAAGCCTCATCCCTCCTGACCTTCCAATCTGTGCTTAAATGTCACCTTCTCCAGGAGCCCTTCCCTGACCGCTGACTCAAAACCACACCCTCCCCCGCCTCATACTCCCTCTGTTTAATTTTTCTCCTTCACGAGTATCACCATCTAACTTACCAATTTGCTCATTTATCGTGTTCATTCCCCGCCCCCCACCCCCAACTAATTGTAAGCGCAGAGGGCCGAGATTTTGCCCATTTTGTTCGCTGATATCCCAGGCCCTGCAACAGCAGGGGCATAATAAATATTTTCTGAAAGAATGAGTGAGAGGAATGTGCTAAGAGAATCGACAGACGTGGGGCCAAGTGCCCTGGGATGATAGGTAAGGGAGAGCTCACTCTTCCTGGGATCAGTGGGAGGCTCAGGCAATGGGCAGCTTTGGGTTTGGAAGGGTGACTAGGAGCTCGCCGAGAGGGGAAGGAAACAGAAAGACTTTCTGGGTATTAGAATCGGATGAGGGGGGGCGCCTGGGTGGCGCAGTCGGTTAAGCGTCCGACTTCAGCCAGGTCACGATCTCGCGGTCCGTGAGTTCGAGCCCCGCGTCAGGCTCTGGGCTGATGGCTCGGAGCCTGGAGCCTGTTTCCGATTCTGTGTCTCCCTCTCTCTCTGCCCCTTCCCCGTTCATGCTCTGTCTCTCTCTGTCCCAAAAATAAATAAACGTTGAAAAAAAAAATTAAAAAAAAAAAAAAAAAAAAAGAATCGGATGAGGGGCGCCTGGCTGGCTCAGTCAGTAGAGTGTGTCACTCTTGATCTCGGAGCTGTGAGTTCAAGCCTCAGGTTGGGTGTAGGGATTACTTAAAAATTAAAAAAATCTTAAAAAAAAAAAAGAATAAGCTATGACTTTATTAAGAAAAAAAAAAATTGCATGAGGCTTCAGAGCTCTTTGGCCCAACCTCCTTATTTCATGGAGGCCAGGCTGGAGAAGGAGACTGAAGAATGACCCATCCAAGGTTATGGCCACACTGGAAGCAGAATTCAGGTCTCCCGGCCCTGGCCTAGTGACATGCACCCATCTCAGAAACCTCCTTTCTCTGGGCAGCAAAACCATCATCCTCTTCCCCCCCCCACCCCCCACCCCCAGCAGCCCTGATTCTTGTACCCTAGTACTGGAAGCTGCTCTCCCCTCCCCCAGCCAAAGGTGCATGAACACTGTCAGAGAGGCAGTCAGGGAGGGGGTCTAGTCTGTTTCTGGGGGGCTGTGTGGTGTGGGGGGGGGAGGATTAAAAGGAAGTGGCAGGTGCTGGTATCCCTAAAAATTCTCTTTAGTGGGTCTGGAGTTGTGTGAGGGCCCCTAGACATTTGGAGTAGATATGCCTCTGTATATATGCCTCATTCTTCTTAGAAACAAGGGAAATAACATAGTTACTATCATAAAGGAAAAATTTATTATTTCTTTTATTTATACATATTAAAAATTGTTTTAATGTTTATTTATATTTGAGAGAGAGAGATAGTGCTTGAGTGGGGAGGGGCAGAGAGAGACGGAGACAGAATCTGAAGCAGGCTCTAGGCTCTGAGCTGTCAGCACAGCTCACGTGGGGCTTGGATTCATGAACTGTGAGATCGTGACCTGAGCCAAGGTCACTGACTGAGCCATCCAGGCGCCCCTATATATATATATTATATATATATATACACACACACATATATATTTTAATGTTTACTTATTTGGAGAACGGGAGAGAGTGTGGTGTGCGAATGGGGGTAGGGACAGAGATAGAGGGAGACAGAATCCGAAGCAGACTCTGCATAGTCAGCACAGAGCCTGATGCAGGGCTCAAACTTGCAAACCCCGAAATCATGACCTGAGCCAAAATCTGATGCTTCACTGACTAAGCCACCAAGGCACCCTGAGGGAGAGAAAATCTTAAGCAGACTCCATGCTCAGAGTGGAGCCCGATGTGGGGCTCAGTCCCACAACCCTGGGATCATGACCTGAGCCCAAATCAAGAATCAGATGCTTACCAGACTGAGTCACCCAGGCACCCCAAGTTGCTGTGCACTTTAAATGAGTGAATTAGCTGGTGTGTGAATTACATCTAAAAAAAGCTGTTAAAAACAAAAACAAAAACAAAAAAATCACAAAAAACAAAACAAAACACTTTAGGCAGTTTAATCCAGAGACAGACTGATGTTAGGGAGCAAGGCCCTTAAAGAGGTTGGTGATAGGCTCTTATTGGGTTTACAAGGCTCTTTTCTTTTTAATTTTTTTTTTAACGTTTATTTATTTTTGAGACAGAGAGAGACAGAGCATGAATGGGGGAGGGTCAGAGAGAAGGAGACACAGAATCTGAAACAGGCTCCATCCAGGCTGTCAGCACGGAGCCCAGAGCCCGATGTGGGGCTCGAACTCACAGACTGCGAGATCATGACCTGAGCCAAAGTGGGCCGCTTAACTGACTGAGCCACCCAGGCGTCCCAGGCTCTTTTCTTTTTAAAATCACTTTAAGGTTTGTGTTAAGTGTACTTGATGTGAAAAATCAAGCAGCACAGAAAGGTTAAAAATGGTGACCAAAAATTACTTGGAAATGTACCTCACATATTCTTAGATCTATAACTGGGAAGTCCATAAACAAATGGATGTAGCCTCAAATGGTTATGACAGAATGGTTATTTGTAAGTAATAGAAGTTACAGTCTGTGTGTGTGGCATGAGAGGAGAGGGGAGGAAGCAGGTAGATGAAAATGCCCCATTTAGAGAAAGATGCTGTCCAACATGCTGGTCACCATTCTTATAAACAGCTCTCTGGGCTTAAAGCAGCTATAGGTACAATTTTGTATGAACAGGATGTTTTTTGTACCTGCTTTTTTCACTTAACGATTTGGCATAGGGGTGCCTGGGTGCCTCAGTTGGTTAAGCGGCCGACTTCGGCTCAAGTCACGATCTTGTGGTTTGTGGGTTCGAGCCCTGCATCGGACTCTGTGCTGACAGCTCAGAGCCTGGAGCCTGTTTCAGATTCTGTGTCTCTCTCTCTCTCTCTCTGACCCTCCCCCACTCATGCTCTGTCTCTCTCTGTCTCAAAAATAAATAAATGTTAAAAAAAAAATTAAAAAAAACAATTTGGCATAAAGAGTTGTGTCCACATATATCTACATGGCCACTTTTAGTGGATGTGAATATTCTGTTGTATACAAGTCCCCAATAGCCACCCCTAAATATTATTGTTGGAATTTTATGTATTTCCATTTCCCCCTTCTATTGAAAATGAAACTATACAAAAATTCACAGTACAAAAATCTTTGTGCAAATCACTGCCTATATCCCGAAGATACTTTCCCAGAAACAGAATTAATTACCAGGACAAAGGGTAGGCCTACTTGATTCATTCTGCCAAAACGCTGTCAAGAAAACTTGAGTCTTTTTCCCATCAAGAGGTCGTTTCTTGAAACATCCCTCAATCTAGGCTGATGGTATAAATCCAGATCAAGATGTACAAGGGCAACTCTTCTGGGGCCGATGTGATGTGGTCCAGGGATTCAGGTCTTTAATGCTTTCCCTGTTCAGACAGTGATCGTTCAAGAACCCCCAGAGGACAGAGGGTCTCTATAGCCCCTCCTAGCGAGTTTCATAAATATGGTTGTTTCAGCTGAGCCCCCAGACAGGTCTGGGGAGGGGGTTTTCTTCTCAGAAGAGCCCCAGACAGCAGTGGCTCACAGTGGGCATTTTTAGAGCAGGACCTCAGGCTTTTTGCCAGCCAAAGCTGGGGGTAGGACTGATATCACCTTATGAAAGCGAGGGGCCAGGCTAGCCATGGGGCCTGGATAAAAGGCCAGGCTGCCTGTCAGGAACAAGCCTGGAGTCTGCTCCCACACATAAAGGTAAGGTTTTGTAAATTTTTTTTTTCAACGTTTATTTATTTTTGGGACAGAGAGAGACAAAGCATGAACGGGGGAGGGGCAGAGAGAGAGGGAGACACAGAATCAGAAACAGGCTCCAGGCTCTGAGCCATCAGCCCAGAGCCCGACGCGGGGCTCGAACTCATGGACCGTGAGATCGTGACCTGGCTGAAGTCGGACGCTTAACCGACTGCGCCACCCAGGCGCCCCTATAAAGGTAAGGTTTTGAAACAGCCAGAGTGGAGTCTCCAGGCCGGGCCTAAGCCAGGAACGCGGGGCCTGTGCCCGGATGTCATCTGGAGGAGTTTCCCAGACAAGTGCAAAGCTGCTATCCTGGAGCAAGACTGCAAAAACTTAGCCCAGGAAAACACAAGCTGCTCTCCTAAACAGCTACCTCAGCCATTAAGAAAAAGAATCATATAGGGGGCGCCTGGGTGGCTCAGGTCACGATCTTGCAGTTCATGGGTTCGAGCCCTGTGTCAGGCTCTCTGCTGACAGCTCAGAGCCAGCAGTCTGCTTCCGATTCGATGTCTCCCTCTCTCTTTTTCTCTCTGCCTCTCCCACCCTCACTCTCTCTCCCAAAAATAAATGAACATTAAAAAAGAAAAAAGAAAAACGATCATGTAGATCTCAGAAGAAGCTTCAGCTTTGAGCAATTAACATCTGATGACGATGGCAAGAAAAACCAGGTGCCTGATACAGACCAGTAGGGGAATGGGCCACTTGCAGTATGAATTTATTCACTATGAGTTGGGCAGACGTCTACAAAGTGTGAAGGCCTCTGGACCCGTCCGTCCACAAAGTGTGAAGTCTGCCATTTAACGTCGTACAACTGCAGCCCTATGTTATGTCGAGGGCTCAGTGGAAATTCGGGAGCCCAGCAAGACTACCGCTAGCTGGCGATGAGGGAGCCATAGCGCCTTCCTACTCTCTGTAATGCGATGGTGAATGTTTGGCTCACCCCCAAACAGTATCAGATAACTCAGGTATAAATGAAAAACAACAGAAGGCCACGTTCACCAGTGTTTTCTCCCTCGGGAACTGTCAGGGGGGTCTGTGAAGAGGCCACTGCTACTGATGCCGGCCCCTGTGTTGGCATTGGGGGCACGGGCTCCACAGCTGATCTGCTCGGCGTTCCCGCAGCTTAACCTAGAGTCCGAGACTTCAGGCTCCGAAGCTGAGTGAGGAAAGGTCAAGAAAAAGTGCATTTTATGCTTTTCCTTCCAGGTGAGCATGTGAGCTGGGCGTGCGTATTCCTGCCGCTGGCCGGCTGGGCCAGCTGTAAGTCACGCTATAAACCAGCGACATAGAAGCTTGCGCTGCAAAGGCTCCGCATGTAACCAGGCCGCCCAATGACTCAGGGGTGGGGATGAAGGGAGCACAATAGAAGCTGTCTGGGGTGGGAGAAAAATCTCAGAGAGTGTCTCGGGGAAACTGGATCACAGTGCAAGCTAAGCTGGTCAAAGCTGCCAGGAGGGATCACAGGAGAGGTCTAGGAGGTGCAGAGCAGGGGACTGGCTGGAGCCAAGCGCTGGGGAAGGTACACCAGCTAGCAGAGGCCTGGCGGTGTCTCCGGACTCCGGGCAGAGTGCGGTTCCCCCTGGACCAGGGGAGGGGGAGGCCCGGGGGTGGGAGAATGGGAGAGCTGGCTAAGGAGGAAGTAGAAATCAGAGGAATAAACAATCTGTCACGGCCAGATTAATGGTCACACTGGACCAAGCTGGGGAAGTTACCGAGTCTGAATGGGCATCTCCCCTTGACCCTGGGCCCTGGAGTTTTCTGGGGTCTCCTGTGGTGGGCTTCGGCAGTGTTGCCCTCTGAGTGCCTGCTGACGTGTCCCCCATGAGCCGCAGAGGCCTGAGAGGGAGTGGCCGGCAGCCAAGGGGATGTCTCTGAAAAGAAACCCTGAAATCCCACTGTCCCCACCGGTTGGGGTTGGGGTGTGGCCCCATAGACTCTGGAGCAGAGAGGTGGGAAAGGGACAGGGGACAGGCACAGGGAGGAAGGAACAAAGATAAAGGCGGTGAGAGGAGAAGATCTATCACCTGGCAGGGCTGCGGGGTTCCTGCTTACAACCTCCAGGGCATGAATGTCGGGAACTCTGGGTCCACACAGTTGGGGTCCGGTCACCTCTCTCTCCTTGTCATGTCAGAGCTCTTGCCCAAGGCTGAGACTCAAGGTCAGGCACCCAGGGCTTCACATCTGTGACTCAGCAGCCATCTCTCGGCATGGAAAGAGGTACCAAAGGCCCACCATGCCTGGTCCAAGGTCGAGGAGGGAGGCGGGCAGAGAGGGAGAGAGCCAGTGTGCTTAACAATCAATGGCTTTTTCTATTTTTACAGGTGCTTGTGTCAGTGGGCGGAAGGAACATGGTGAGGATCTAGGACCTTGCTTGTCCCAACTGCCTCCCTCCACTGGGACAGAACGGAATCAAAGTCAAACAGCAGGCCAAGCTTCCAGAGTATAAAATTGAGGTCTGCCCCCAGGGCAGGGGGGAAACAAACACAGAGGAGAGACCCAGCTGGCTGAACAAACCACTTCCTGAGCCACTCAGAGGCAACCAGGGAGCAGCTGGGCAGGAGAGAATTTGGGGGTTGGATACAGGGAAGGGGGATGTTACAGGCACCTGATCCCCAGTGTAGCTGGCCTTCGGCCGACGCTTCGCCCCACCATCCAGCTCTCTGTGCCGGACTCTAGGAGGTGGTGCTGCACTGGCTGGGCCTGAGGCTTCCTCTGAACCCACCCCTGGCACTCTAGAAGCTCCTACTTTCTAGTCACACGTGGTCTTTTCATGTTGCTCTGTGCCTTCGTACGCCATCCACTCTGCCTACAATGCCCAGGCAGCCCTTATTCAACCCTCCAGCTCAGAGGGCCTTTTGCACCAACCTTTATGAGTCTTACACCAGAAGGCCCTCTGTCTCTGCTCTCACTGCCTTCTGCCCTCACCCAGGGCGAGCAGACATTTGTGTTTTTTGGCTCAAGAAGTCCAATTTCTTCTGACACTGCCTCATTTCTGGTTTCCCTCCTTGTTCCTGGACCCTGGCTACAGGGACCCTGGCTACTGGGGCTACAAAGCAAGGCCAGCTGCTGCAGACCAGCATGGCCATCCCCTACCCTAGCCCCAGAGCATGGCAGCCTGGCCCCGCTCGAGTCTCGACACCTCTCGCTCTCCAGAAGCAGTGTATCTCCCACCCCTACTCCCTGGCTCCTTCCTCCCACATCTGGGCCGGGCACAATGCCAGAGACTTTGTTAGGGGTGCGGGAATGAAATGAGACAGCAACAATATCAGCATCAGCCTCCCAGGAAGCCATCTTCCCAGGAGCTCAGCTTCCAATCTTTCCATCTAGGCCTGCCTCTTCCATGAAGCCCTCTTACCGTATCCTAACACCCACACTTAGTTACAGGCCCACCTCTACCTGCCAGGGTGCACCCAGGAGGCCAGGGCTGGGACTGTTCCCAGCTCCCAGGACGGTGTCTGACACTTAAATGTCAGCCTGATGGGTGTGTGTGGGATGCAAAATTTGGGGGGTAATGCCCAGGATGGGGGACCGGGCTGTCACAGCCAGTATTGGACATCATACTCCAGGCAGGGAGGCTGAGGTTAGGCTCTAGGGTGAAGAGTATGGCAGAGTTCAGCCCAGCACCCCCAGTCCCACGCTGGTCCCCCAGAGATGGATTAACCCACCACACTCCTGAGTACAAGGACAGTCTCATCTATCGGCAAATCTGGCCACGTGGGGATGCGGGTCAGGGCCAGGAATCAAAGGCTCCAGGATCTGGTCAGATGCCTCACATGAGGGCAAAGCTAGGCATCTGGGGTCCCATGGATAGGCCACTCAGAGCATGGGGTGTTAGTAGACACTGAACCAGAGTTGTGGCCACACACCCGCCTGCCTTGCTGGGTGACAGGGGTCACTTCTCCTGGACACTCCTGCCCCTCCAGCTGTAACCATCCAAGAATGAGGCACTTTGGGGGAAGAGAGGGTGGATTTGACTGTATTCCAGCAGACCTTGGCCCTGACCCTCTTAGGCCTCCTCCTCCTTCCTGTCCTACAGCTCCACCCCCTGCTCAGAGTGATGTCACGTTGGCCACCTCATCACCAGATTCTAACCCCCTTCCAGCCACCCTCTCTACGCTCAGATGGGAGTGGGGGAGGTGGCTCCCCATTTACTCAGGCTGTAGTCTGGTGCATTGTTCAGAATGCCCAAACCCGGTTCCCTCCAACCATGAATCATTTGGGAAAAGGCGGGGAGGAAAAGGCCCTGGGGACCCCCTTCCCCATGAGCCATTTGGAGACTCCAAGTTTTTGCTGCTTCTTGGCCAGCAGGGTCCCCAAACCCCTATACCCTCCCTGGGTAGAGGGTAAAGAAGTTGGGGAAACTTTCTGGGAGCCTTAGAGCTCAGGAATCCTGGCAGGGGAGGGTGCCACCGGATTTGGAATGGGATAACTTTCCCCTACACACACACACACACACACACACACACACACACACACACACACACTCACCATTCCTCTCAGCAAAACATAGCCAAGGAGCCACCTCCAGGCCTTCACAGACTTCTAGCCAGTACTCAGGCCCCCAATAATAGTAGGGGCGTCTGGGCAGTTCCTGCCTCTAAGATGAGGTGGGTGCTCTGGGGGAAGTATGCCCCTGTCGTTCGGGGAAAGAGAATGGCCGCTCCCCCCACTTTTGTGTGTCTCCGCCGGTCCCGCCCGGGTCTTCTCGGGCAGCGCTCCCTGTCTCCACGTCCCCATTCTCCAGACGCATCACCCTCGGAGTCCGGCGCTCCGGGTCCAGCCCAGCCCTCCCCGGGGTGATACTGCTCAACAATGGAGAAGCGGACAGGGGTCTCGGGGCGCACCCCGCTTTCCCGCCGCACCCACGCCGCCGTGCTCACCCTGTTCCAGGTCCTGCTGGTCGTACCAGGGCTCCTCTTCCTCTGTGAAGTCCTCCATCACGGCGGCTCTCCGCATGGCCCCGCGGGCGGCGGGCGGCAGGCGGGCGCTGCGGCGGCGCGGCTCAGGGCCGGGGCGCGGGGCCCGGG